>NC_140477.1:34945091-35545091 GCF_051167445.1 Perissodus microlepis
ACTGTGTTTAGTACTTACATAAAATATTTATTTTTCTTCCACTTTTGTCATGGTCATTCTGCTCCAGGAGTAACAATACCAATGGGATATGCTGGACTCTTGGGGACTCTTGGGTTCACGATTGTGCTTTCACAATGACGTGTAACACACGTTGTTATTAATGTTTCATTAACATTTATTAAGCAGACAAGTGGAATTTTCCACAACAGGCAGGTGAAATCTTAAACATCGAAAAAATACTTTCGTCTTTGGGAAACGCCAATCATGTTAGGATGTGCTTAATCTCAGGCAAACAAGCTAACACATGCTGGCACCACTGTACATATGGAGGTGGGGGCTGCATGTGCACAAACAAGCATGCGCGGTACACATGTGCACGTGCATACATAGACCTGTGCTTGATCCTGTTGATCCTGTTTGATAAGAGGACTCTAAATTAAACAGGGGGTGTTGGTTGATGTGAAGGAATAATGACAGCATTTACTCCACCTTCTCTCCATTTTTTTTTCCTCTGGAAGTCCTGAAAGTAAAGCTCTTTAGTGACTACACAACACAATTAGACAGACTAATTACCCCCTCCATACCACCCATTCCTTACACACACTGACAGGCTGGGGCAGGCAAGTGATTTCTGCCTGCATACAGGCTTCTCAGGGACAAGGACTATAATATCGTGCGCTGATTGCACTTCATTTCAGGCAGTTTAGCTGATGCTCTATCCATTAGTCTTGCAAACCTCTAGTGATATGAAGGATGAGGGTCAGAACTGCAGTGCACTTGCAACAAATCTGTCACAGTAGACCTTGTTGTTTATGGAACACTGAATAAACATGAACAAGAAAAGAACATGTGAAAATATAGATAGAAAGATGTGGGAAACCTGGAGAAATTTCCAAAGCATAAAAAGTAATGGACATTGGCACAAATTAAAATCAACTTCTAAATTCATCTCCTTCAATCTCCAGTCAAAAACAAACAGTCACTTATTGGAGCAAGCGGGAGTCTAGCTGTGTTAACGAGCTGAAAGTCAAGCTGAAGTTGCCGGTTCAGAAGCAGGTTAATGATGAAACACCCCCCTCCCTACCTCTTTCACAGTCACCCTGCAGGTGACTTCAACTCAATCACAGACACACTGGGAGGATTTAAATGCAGAAGGCGCACTGACCCCTGCTTTAATGCCTTTTGCCCACATTTCTTCAAGATCACGAGGAGATCAGCAGTTTTGTTCAGTATCAGAGAAAAAAAAATTCACACTTAAGGAGTCACTTTTTTTTGTCTGTCAGGAAATCATGTAGCGGTAAAAAGAATCAAAAGCTGGTGCAGGGAGGGGGAGAGATCAACTAGCTAAACAGGAAAGTTTCACTTTGCGCTCACACGGCTCTGGATGTGGGATGGGCTGAGGCTCTGCTGAAGCTATTTGGCGGGGAGTTTTGAAAACTGCTTCCTTCTCAGGATACACCAGCCCCACCTTCACTGTTCCAGTTTGAGCCAAACATTTTTGCAAAAGGGAAAGAACTTGGAACAGCCTTGATCTTGCATGGTGAAGCACTTAACAAGACTATCTGAATCTATTATTCATCTACAGCACTTTGATGCAGCTGGACGTATTAAGAATATGCTCTGAGAACAGGGGGACAGCACCAGTAATCTATCTGAATTATTATCCTGCATGAGCGTGTACACACAAACCATGTTCCTCTAATCCTCTGGCCTACTACAGTAGCTTATGTCTCCATAGACGAGCTGATCAGGAATTTCATATTTCTCGACAAAATGCACATACAAATGCCTGAATACCTACAACATTTCTCATCCGCTACTAACACACCTTACACACACACACACACACACACACACACACACACACACTTTTAAAGTGTATGGAAACTAAATGGGCAGCAGAATGAGGTAATACACTGCCGGCAATACATTACTCATCCAGTTTCCCTTCTTAGTTGATGACCCAAAGCCGGCAAAATCATCCCACCAGCGCACACATGATTCACTACTGTGTGCTTGAGCTCTGTTTCAGAGCTTGAATGACACCTGCTCAGAGAGCAAAGCAGCCACAGAGAGACAGTCTCTTCTCTGACACCTGTGTCTCCGAGTGTCAACCTGCACACATAGCTGCTAACAGTCTGTCCATCTCCACTAACCTTGCAGATCTTGCTCTCCTCCGTCTCGGCTTTGGACTTCCCTTCTGGGCTCTTCTCTCGCTTGTAATCAGACTTGACTGACAGCTGGCATGAGAGCCCCGGGACACCTTCGTTTGTCCTGAGTTCCTGCTGTCGGGCCATGTAGCCCTGCGAGGTGGCTGCTCTGACCGCGCTAGGGATGGGGAGAGCGGTGTGCACTGGCTTCGTGCCCACTGCAGAGGGTTGCCTAAGCTTGGAAGCTACGCCAACTACCGGCATGGCAACAAAAATAATAACAGACAAGTAGAAGACAGGTTAAAAAAGAAGAAGAAGATGAAAGGGAAGCAAATCTGCAGTGTCTCCTTCTGATGTGTGGCCCACGAAGGGAAGGAAAAACAAAAAAAAAGAAAATTAAAAATTAAAAAAAACAGCAGTTGCCTCTCAGACCGAGAGGAAAGCAACTGCACTCATTCTGTAGCCTACAGCCAGCAGGACTCACAGAAACTGAGAAGGCTTCTCCTTCCTCTCGTTCACTCCCTCCTCCTTCTCCTCCCACAAGCAACTACATTCCCTCCTCTTCCCCTGCACTCTCTCTCTCTCTGTCAGAAGTGTACCACAAAGTCAGCCAAAACTGTTCAAGGGGGCGTGAACTCCTCTGGAAGATATAACCACCACTCAGCAAAATGGTGATTACAGAGACCTGGCTGAGCGTGCATGTGCGCTCCCAGAGAGAACTGTCAAGACAGCTCTCTCTCACTCTGTCCCCCCCACCATCCTCTGACTTTCTGAAGCCAATAAATAGACTTTCTCTCTGTCAACATGTGGAGCTGGCCCTTCCTTTGATGAGAAAAATAGTAAAACAAACGTTAGGATTGTTTTTTGGTGGAATAAAAAGAGTTATACACAATGAGGAAATCCAACAGAGAGAAAGAAATTGATTATTTCTGTACTAACAACTAACAACTAACAGTTGTAAGAAAAAACCCCAAATTTTTTTAAAACAGATTTTTGGCCAGGTACCAGTTAACCATTGCTACTCAGCTGCTTTATACTGAGAAAGAAGTGGACTCTCTTTCTCCCACAGCTGCTCAGCCACATTCACTGTTTCCCTTTCTCTTTGGGCTATCAGAGTGTACTCATTTTACGAGGTGCGAGACGTTTGTCAACAGTGGCAAGAAACCTTTGGTTACAAGCAGAAACAGACACTGACATGCGGGCTGCGCTAAACAGTATTAGGTACCGGGTAACAGTTTTAGGCACTTAAAATAGAGGACAACGAACAGCAGGGCCAGTCTTTGCCTTTAAAACAGCACCAATCTCCTTGCAGTTCAGAACAGCTTTGAAAACTTGGTTATTTCTGCCCTTTTATTCAGTCACTGATTGGCAGATATTATCTGCCACAATGCAAAACATATGATTATGAGTGTTGGGCCAGTACATGTCAACTACATGAAACAAACCTGACTAAAATAACTGATGATGGCTCTACAGAAACAGATCTAAAGTTAATATTATTATTACTCTTTTGTAAAAACAGATCAAATAAAACTGATGTAGGAAGGCAACAGAAAAGTTGCAATGCTGCTCCAGATGCCACACAGCTGGTTTTAAGCAGTGTGAAACAAGAAACAGGCTCCTTCAGTGTCCAGTGTGGTGGAGAACAACTGACTCCACCATTTAGAAAAACTAATGTTTTTACTGTATTTGGTGTGTGTTTCTCTGTAATAATAATAATAATAATAATAATGATAATGGATTGCATTTATATAGCGCTTTTTGGGGCCCTCAAAGCGCTTTACTATGACCATTGTCCTCTTGCCAAATGGATTTCAGCCACACTTTAGTGTTACCGTTGATTTAGTCTGTAACATTACAGAAATGAGTAAGGGCAGGATTAATGCAGGACAGACATAAATCTGTGTGAGAGAAATTCTTCAAAGACTACGAACGCATGTAGTTTTGGTCTGTATGTGCCTCCATTTGGACTGCGTGACACAATATGACATGGAGTTTTTATTCTCCCCTTTTTGCTGAAGGATCTCTGCTCTGTGAGACACATAAAAGGGAGTGAAAGTTTTATGTGGAAAGGCTGTGTCTGGTTCAGTTTAGAGAGGCGAGGAGATGCGCTGCAGTCAGAGGGGCACATTGCGGTGTCATGGCTAACCGGAACTTTTTAACACGGCATCGTCCAATAAAAAGGGCCGGGAAAGTGAGGAAATGCAAACACAGGCCACAAATGTGACCTTGTCACAAAAATTACAACATGTCAAAAGGTACCTTTCTCCAGCAGAGCTGCAGACTTCATACACTCCCTTTTTGCTTGGTCAACAATAGCGAATTTGAGGGTAGGAATTTACTAAAAATGGCCCGATTATTTTTACACACCCTTTTTTCCTCTTCCATTTGGCTTTGAATAGCTTCAGTACTTTTGACAGTCAATCGCCTTGCCTAATAGGGACTCTGCTTCCCCCAGCTCAGAATAGCACCAGCTACTCCAACATGTTTTTAATCATGCACCAGGGGCTGTCATGACAAGCCTGAAACAACAGGATACCACGTGAATGAGTGGCGTAAGTCCAAGTCTAGACTCCAACTGCTGCTGCCTGCCAGGTTGCACGAATCGGAGCGCATCTGGCAGGTATCCAACTCTCCAGGACAGACTGGAACTGTCAGGGAATCCGTATCTGATGAGGTCTCTTCACAGGGGTGCTGAAACAAGCCCAAATGAAACCTCGGTCAAGTCTTAAGAAAACCTCTCACTTCCTTCTGGTTCTTGTTGGTTTCTGGAGGTAATCACCTTGCACTGCAAAATCATTTCCCAGTGAGAGAAAGCTATTCAGGTTCCTACAGGTAAAAGAACTGCTGCTGTAGTGCTGAATGTTCTGTGTTTAACAAACGTGAAATCTCCCAAAGTCAACATGAGCAAAGCAGATCTCAGTTTAACACAAACCCATCCAGGAAGGTCAGCATCCTTATGTTTGGGCAACCACTTCTGTAAAAACAGTGTAACAGCCAACTTTGTCAAGGTTGAAAAGGGAAGAGGGGAATCTAAAGTGATGAATGATTAATATTATTAAAAAGATGAGACTTCTTATGCTGCAATTTATGTGCTAAACCTTTGATGACTTGGTGTTTCTTAACTTTATTTAAAGACCACATTCATCCGAATTTTAATCAAAATGAATGCCAAGTCCAAACTCAAAGAACCCACACCACACTACCCATTATTTATCAAGACCAAAACATGGTATCAAAGAAAGATCCTTTTCCACATGTTAGATGACCGCACAAATTCCTCGACATTTAAGCTCCATGGGCTTTTCTGAGAAGCCCCCGCTTCAATAACTCCCAGAAAATAAGCCAAACAACAACATAAAACCATGTGTCCATCCTGATGTGTATCAAAAGTCCAGGCAGCTGGTGCTGTAATGGTGTGGTATCTCTGTACTTGGCACACATTTGGCCCCTTAGCACCAAATATGAATGAATAGTATAGCTGACGATGTCCCAAATGCAAGATTCACAGACTATTGTGTACGCTGGTCTACTCAAGGTGTCGCGCGAAATCTCCAGAGAGGAGGCAGACGGTGGAGGTCGCAGACAAGGAGGGAGTGATGAAAGCTTGGAGGTTGACTGTACCAACCATCTCTACACAGTACATGCAACAGCTAAAAGCAGTATCGTGCTATTATCCCACACTTGTTGCTCTCAAACAGACAATTTGTGACACATTAACCTGGTGCTGTGTGCAGTTGGGTGCACTCAGCCCCTCTTGGCAATAACTGTTCTTTAACATAAGACTTCACTTTTTTAACAGTTGATGTTTAGACCTACACTTCTAGCTGGAGATTGATGCTGATCTTGTCAACATTCAGGTCAAAATTTGAGTGAACTGACTACTGCTGGAAAACAAAACAAGGGTGGCAGCATTTTAGTCAGTAAGAATAATATATAGTTCTGAGTTATGGAATAATTAATGACATGTGTTTATTATCTCTTTGAGGAAATGGGTGGATGGCTAACCAATACTGATTGTTGTACGTGGTTTAGAGGAAAGATACCACCCACGGTCACATAACGTCAGCACTGAAGTTGTGCTATAGCTGTGAAAACAAACACGCTGGGGCACTAGAGATAAGAGGGGTCAAACACCTTCCTACCAACCCAGCATACACGCACACACAGTTTAAATACAACTCCCCCAGGGAGGCTAGATAGATAGTCACGCACCTGGTGCTGTCAGCACTCTCAATGCTATCAGTCAACCGCACATGAGACAACATGGAAAATAAAACAAACACATGCTGGCACACACACACACACACACACACACACACACACACACACACACACACAACAAAGTATGTCGCTGAACATATGGTGGCATCCATAGTGTCTTAATGAACGGCATGTGCCATTAATGTACATCAAGGGTCAGCCAGGTAGAAATAAACACGCATTTGCTTTCTCTCACTGCTTAAACATTTACAAATAGATTCCTGCTCCTCAATCAACCTTTGGCTTCTCCGCAGGCAACCATCCAAGCAAAAAAAATGCATGCATTCAACTAAAAACAATCGAGCATCATGGGAAAACTTGTTTCCCACAGGTCTTCATATTCAGTTGTGAATTGCTGCCTGGATATAATGTTTTCAATAAGTTTTGAATATGAACCCCAGATGTAAACAACGTGGCTCTGCGACTATGTGCCAAACAGCTCTCAACTAGATTGTGAGTCCAAATGTATGACCTTCATTATCATGTGAACATTTTTTTTTAATTGTATTGAACCTACGTACTCAAAATAAACAGAATGTAATTCAATTAAATTAAATTTTATTTATAGGCACCAATTATTGGAAGGTAAAGACCGTATAATAATACAAAGAAAACCCCAACACCTTTGCCAAGCACTTGGTGATAGTGGAAAGGAAAAACTCCTCTTTAACAGGAAGAAACCTCTGACAGAACCAGGCTCTGCTGTGAGCGGTTGGCGGTGAGGGGAGGAAGAACAAAGCAACATATCATTAGTGTCGCTTTGACAGTGCATCTTATTTCACTTGCTTTTGAGTGAAAAAGAGTCATTTGCAACTACAGCTGTGAGATGTATTCATGAAAATCTTTCCTCTTCAAATGCAAAACGTATCTTAGAAATACACTTAATGTTCTATAGAATAGAAAACTACTTTTCTTGGATACTGAATGGCAAAGACCTGCATTTTGTTGCTCGTCAGCTCCTTCTGATTGTTGAAGGAAACAACATCTTTGATGAATTTCAGTCAAAACCATAGCACTAAAATAGCTTAGCGGTTATCATTAGTACTACTGATATTCTTATGAACTTGGGTAAGGGTGAACCTTCCATTTTAGCCCTGCTTGAAATATCTGCAGCTTTTGATATCGATGATTATGCAAGTTTTATTAGCAGACAGCAAATCTGGGTTTTCTTTATACTTATGTAACAGATACTTCAGAATTCATTAATCAATGTATGTCCTCATCTGCACCCCTTGTATGTGGATCCCCCAGAGCTCAAGCCTTGAACCAATTCTGTTTTCTTTATACATGTTACCCCTGGGGCCATCCACTGAATGTTGGCATCCTCAGCAGCTCGTCTGTAAAGCATAAAGCCAATTTAGCTTTTTAGGTTTGGGGCAAGGAGTAAGGCATGTTTGAGGGATGGTGGAATTTGAAAAATGTCCCCTTTCAGGACTGCAGTTATAAACAAGACATTAAGTGTAGGTTTGATTAATTAAAAGTAATTAAGGCTTCCTGAATTCCTCTCTCAGTCATGCTGTTTGAATTGCCATGTGGTGGGCTAAGAGCTCTACTACAATGAGGACTAGAGTGAAAGCAGGCATGTGGAGCAGCAGGATTTCCCCAGCACTCCAGTCGGGACAATTCTGGCTCTTCCTGTTCCTCTAGTTAAAGGGGCCACTGTGGCTTTTTTTTCACTTCTTCATTTCTCACTTGGACATTCATTTATTTACGTTTTCATTATCAGGGGCAACACTCACCACTTTATTCCCTCATATGCATTTTTTCATATTTAGTCACATGTATCTCTCCCTTACTGACTTACTCAACCTTTCCTTACTCGCTACTCAATATCTGACTTTCCACAGATGAATGTAGTTTATTCTGTTAATTTTGGGACCCACTGTGCTTTACTTAAATATGCACTTGCTCAGTTATTAATTTAATATGCTGAATGCTTTCGCTGGCATTCATATTGACTCACAATCATTCTCTCGCTCTGTTGGATCGTTCCCTCTGTTGCTCCATCGTCCTCTGATGCAACGATATCAAAGTCCCCTTGGTAATGTTACTGAATGGATTGCACTGGTCCTGTAACACACACTTTCTGAGGTCAGTGTTTGGATTCAGATTAATGGCGAGAATGTTGGTGAATGTGAAAAGAGTCACTGACACCAGTCTTGATTTCTTTCTCATTGTGTTGTATGAGTGAAAGCAAAACATCATTCTTCTCCTATGACACAGAGAAACTGAGGGAGGAGGCAATAACAATGCATCACTTTAACGCAGCTTCTTCTACGTGCTGGGATATTTACAGTGGCCCATAACTGCTATGTCATTTTTCAAAGACAAGCTTATACTATGAAGAGAAAATTTACCATATAAAAAGCTCTTTTGGGTGACATTTTTAATAGTATAGCGTCCGCACTGTCATATTATGGCATGTCCTCTTTGTCCTGTCAAACGCAAATACTCCAACCTTCCCACTAAGCTTCACCCACCTCCCGTTTATAAAAAAAACCATCCACTTTCTTGTCCTTATTGTAGAACATGTTCCTCACTTCTCTTTAGTAAAAACTTTCATTTTTTGTTGCCAGGTTGGTGTAAATCAATCCCACTGATGAACATCACATTCCTTTCCCTGGAGATTTGTTATGGTTTTCCCCACATCCACCCCACATCTTGATGTTTCCACTCTTGTCAAAGACTTGTATCCTCACTGAATCTTGGATTTCACAGCTGGGGATGATAAAGTGCTGAAAGGGGCTCTTCCCTCTAAAACAACAAGCAGCTAAGGGACCGTGGATGTGCTCTAAATTCTGGATTATGCTGGAGTGACGATGGTGCTGCCTGATCGATGGCACCAGCATACAGAGATTCATGAAGTGCAATAAAGTTAAAAAAAAAGAAAAGAAAAAAGAATAACTAAACAGTTCATTTGTTTTTCTTTCTTTTCTTTTCTTTTCTTTTCTTTTCTTTTTTTTTTTTTTTGTTAATAATGCTACATCAGAGCTAGAACAACCAGAGCTAAGGAAGCCAGTCCAGAATTAAAATAGGTGGCTAGTAGCAAATCTAATTTATCTAATCAAGCTACAAGACTGTTCTGGGGAAATGCTATAAAAAGGCCAGAGGAAATTCGACTAATACAACACCAACATGATACAAGAAGAATCAGGGAATACTTCAGCATTGAACATTAAAACGCCTCACCTTGGTGCATCTCTCAGCACATTACAGTACGCTGACAACAGTATGAATGCTTCGTGTCTTACCTTGATCATGGTTGACATAATAAATGGAATGTAGAGAAACTTGGCTCTTCACTGTCTTTCACAAATGATTTTACTGTTATTCAGGTTGTTGATAAAACACAAGCTCAAGTGCCTTTTCCTGCTCAAGATCTCAGCTATTTCTAAACCACATGAACCCACGGTGACAGGGTGTCACAAACCTTGACAGTAAATCCACTTTTGTAACTGGTTTCCTGCTAACTATCTCATTAAAAACATCCCATAATGTGTGACAAGACTAGATCTCCCATTGTAGCATCAATCATCAGAAATAGGAAATGGTTCCACCTGATTGTTATTAAGGGGCTGACTTTGCAGCATTAAAAGGCATATTTGTAGCTTGGTACAAAAAAATGTGTCCTCTGTGGAGAGCTTCACTTTTCATAATAGCTCAGGATAAATTTAGAATTTATAGTCTAGCAGTGGAAGCACATTCATAGTCCACTGGCAGTCCAGCCTACATGTAGAGAGCTCTGTTGTCAGATGAGGGCAGTGTACAAAGTATGTGGTACAACTGGTCTGTGGGCCACTCTTGAGGAAAGTTCTAACACAAAAAGAGCTATAATGAAACAGAATGTTAAAAACAACAAAAAGTGTCCACAGCAGCCACTGTTTATGGTTTTCAGTGTTTTCTTTGTGGTTCTGTCGCTCACAGTAAAATCTGCTGTTGTTTCTTTCCCTGTTCCCTCTTGTCAACCACGTCTGCAGAGGGTAAAAACCCCTATTTGCATGTTCTTCGGATGGAATAATGTATGCAGATGAGCACAGTTATGGGACTGTAGTTACACTGAACTGTAATAGAGATGTGGATTTGTTGATTGATACAGGCAATGGAAGCCAGCTGAAATCTGCCAGGCCATATTCATTATGTCAAGACAGTAAACTGGACATCTTCACTGGGTGTGTGTGTGAATGTCTATGGGTTTGGTGTCTCTTGTAGCATTCCTAATGGATTACCTGACTAACATTTAAGGCTTGCTGTATTCACTGTTCTGTTACCTAGCACTAAGTAGCAAATGTGTATGTCTGTCTGTGTCTGTTACACTTGCCAACGAAGCTAGTCGGCATTACCACTTCACTTTTTCATTTATATAACATAACTACTGGTTCAAAAAAACAAAAAACAAAACTTTGGTGTGTGCGTGTGGTTTGTGGCTCAGGAATTCCGTGTTGCCGTCCCTCCCTCGGTCTGAGAGGGACCCACAGCGTACCGGTAAAGTGCCAAGGGGGTATACACCAGGCTATGGTGATCCATCAAACCCTGGTTCGGCCTGGGCCATTTCCCACTAGAGCAGTTTTGTGATGACACCCTATGCTTAGCCTTGAACCAAGTGATTGAACTGATGGTCACATGGTGCACCCTCCTGACACAGCGCTGACCTACCTGCATTTTGTATTAAATAAAGATAGGCATATCAAGTGAGCCTTGACACTCGTATGCAAGCAGAACACACCTAGTTGTTGATTCCAAAAAGACGCCGGGAAATTATTTTCCAGGCAGCTCACTATAAGCCAATGGTGTGCATCCTGGCTGAAATGTCAGCTGGTGAACCAGCCGGCCATTCCAAAAGTGACTTTGCGCTCACTACCATTAATGGACGTCCTATTTGAGTGCATCGACATGGATCTCTTTCGGCCATCTCACCGCCCACAGATATCGCTTTGCATTATGTCTGATGGATTATGCTCGGTGATACCCCGAAACAGTACCTCTGCAAAGAGTGTGGTGCAGACACACATGTCATCTCCCAAGTCGTTTATGTCTCGCACACTAAAAGAGCTGTACGAATTACTGGGCATTAAATCTATTCGTACCAGTGACTACCACCCTCAGACTGGTTGATGGAGTCACTGAATAACACCTTCACGTCCACGATTCGTAAGTTTTGCAAGGATGAACACAATTGGGATCGCTGGTTAGACTCTCTGTTGTTTGCAGTATGAGAGGTGTTCCAGGCCGCCACAGGATTTTCTCCCTTTGAGTTGCTGTTTGGCAGAAAGAAGCGGGGGGTGTTGTACCTAATTAAATAAAACTGGGAGGAAGGTCCAATCCCAGCTAAAAATTAAGTTCAATATGTTCTGGACCTGAGAGCAAAGTTACACACGTTTGGGAGGTTTTCACAAGAGAATCTGCTCCAGGCCCAGCAACATCAGCAGCACTTGTACAACAGAGTGGCTAGACTCAGCCCCACATCTGCAACACCTTTTTGCAGATATGTTCCCTGCCTGGTCGTACAACACTCATAGAGGATCATTTGGAAACACGCCCTGGTGTGAAGGTGCGTTCACAGCCCTACAGGTTACCTGAACATAAAAGACAAATTGTTCAGAAGGAATTGGCTGAAATGCTAAAGCTGGGAGTAACAGAAGAGTCACAGAGTGCATGGTGTAGCCCCATAGATTTTGTAGTGAAGAAAGATGGCAAATGGTAAATGGATGGATTCTTATATAGCACTTTTCCACTCTCCTGGAGCACTCAAAGTGCTTTATACAATATCCCACATTCATCCATTCACACAAGCACTTTCTTTGATGCTTTTTAGTGCTCCCTAGCTAACAGGTATTCACAGATATTGCTGCTGCCTGTTTTGATTGTCCACAGTGACACCTTGCCGGAGCATTTGCAGCAGGTAGCCGATGTCCTGGAGTCCCTGAGCCAGGCGGGGCTCAGTGCTAACCTGGAGAAGTGTCCGGTTAGATGGAGGGATGTACATTACCTGGGCTACTACTTGGGAAGCAGACAGGCGCACCCTCGGATAAAACAGAAACGACTCCATCCTGCCCCCAAGACAAAAAAAGAGGTGAGGCAGTTCTTGGGGCTGGCTGGTTACTACCACCGGTTCGTGCCCAGCTTTGCTGACCAGCCCTTTGACTGATCTCACTTGAAAGGGTGCCCCAGATCTGGTCCAGTGGACGGAGCAGTGCCAGGCGGTGTTCGTGCAGGTGAAGAAGACTCTCTGTGGGGAACCCCTGCTCTACACTCCTAACTTTTCCCTCTCTTTTATTCTGCAGATTGATGCCTTAAACAGAGGACTGGGGGCACTTTTGTCCCAACAGGTAAGGGGGGTTGACCGCCCTGTGGTCTACATCAGCAGAAAACTTCTTGCAACACAGTGTGTATCGTGTCCTTTGTGTGCTACAAAAATTACATAGTGATGGCCATATTTTATATTGTCTGCAATTATGGCCGATTTACAGCCATCACACTCTACATAGCAGCATAGAAAAACTTTCCTTTAAGCTGGCCCGAGATTTCCATACAGCAGAGGCATCAATATAAGAAAAACTCAAGCCAGACATGATGGGTATTCTGCTCCCCAGGATATAGACGAAGGTCTGAATCAGCAGCAGGGAGTCCACTTCTACAGCACTTTCAAGCTCTTTAGTATCCTCATTACCCCACTGGATTATGTTAATATGGGTAAAATGCAGATAAATTCCCTGTGCACACCTAGTACCATAAATTCTTCCGAAAACTTTGGTTTAGGGATCATAGTATAAGCATTCGGCACCATATCATCATCACTACAGTCAATGTCTTTATAATATCAATAAAGAGAGCTTATTTGAACCCGATAAGTGCTTGCTAAACAACAGACAAATGTTCTGAATCCCTTATTAACTAGCTTAAGCCTCATTACTTCTGCTAAAGCACACACAGCTTTTGACCTCCATCCCCTAGGCTGTAAATAGGAAAAGCTTGTTGTTTGCTCAACTGATAAACACATATTGGTGTCATCTGTGGCTGGCCTGGGGTTGCTTTAACTCGGCCTCATTAACACTGTGGCTCATAACGACTGTTTTTATGATGACCGAGAGCGCTGTCTAAGGAAAAAGAGTAAAAAAAACTTCAGCTGTACCCCTGGAAGTCAGCATGGTGTCAGCAGAAACCAGATGTGAGAGTGATACTGTGCAAGCATACCTATGTACAGAAATGTGTTAACTATCATGGAAAGACACATGCCTTATAGCACACATCCAAAAAAGTACAGTTCAGTGTAGAATGTCTATTCAACAGCAAAACCTTGTTAAAGATACCTTTAAACAGCCCATAGCGCTGTACTTTACATGTTCGCTGTCTTGTAAACTACACACAATCATTATATACGTTTCTAAGACAAAAACAGCCGGGAGCTGTCTTTGCTCTGTTTTGATTTATGATTATGCTGAGAATGGGGAGAAGTGAGTGAGGACAGTCATCTAATTGGTACACTGACTGACGGAGATTTAAGTCTAACATGGAATCAGAATAAGCAGGAAGGGTGTACCTATGACTCTATGTGCGTGACAAGACGGTGTTGACTGCGGAAGTTCCTCTCCTCTGACACATATGTGTCGGCTATACATCCTGTTGACATGTAGTGAGTAGAGGCAGTCAGTGAGTCCCTAGTTCATGGTTGCTATAGCATTGTTCCATGTGATCTGTAAAGGTAAGAGGATAACTGTGGATTTGACTGAAGTCAGATACATAATTATTTTAAATAAATAAATAATAAATACTGTTTTAATGATTAAAGATCTGGACGTCAGGTTTAGATGAAATTGGCATTTTATTGATGGAGATAATGGAGGTCTATTTGAAACAAATGATTCTCTTCTATATTGTAGATCTGAAATAACTACAATCTAATGTGTGTGTGTGTCTGCAAAACAGAGAGGAGTCATTACCGATGTCTGCAATCACTGAATCCACAAATTCTCTGAATGAATTTCTGCTGCTCTTCTTTCCTGCGTTATCTTTCTTCCCCAGCTGTCTCAATCAGTCAGTGCGATCCTAAAGATAATACTATAATAGTGTATAATGTGTGTGTGTTTGCCTGACAGAATGACAAGTACCTTGTGGGTTTATCTTTGTGTATACATATGGATGAGAGTGATGGTGGGTTCAGCGTGATGGCAGCATAGGGTGGTCCAGCAAGTGTGTTTAGACTTAGGCTCTTCTCAGTGTTTCCATCGTGTTATGATGTTACTGCTGAAAGCTTAAGCATGCTCTCTTGGTGATTATAACATTTTCTTAGGATGAAAGAGCACATGCTCTGTTTTATAGCTGAAAATTCACAAATGATGCGACTAACCAGTAGTACAAGGTTTTATCTAGTTGCCTTCCCAGTGCCACTTCGTCTAGTTTATACTGGGTTCTTTTCAAAACATACTAAAATATGATTCATATTATCCAACCAGTACAAAAGAAGTCCATCTACTCTGTATCCAGTATGCAAGAATTAAAACAACCACCAATGTTTCAGGCTTTACAAGCAAAAGACCTGTTGCTCTTTTTAGCAACAAGCAGTGTTGGCATTGACTCTAGCAAAGTACAACCACACATCTGAGCATCTGATTAACTCTGCAAACCTCAAAGAGACAAGGGATGTCAGAGCTTGTTGATACTCTTCACTTTACTAATTGATCATTGCCAGCGAGCATTCACTGATTGGGGATCAGCATGGACTAAAACCTTAACAGCTTTTTTGGTTGCAAAAAGGTGGAAAGGGTGCAAATTTGATTGGAATTTTTTGCAGCGGGATCATTCAGAGAAGTCAAATTACAGAAGTCTTACCTCCCTCCTGCAACCATTGTGTTGTTTAACTCAGTAATTTTTTTTTTCTCGTATGCTGTGAAGTGGAGCCAGTTTAATGTACTTTTACATCTATTGTTTCTTTGTGAGTCTTGGCTGTGTTTTTAACATGCAGCTGTTGACAGCCTGAGACTTACTGTCAGCTATCAGATTTCTGTTGCCCAGGCAACTGGCAGAAAAATGCTTTTCACTCATCAATCTCTATCTCAGAAGAATAATCAGATTCTTTATAGGTGCTAGTAACCATAGGTTACTACTACAAAACAAGACAAATCACCTGATAAAAGCATGCCATATGCTTTTGTATTGTAGGCAAGCACGAGGCATTTGTGTTCTCAAGGTTAAAGCAGCTGAAATTTAGGATAAAGCAGGGAAATTAATGTAGTGTTTTGATTTCTCATATGAATCACCACAGGTGGCCCCACAAAGCACGGGCACAGAGCTGTGGCAGAGTCAAAGAAGTGGCTGTCTTTAATCTCTAACATTCTCCCAGATGTGAATGGATTGAGTGAGGTCAAGGTACTACTGGTAAAGTGGTAAAGTTAGCATTGTATTGCATAAAGTAAAATATTTGACCTTCCTTATCTCTGTCTGTTGGTTTATCCAGTCTCAGAAGCAATTTGCCTTCTTATGTACCCCAAAATTACTATCCCTTAAATAAGTCTATAAAGGCTAGTAATTAGTGAAAAGAAAACTGAACTGAACTCTTTTGGGGTAGCAGTGGAACAGCTGCAGTGGAAAGTAATTTAGTGAGTGATCTTGCAGTGGGAAACTTGTGATTTAGTTGCAGAGTAGCAGCTGTAATATCCTACCCAATACTACTGGCAAAACTCACTAATCACACTTCCTTTACGCAGATCCGGCAGCCACCTCCATGTAAAAGTCCAGTTACTGCTACCACGATGTGATTAGCAGGCTTAATTAACTTTAAAATGCTACCCAGAGCAACATAGGCTTTATTTTTTTGGATTGAAGCAGCGGAAGTAAATCAAATTGAGGAGGAAATAGTGATTTGCAATGCTGCCAAAAAATTGTAATTCCTTCCTACATGCCTTTATTGGCTTATTGCCTCCAGACAAACCGTTAAAACAGAAATTGCCGTGTGGAGATCTGTCGGGTTGCCTCTGGCAGGGGACACAGTTTTTTCAGGGAGAACATATCAGGGGGAGTGTGCAGTCAGCTGGCTCAAATCCAATGTCAGATTCTTGTTAACAAAAAATACCAGCGCATCTAAATTAAGACAAACAGACTTTAGTCACTTTTTAACAACAAAACAAAGCCAACAACACTTTAAAAACTACACATTTTTAAACCACAGTTACAGAGTGAGGGAATGGTAACTGATGGTAATGGTAAATGATCTTGTAGCAGATGGGAGTCGGAGGGAAAGATAGCAGAATCTGCTCTACCATCAGCTTGACATGTAATAATGGTTTTTGTGGACCACAGCCACATGGAGCAATCTCCAAAGCCTTGATTATCAAAACTAACAGGAACTCATGGCTTTGCTGTGAATGATAAGACTGTTGCTTCATCATGAAATTTGGATATGATTTCCAACTAGATCACTGACTTTACAACAATAATGACACATGTTCGCTTATTTCTTTTTAACACTATAATCTTAACCTGTAATAAACTTTAAATCACATCTACAACATTCCCTGTGGGAAACTGATTTTTTAGTCTTTGCTTTTGGAAGTTTCTGGTAGAAGAATCATACACAAATTTTTGTGACTGGTCACTGTACCTATTTCTCCTGCTTAAAGTGCTCTGATGAAAACCAAATAAAAGAGGGCTAAGAGGCCAACGGCAGGCTAGCCAGCCAGTTACCACAACCCCACTTAACAGCGTATACACATTGTCCAATTAAGGTCTTCAACTCCCAGCTTTGTGCCCAGGCAGACTGCCACTGGCTGCCAAAACACGAACGAATCTAGTCAGAGGACTTAATCTTATTCTCTGAAAGGCCATGGTGTGTGATGCTGCCTGCTCTGACACTTCATCAGTGGGTGGGCACTGGCGCGTGGGCACAAGGCTATAAAAGGTCTGGAGGAGTCCAATCCCAACACCCCAGTGCATTTGGACCAACTGCCAGTGTGTTGACAGTATAGATATGTTTGTGTGCCCTGGAGCAAAGTGGATAGACCTTACGCTTGCTGCAGAAGTGTGAGTGGTGTTGTAACATATAGCAGACTCCTGCCACTGACTCATAACGCTGACCCGAAACTTCACTTTAAATATAATCTCGTCCTGCAGTGAAAATGGCTGTGTCACTGCTAACAGGCTGGTGGCAGCTTTTAAGTGTACCAAAAAAGATTTTACAAGAAGAACCACAAAACCACAAGTAAGTCAACTCAACTATACACTTTTTCAAAATGTCAAAATGACACCAAATATCCCCAGGCAGGTGTGTAACAGTTAAAGGTGCTGTATGAAAATGTGGGGGAACGCGTCTCATAGAGATCTGGGTGGTTTAAATGCAGTTCAGTTACAGGTAAGGAAAGTACCAGAGGTCAGCTAAGAAGATACTTTGCACATCAGCATCAATGTGCAGGTTAAGAATAAAAAATAAAGGTAAAAAATGCTTCCTCAAAAAAAAGAAAGAATACATAGAGAAGAAATAATTCTTAGTTTAGATCAAACACTCAGTGTTAAACACGTTTTATGCATAATTTCTCTTCAACAGATTCAGTTTCAACCAGAGTTGCACGTCATCCAATCATCAGTGGCTGACGACCCAGACAAAAAGCACAAATAGCAGGTGACTTTGCAACTATACAGAAAACCACATTGTGTAAATATATGGATCATAAGGTTTGAATGACTTCAATGAGAAAACACATTAACCTGTTTGGCAGCGCACATACAGCAGTGGCCAAAAGTTTAAATACAATCATCATGTACATGAATGTCATGGTAACTGGATTGGCTTTAAAAGAGGAAGAGCTGGGTCCACAAGTCTCAATTTATTTTGGATTTCCTCTAATCCACACTTTGTCAAAAGTATATATACAGGCTGAAATGTGTAAATGTAAACTGATTTAACGTCCCTTAGAAAGTTGCACCTCAACCACATGTTTTTGGTAGCCATCAATAAGCATCTGGCATAATACTGGCTGGATATCTGACTACTCTTGGTATAGTTCATTTACATTAGTTTGGTTCCTGGCATGACACTGCTTTTAAGTGTAATCCAAACACTTCCAATAGGGTTTAGGTCAGGGCCATTCTACAAGCTTAGTGTTAACAGTGTGCTTGATGTAAGTTTGGGATCATTGCCCTGTAAGAATACCTGTGTCCAAGTAGTAACTATTTAGCTGTTGACTTGAGGTAAAATTAGGATAATAATAATAATAATAATAATAATAATGGATTGCATTTATATAGCGCTTTTCAGGGCCCTCAAAGCGCTTTACAATTCCACTATTCATTCACTCTCACATTCACACAATGGTGGAGGCAAGCTACAGTTGTAGCCGCAGCTGCCCTGGGGCAGACTGACAGAAGCGAGGATTTGTAGATAGTTCTCCTCCTTCATTATTCCATCTACTTTGTGCAGTTACACTGGCAGCAAGAGTACCAGAGCATGATGCTAATACCGAAATACTCGATAGCTGGTTCCAACATATCTCTTTTTATTGTGGTCAAATAGCTCAATCTTTGTCTCGTCTGACTATGAACGTTTTCCCCAGAGCATTTGGTTTGTCCATGTGGGCAGCTACAAATTTCAGAGACAGAAGGTATTAACAGTGGAGCAGCGGCTTCTTTCTCTCAGTCCACGGCAATGTAAAACTTGCTTCACTGTGGACACTGACACTGGTATTCTAGCAGATTCCAGTTCATGGCAGAATTGAGCCTTGGTGGTTCCAGCATTGTCCTAAACATCCAAACCACTTTCCTCTCATCTGAGGGTGACAGTTTGGGTCTTCTTCCAGTCCTTGGCAAAGTGTTGACACATCCAGGTCCAAAGACCTTCACAACTTGTGTAAATCTACAATTCTTTGTCTTAGATCATCACTGAGTTCCTTAGACTTTCCCACTGTTCTGAGTATTGGTCAATCCAATGAGTGCTGTCAAATGCTGGCAAGGAGAAACTAGCAGTTGTAATCAATCATGATCACTAATGGGAAGTTAACAGGCCCTGGCCTTGTCAAGTTAAACAAAATCGTAGAACCTTCAGCACCACTTATTAAAAGATTTAAGTGAGTGTATGTATATATTTGAGCCTGTGTGTATCTACATTTGACCCTGTGTGGGTTCCAAAATATATAATAATTCAACCCAGGAAAAAGGACAGTTCAAAAACAATTAAAAGCCCCCAAATTACCATGATATTCATGCCTACGGTGAGTGTATGTAAACTTCTGATCCCAACTGAATACATCAACAACTCAGTTCACGTATATCCTGACAAGACTGTATGGGTACACTTACAAAGGATTGGTCAGTTTGTTCTAAGTTTAATCACAATGATGTGTAAAAATATATTTTCTAGTCTATATAGGATGAACTGCAAGAAGCCATATTCTTTTGGTTCGGCCACTACAATTACTCCAGGCTTGGCTACTTCAAAGAAGCATGACAAACACACTAAGCATCATGCTCCATTATCTCATCCTCTTGCTGTAAAACTTGCTGTCAGAATCATCATTGCCTTTTTAATTTGCAAAGTTTCCTAAACCAGAAGCTAGCTGTAGGGGCCAAGACAGATCTGGAGAAGACAAACATGATGAGGGTCAGCCACAGGCTCTTTTCTCAAACTTCCCAGTTACCGCTGTCCTCTTGTATCGAGCAAGGGAAAGGCAGTGCACGGCAGGAAAATGCTTTTTACAAGTGACAGGGGTTACTGCTAAGTCACAGTTGGGTTTCCTACAATGAATATGCATTAAGAGAGAGAGTAGAGATGGTAAGTACATGTATTCACATCTGGATGCATATACAGATATTAGTATTATCAAGTATTCCATCAAAAACATGCTCCAACTCCAAATATGTAATATATATATATAAAGTCATTATTAGACTGCCAGCTAAATCTTATCAATCACAGGCTGGTGATTCCATCTTTGCGTGGAACAGGTTTGTCTTTCAGATTTTCTTCTAAATGTAATGTTAAAAAGTAGTTGATGTGCTTGTGTGGGCTGTAGACTGTTGGTAGGTGACTAGGTTGTGATGAGCTGCAATGGACTGGTGGTGACTAACTAACCCAGTGCTTCACTGTTCCAGGGCTGAGTTCCAAATAACGTCACAGCACCTGTGAGAACAAATAGCACAGAGAGCAGTGAGGCCTAACTTTACAATTTTACTAAATGAGGAGAGACACTGTGGCCTAAATAGTGCAGTTACTTCAGGTATGATTCAAGATGGGGAGAATAATCAGGCCTCTTTAACAGGATAAATGTTTGGTTCCTCAATCATCAGTTCATTGCCTCCTTGTTCTGTATTAAGTTAAGCAATTTAGACACTTGAACAGAAGCAGGGTAATGTAAAGGCCAGTTTTACTTTTCTACCACTATGTGGCCCTCACACGGATTTCATATAACCAAACAAATGTACAGCAGTTCTGCCTTGTGTTTCCACTGTTTACTCAAGCCGAAAACATACAAACTGTTAAGGAGAAGAATGTGGTGGAAAACACACAGCAAGATGTACAGAGTGGGCCATTTATATGGATACACCGTAATAACATGGGAATGGTTGGTGATATTAAAGTCCTGTTTGTGGCACATTAGTATATGTGAGGGGGCAAACTCCTCAAGATGGGTGGTGACCATGGTGGGTCGCCATTTAGAAGTCGGCCATCTTGGATACAACTTTTGTTTTTCCAATAGGAAGAGGGCCATGTGACACATCAAACTTATTGGTAAAGTCACAAGAAAAACAATGGTGTGCTTGGTTTCAACGTAACTTTATTCTTTCATGAGTTATTTACAAGTTTCTCTTTGTTCACAGCCATTGACATGTCGAAGAGGTTAACACGTGAGGAGCGGATGGAAATTGTGTTGATATCTGGTGAACGCAGTAACCGGGTCATTGCAGCAGATTTCAATGCAAGACACCCTACGAGTCCACCCACCTCCCATGCTACAGTCAGCAAACTGCTTGCTAAGTTTCGTGAAACTGGTTCAGTGTTGGATTTGCCAAAATGTGGACGCAAGAAAACTGTCACCAATGAAGGAACATCAGTGGCTGTCCTAGCTTCATTCAGCAAGAGCCCACAGCGTAGCACTCGCCGCATGTCACTGGAGAGTGGCATTAGTCGAACATCCCTTCGGCGGATATTAGCTACTCACAAATGGCACCCTTACAAACTCCAGCTACTGCAGCATCTGCAGGATGACCCAGATCGGCGCACAGAATTTGCAGAATGGGCAAAACAAAAATTGGAACAGGACCCTCAGTTCACGCAGAAGATTTTGTTCAGCGATGAGGCAAACTTTTATGTGAATGGAGAAGTTAACAAACAAAACCACCGCTATTGGTCGGACACTAACCCACATTGGATGGATCCCTCCAAGACTGTTGGAACAACAAAAGTGATGGTTTGGTGTGGTATGTGGGGTACAACGATAGTGGGTCCGTTCTTCATCAATGGAAACCTCAAGGCCACTGGATATTTGAAATTGCTACATGATGATGTGTTTCCCTCTTTATGCACTGAAGCTGGCACGTTCCCTGAGTTTTTCCAGCAAGATGGTGCACCACCACATTATGGGTGCCAGGTCCGAGCATTCCTAGATGAACAGTTTCCTGGAAAGTGGATTGGTCGTCGTGGGCCACTTGAATGGCCCCCAAGGTCTCCCGATCTGACCTTATCTTTGGGGTCATCTGAAGGCAATTGTCTATGGTGTGAAGATACGAGATGTGCAGCACCTGAAACTACGGATGCTGGATGCCTGTGCTGGCATTTCTCCTGCGGTGTTGCTATCAGAGAAGAGGGTTGCGTTGACAATCCAACACAATGGGCAGCACATTGAACACATTTTATAAGTGGTCAGAAACTTGTAAATAACTCATGAAAGAATAAAGTTACGTTGAAACCAAGCAAACCATTGTTTTTTTGTGACATTACCAATAAGTTTGATGTGTCACATGGCCCTCTTCCTATTGAAAAAACAAAAGTTGTATCTAAGATACCATGGTCACCACCCATCTTGAGGAGTTTGCCCCCTCACATATACTAATGTGCCACAAACAGGACTTTAATATCACCAACCATTCCCATGTTATTACGATGTATCCATATAAATGGCCCACCCTGTAGTCTTTGCTCAAAATTTACATTTAATTTCTGTCATGTTCTACTGTATGTTCAAAATATAGGCAAACTCTCACTTTCCTGGACTATTCCATTCAGCATATGTCTAGCTTCATGCTGCCTTCCCTCCTTTTAAGGTGGGTTTAGTACCACCCAAAAACTGAGCAGTGCTGATATTCCAAAGCAGGTGGGGAAAAGAAGGAACCAGACCAATGGCAACACCATAACATAGGAGCTGTTAAAGTCAAGTGGAAAATAGCTACTGAAGCAGCCAGACTGTAAGAGGATAATCTGATCAAGAATATACAGTAAGTGGAATATATGTACATTTTTTAGCTTTCTGGTGTGAAATAAAGTGCTTTACATGGGTGTTTATGAAACTGAACCTGAGCCCTTGCTAGGCCTGGATGACTGTCCAATGACTTGTAAAGAATGTGTGAGAGTAAATGTGAGGATTTCTGAGAAGAGATTTTTTCCTTCACAAGTATTCATGACTACATTTCTGCAAGCATTAGGACTTTTTTGTTGTGTAAGGGCCCTTACCAGGCCTTGTAATGACTGTATACTGCCATGGAAAGGAAAAGTCTGCCATAGTTCATTAAAAAAAAAAGTTTATTTTACATTTTGAGACCCAGGGTACATATTTGTCAATTTTAATGCATGAAGAATATATTGGAGGTTTAGAATTTAGAATTTCTTTAAATATTTTTAAAGAAGCAGCTGCGGAGAGTGCAGTCAGTGGCAAAACAGGAAGCTGACTTAAATTGGAATTTTCTCTCATTAGATACAAGCAGTTTGACTAACCTTTCAACAAGTTTTGCAATTGGCCAAAAAACTTCCAAAGGATAGGGTGACATCCCACTATGGAAAGTAAGCCGAGTCTGAAACGTCCCACCCACCCAGCTGGAAAGCGCTCCCACAACTACTGGACTGTGAAATTACCACAAACACGATGGGAGAAAAAAAATAAAACACATCTTCACTGCCTCAATGCAAAGAGCCAGGAAGATGTGTTTTCACAAACAAACTTCCCACCAGATACTGTAGTGGAGAGACTTGAACATTAACTTTTTCTGTGGTTACTGGGTAGAAAACAAATAAACTGGCTGCCCTTAGGGGGAAAAGGAGCCAAAAAGAGTAATTTTAAAAACTTGAGTTTGATGCAGGTGGCAGTACGGTCTGGAGCTGTCCATCAGAATAAAAATACAGAAGATAACAAAAACTGGGTAATGCAATTTGTCATTCAGCAGAGATTTAAAAAATCTGACAAACCAGCTGTAACTAAATGCACATAAGGTTTTTTTGCTCCCCTTTTGAGTTTTTTAACGCTGTTATTTTTTCTTCCTGCTCCAAGACATATTCTTTGCACGCCCACTTGAGCATGAGGTCAGGCGGTGAAAGAGGCCAGGTTTGGCTGAGTGTTCGCAGCGGGGAAACCATGTCTCTCCTCGTGGCTAATACCCAGTGGAGCCACTGTGCACAGCAACTATAAAATGGACCTAATAGCTCTGATGAGGGTGGAGGTGGGGGCATGTGGATAAGAACAACAGATGCTATTGGCCTGAAACATCATGCGATAGGCTGCTGAATATTTGCAAAAATGACTTTGGAGCACACCTACTCATTATGGTAATAGGCAGCTCTTAAAATCTGACGTATGGACAAATGGCTGTGGTAAAACAGAGCCGGGATGGGTGAAGGTCACAGAGTACATCAACAGTATCAAAGAATTCTCTGTGTGTCCTGGCATGACCTCATTATTCCGTAGCGAGCTTTGGTTTCCCTCGGATCCGTTTGATTTCATTTGTCCAATATAACAATTTTATAAATCATTGAGTTCACAAGGATTACATTTCATCTAATTTCATTTACCTAAGTGAACTGAGCCTGGCAATACATCTTAGGTGATAAATAAGTCCGTGTCTTCTCTCTCTCTCTCTGTAATACCAAAAGACTCATAATAATAAATGATGATGGCTTAATTCGAAGCACACAGCTGATTGCCAGTTCTCAGAGAAACCCCAAATGGTCTAAAAGCCCCAAATATTCTAAACTACAACAGACTGTTGAAAACAGGAGCAAGAAATTGCCTTTGGGAAACTGGAACCAATTTTGGTATCACTGAAATTTCTTAAATACTGTTGCAACAAGAAACAACAATGGTGCTCATGTACTTATGTGATGACCTCCAGTTCAAAATCCAATTTCTTTTAAGGCCGGGGGGGGGAATATTTTCACTTGTGAACTGTTAATTAAAACATAAAAGTGGACTTTGCAGCGCTCTAAAGATTACAATTGTTTCAACAAACAGGATGGTGTGGTCAAATAAGGGTTTTCCTTGAAAATTTTTGTGCACTGAAAATGTATTTTAATGTGTGCATCAGAGAAAGAAGTTCATTGAAGACTGACTCTAACTACCTGATCTTCTTTACAAAATGTTTAACGAAACCAAATCAAAGAAAATCCTGTGGCATTCGCATTCAAAAATAAACCACCCAACATCAGACATTGTGACAACAGCTTCAGTAGAAAATCTCACACAGAAGTTGAGAATGAGTCTGAGACTCTTCCAACAGACTCAATAAACTGATCTGTAAGGCCAGTAATGTTGTGGGGATGGAGCTGGACTCCCTTAAGGTGGTGTTGGAGAGGTGGATGTTGTCCAAGATAAAGACAATGTTGGATAATACCTCCCACCCACTCCACGACATGCTGGTCAGTCACAGGAGCACGTTCAGTGAGAGACTGAGATTACCAAAAAGCACCAGTGAACGACACAGGAAATCATTCCTGCCTGTGGCCATCTCTCTGTACAACTCATCCACTTAACACACTGTGAACACTGCAATAGCTGCACCCTTTTTGCACATGTTCTTCTTTCTCATTCAGCTTTATCAATAGGTGACTAGGTGATATATATATATATATATATATACGTATATATATATATGTATATATAGTATATATTGTGCTATTCCTTACTTAGTGTATTGTCTGTCTGTTTTACTGTTTGCACTGGAGCACTGTATAGCAAAGTATTCTGATTCTGATTCCACAATCCAGAAGGTATAAGTCAGGCACAAGCTCAGCTGACCAGAAACAACAATCAGTGCTGCAACACCGAGCACGAGGTGTAGACTGCAGAGAAAGGCAAGTCTCGTGGGTCCATGTTAGCTTCTCTCAGTGACTTGCCAGAAAAGTGAGAGCTGTTGCCGGGGGGGGGGGGGGGGGGGGGGGGACCAACAACGAAGTCAGCAAATCAAAGTAGAGCTGCTGTAACTCTCTTTGTCATTTTTCCACATCTCCCTGTGTGTACACTGTCCTGATCCGTGGGCTGTGTAGGTTTGCTCTCCTCTACTGCCATTCTTCCTCTCACTTGGTTTAGATTACTTTTCATTTGGCCCAAACATGAAGAAGAGGAGACAGATCAGGAGAAAAAATTAATGGCAAAACTGTAAATGTAAACGTTACTACAAGCAGACCCGCTTGATAGGGAAAGTGTTTATGCGTAGTTTTGTAAATATCTGCATATTTATAATTAGTTTCTCTCAGTGTCCATTCTCCATTACCAGAAAGAAAATGCCCACCAATTCTCACTGAGTTGTTGCTTCTTAAAAAGAACATAACTTAACATAACTTAAAGAGAACATAACTCACAGTGGTGAGTCTGAAATTTATGGTTAGTGATGAACCTCAGAGAAGCATGATACACAGTATCAACCATTTGAAGACATTGAGCAGAAGCATTCATATATTTGGATTGTTTGGGCCCATTTCCTCAATTTAGAAAACAACATCAGCTTTGTTTTGTCTGCGTTGAGAACAAGTTTAAGCTGAAGTAATGAGTGCTGGACAGCAAAAAAGGCTTTCTGCAAGGAGTCAATGGCTTGGACAAGAGTTGAACCACAGCTGTAAATAACTGCATCATCAGCATAGAAGTGCAAGTTTGCATCCGGCACATTTAGACCAAGATTGTTTATGTAAATGATAAATATAATTTATCTATTATGTATTTTCACACATAAATCTACTGCTCATAGGAGATTTTCTGTTGTGGGACAGTTGTGTGGGAAAATGAATCATCCAGCTGTCCTGATGCATGCTCGATCATCCAGGTAAGTAAATCCCAAAAGGTTGATTCTGTTCATCTGGACGTAGCGTTGTCAGTAGGAGAAACGTTTCTCACTCATCCAAGTGACTTCTTCAGAAAAGGGAAAGATCATCTCTGAATTAAAGAGGGGCCCTAAGGGTATATCTATCACCATCTTACCATGCTGTGATTGCAACCATTCCCCAACTCTCTGTGAATGGTACTCAGGCCACTGATCAACGGTCTTTGATCAGTAGTTGTTGATCAATGGTCATGAGAATTTGCATATTAATCATCAAGGAACTGACCTCACAGCCCATTGTTCATTCAGTGGTGCTAGTGTCACTCATTGTGTAAATCTACTGTTTATAAGGTTGGGGAAACCTGCAGTCAGCTGAGATTGAAGAAGTCACTTGGATGAGCGACAGGATAATAATATTACTAACAGTATATAAATAAGCAAAGGCTAGATGTTGAAGGCTTTGTTGAAGAGGTGAGTTTTAACAAGTTTATTAAAAGAGTCGAGCGACGGGGCTTGCGTACCTTGGATGGGACAGAGTTATAGAGGGCGGGGCCAGGACACTGAAGGCCCAGAACCTCCAAAGGTATGGAGGTTGATGCGGGCAACAGAAAGCAGACCCGTGACTGAGGACCGTAGTGTCCGAGACTGGGTGCAGCAGGTCAGACCGCAACTGCAGGATCAGGGCGTTGAGGGATTTGTAAGTGAGAGGAAGGATAATTAACCCAAAACACAGACTTAACAATGTGGTGTATGCTGTACAGTGCAGCGAGGAATGCCCAGACCTCTACATTGGAGAGACCAAACAGCCACTTCACAAGCGCATGGCACAACACAGAAGAGCCACCTCCACAGGACAAGACTCAGCAGTCCATCTGCATCTTAAGGATAAAGGTCACTCTTTCGAGGATGCCAATGTTCACATTTTGGACAGAGAGGACAGATGGTTTGAAAGAGGAGTGAAAGAAGCCATCTATGTCCACTGTGAGCGACCATCTTTGAACAGAGGTGGGGGTTTACGACACCAACTCTCTGCCATCTATAATCCAGTTTTGAGATCCCTTCCCAGACGCCTTAACGCCCACTCACATCCTGGGCCATCTGACCTCAGGAATTCGCATAATAAGGTGGGGCCAGGTTTCACAATGAACACACCCGAAACTCTGGCTGATTGGGACCCACACCCAGTTTCACACCTTGGCTCAGGCGATTAGAGGATCATCAGGGGGTCCTTTTGTCCCTCTGTGGGGGGATACTCCCACTAGGTTTATATCTGGGACTCTCCACCATTTGACCTTAGAACTGAAGAAGCTTCTCGGATGAGAGGTGAAACGTCTTCAAGTAACTTAAAGAAGTCCAGACGCTTTTCTTTGCAAGCTCCTTTGACTACGATGACCTGGATGACTGAGAACCTTCACAGACATAACCCATAAGAACCCACAGTGACACAGATGTCACCACCCATTTAAATACTGAGAAAAGTTTCTTTTATAAAACATGACTGAATATCCTGATGCAGTCACTTAAATCACCTTCTGATGCTCAGCTTCAACTCCAGCAGGCTCTCTTGAAAAATGTAAATGTATATAAATATAAATCCTCTGTTCTTTGTCTTTTTTCTTCCTCAGCCTGGATGAGACAGTTGTAAATGGATTAGGTAGGAGTAAATGGATTAGGGTTAATTGCATGCTTTAGGATTAGCAAATAATCCATTATCATGGAAACTATTCTGATGAAGGAAAAGAGATCATATTTGTCATTTATCCTCCAGAATGTCTAACTGTGATTATAGTTAGATTATATACTGGTTCACTGGCTACAAATATCCTCTCTAATCTAGTCGAGGTACAGAATGTGCATGTTGAGGAGGACCGACGATCAGGGAGTAATTGTGATGCCTTTCTGCATACTCCTGTCATTACATTTCTATCACGTACTAAAAATGTGGGTTTTTCCTTGTTCTCTACATAACGTAATTACAAATTGACTGGGAGGAGATGAGGCAAATGACCTTCCTTTAGTGGTGCAAAATAGGTCCGCGTTTCACCATCTCCTTCTGTCAGGCAACTGATGTGCTCTCTGTTATGTGATTGTGGACAGTTAAAGGACAACAGGGCCACATTTAAATGAATAAATCACTCAGCCATAAAACTCATTACTGCATGCATGAGGACAGAGTGTGTGTGAATGTGAACATGCTGTAAATGTGAGTTGCAGTGGTTTGGATCTTGACTCTGGATTCCTTCAAAGACTGGAATATGTTTTTAGACAGGGAAATAAGCAGCCTGGTGACCAGAGTTAAATTATGGAAATGATTTCCAAATCCTAATTTACATTGTGCTCAATTGATTCTGAATTTGCATGGAACGATAAACACGCTGAGTGTGGATAGATTCGCTCCAAATCAAAAAGTCACTGAGACACAATTAAACAAGCGTAAAATCAAAGGGATCAAAATTCACATTTTCTTTTAACATAATCATGCTGTCAGTTTTAAAGTGCTACAACCATTTATCAAAAAGGTCATAAGAAGGGTTTACATGTCACACAAACAAAATTAAACGTGCTTTTAAATGTGAGACAATTCACTTCTGCTCCTCAGTAATTTGTCAGCACAAAAGAAAACGTGTTCTTTGGCTTCATTTGGGATGCACAGCTTTGAGTATCTTATAATGACAGGCTGGTTAGCTTGTATATGATTCTGATTATGGTGCTCTGTGTTTTGCCGTTTTCTCCAGCCAAACCTGTGTGCCAGCTCAAATAATGTCCACTCTGGTTGAATAACTCTGCATGAATAAGTCCAGCCTTTCAGGCTCGGGATGACTGATGTGTGTCTTTTTTATCCCCTTTTCCATTACCATTTTGATTATTTAGCTAAAAGGTCTCTCAGTGTGCCCTGCAATAAGGCATATGAGCTAATAGATTAAAGAAGATTTAAGGCCATGCTTAGACAGACAACAGTCTTTGTGCTCCTGGCATCACTAAGCCAGGCAGGAATGCCACTGAACTCACTTCAACTTTAAAATAAAGGGCTACTTTGAATAAATAAAGTCAAATATCAGAAGGTTTCACAGTAGCAGGTACAGAAGTAAAAAAAGAGATTCACTTCAACCTCTGAAGACTTCAATGAATGAATGAATGAAGTATAATGTCTGTCAAGGTGAGGAGCAAATTAAACTGAGCTCAGAAGGGGAATAGGAAGTGATGTGATTCAGCAGTGAAAGAGGGACCTGCCATTCTCTTACAAACACCCACACATCTTTGTTGGTGTAACAGTCAACACAGACTGAGATATCCAGCACACATACAGTTATTTCACAAGCACGGCGAGGCACTTTTTGTCATGGTCCTCTGGTCCAGCGGTCCCCAACCCCCAGGCCACGGGCCGGCACCGGTCCGTGAGTCGTTTGGTACCAGGCTGCGAGAGTTGTGGCTCGGGTGTGAAATTTATGGCTTTAAGGGTTTTTATTGGTTTTTATCGTTGTTGTTTTTTTAAATCGTTTTTATCGCTAACTTTGTTTCCCTGGGTCGTTTCCTGTGTGTTATAAATAAATCTTCTTTTTTTTGGTACCGGTACTGTTTTTGTGTTGTTGTTGTATTTATCTGCGACACCTTGAAAATATTATCAGACATAAACTGGACCGTGTGCAAAAAAGGTTGGGGACTGCTGCTCTAGTCCTCCCTGCTCACTCATCTCTTTCTCTCTCACTTTGGTTTTGCCCCCCCCCCCCCGTGTGTGTGGGTGTGTCTTCACTAACCACACCTTGTGTTGCAGAGATGGACTTTCCTCTTGCTCCCATCTGTCAACACCTGGGCATGTTGATGGGTGTGACTGACCTGAGAGTGAGCGATTAAGTGAAGGGAGGAATTGATTCTGTTTGATGGGCGTTTCTACAAACTTGGCAGTTGTGGATCAGACAGCTTAAAGTTTTTGCTACAGCTAACCATCTGAAGTTTCCATTCTCTTTATTGCTAAATCATTCACTGTAAATAAACGCACTGGATGTGGACACCGGTCTGCATACTGAATGCATTTTTTTAAAAAAAGCACAGACATAACAATTTTGATCAACAGTCCTGATTATAACTGCTTTTTCTCCCTCCTACTGCTTTTCTCCATATACCCCATCTTTTTTTATGCATTTCTCTCTGAGGCAGACATATAGATAAGAAAAAAAAAACAAAAATAGAAAATCATGAGTACCTACATACCTAGAAAAAAATCAATAATATCTGAACAGACAATATCAACTGGCAATTTATCTGCGCTGCTGGGCAGTCATAAGATCGTCGATAAAAATCAAACACAGAATATGTCTGAAAAGAGGAGCTGCAAAGGTTAGGTGAGTCATCGTGAGGTCTATATTACAGTGATGGAACAGAAACTTTTCCTCAGTGTTGTTATGTATGAATTTACAGCTTCACAAAGGAGGAGAAGATACACCCCTGTTACACCCCTGTGCAGGTTTCAGGATTTCTTTACACCAATATGATTCTCTCCTTTAAAGCTTTTTCACACTAGTGCTGTGATAAGCTGGTAAATTCATTTGTTTAAGTGTGTTTAGGGGTTCAAAGTGTGGTGCAGTCGCACCAACACTGATTAACACAGAGGAAGTCAGACTGATGTGACTGTGTGGGAGGAGGCTTACAGAGCAACCATCATGAGAGGGATGTACTGAAAAAGAAAAGAGGACAATCCAGAAGAAAGCGTTGATATAAAGAGAGAAAGAAAAATGTTAATAAACAAGTCAATGAGGCTTTATAGTGCCAACAGAGTCACGTCAGACCAAGAGAGAGTCTGTCGGTGGAGGTTTATCGCTGTAACACTTGAGGGAGAGTGAGAAAAAGTGTTTGACAGACAAAGAGCGACAGTCAACGATCTGCTACCTTTATAGCACTTAAGAAAGGCAATAAGTCTGTGAGAGCAGGAGCAAAGAGAATAGTGCACAGAGAAAAGTCAAAAATGTGGTTTGCTTTGACTAGAAGCTATAAGTATACGGAGAACAAGGGATATACTACACGACTGATTTTGGATGGTATATGCTATATATGATATTCCACCAAAAACATTGATCTTTGTAAATCAAACAAATTATTTGGGTTGGCATCACACCCGGTCTTCTCTCAACTTTCAGTCACTTCCTGTGATCCAACTTTTAGTGAGGGGTTACTTATTGATCTTTGACGTTTATGGAGACAGTCGACCAGAGGATTAAGTGAGGGTAGGAATATATGACTGGAAAATGTCTAAATGGTGCAGGTGATTCATAGTACCGCTCTCTCACAGTAGCACACAGCTGTTGGGAACACTTCTCCACTTATCTGACCTGATAAAGAAATCAAAGGGGTAACTCAAGGTCAGACCGTTGTTTCCTCTTTTCCCTGCTACTCTTCATCTAAAGAGCGTCTCTCTCGTCAGTCTTTGATAACTTTACCCTGTTGCCCATTGGGTGCTTTTCATTTGTTTCCACTAACTTTCTGTGGTTTTTATTAACATTACAAAGAATCTTCAGAAATCACGTTCCTGTCTTCGAGCCATGTAGTCCTGCACTCTGAATACTGCATTTCTCACTCATGATTTTTGTTTTCTCTCTTCCCTTCACAATTTCCATTCATGTATTTTCACTATCTTAAAATAGCAACGCTGCCCTGCTGCACACATTTTACGTTGTGCCTGAGGTTGCTAAGTTTCTATTTGGCATTCGCCCTTCATCTCCACTGCTAGCGCTGTCGCTGTCTGTGGTTGTTTGAGAAAAGAAACAACCTTGCAATCCGACTCACTGGCTCTCAGTGATTTCCTGAGACTGCATGATTGGGGTACAACCAGCTCATCAATCACCAAGCCTCAGTCAGAGACATTCCAGCTGTAAATATTAGGTGATTCAATATTACCATGCCCTCATTATCTGCTATTAGGCAAGGAGGGAACATGGAGATCCTGCCTCTGTGGCCTCCAAATCCTGTCTTAGTCTGAGATGAGGAAGTAATCACTCCAATACATCGTCTGAACATTTTCAATACAAGTGAGGGCAGCTAACCGCTAAACATTCACCATAATAAAAAGGAACACATAGTGGGTAAAGTAATTAAAGTTTGCCTAGTTGCTTTCAGCTGTTCCTACACCACTGTGAAAAGCTCCGTACGAAAAATCTACATTTGCAGGATCATCGATTTAGACTGAGGCTTGCCCTCGATTCTGTTTGTTATGCTTAACGTTCCAAACATAAGGATCTGTGGGATATCATGTAAACAGCAGTAAACATATAAATCTGTGCAGTTTGAACTCGGTACCCCCCACAAAAAGTCACAGCCATCCTTAAAAAGAACCAAAAAACGTATCACAGAGATACCTGAGATACATGTTCTTTTAGTGTGCCAATCCAGTCACATTGTGCACCAAATGCTCCAGAGGCCAGTTACAGGATATGATATACTCCTTGAAGATATGTAAAACAGTGTTCAGCAAACAGCTCAAATCACATGATCTGAACTGGGGTACAAGGAGCTAAGAAACCGAATGCAGAAAAGAAATAGCTATAAAGATGATACACTACAGACTTGTACCTGGTTGGGTAAACACTTGGAATAACTTGAAAGAAAATGTTAGACTTTTGCAACACGATCTAGCCTGCAGTCAAAACACACACACACGCACACACACACACACACAACATATTTAGAGGGTCATTTGTTGCTCTGTAATGAGCTGTAATGAACCGTTGCTTTCTGAATGGACTGTTCCTCACTCATCAATATTCGTTGCAAATGGTGAGGCTTCTTCACCCGCTATACGTGGATGCTGTAGAAAGAAGGTTAATTTCATTTCCTGCTGCACTTCTGCTCAGCTACTGCACCACGTCTTCCAAACTGATGTGTATAACGCTGACCCAGAGTTGTTTTTCAGTTTTGGCCTCAGTTTGAAAAAAGGATCTAACAGCAGAGGTTTGTGTTGATGCAGAGAATAGCTGCAGGATCAGTGCAGCATGGAGTCAGGGTTAGAGATTAATACTACTGTGGTTTTACACACAAACAAACATGACCCATTATTCTCTGAAACTGCAGTGCACTTCCTTTCCAATAATATATCCACACATTTATGAGTAGACCTTGAGAACATATTGTTTATTTAATTGTATTATTATTTTTGGACATAGATCACAATAGGAAATTCGGTACTGGAAAGAGTGCAAAGCCATTTCCCTAGAACAGCAAAGTCAAGCAACGACTCATTCTCAAGCTAAAGGCAATCAAGTGTTCCAAGCAAAATACACTCATTCTCATTCATAGCGATCTTGCATGCATTCCTGGGCAGTGATTTTCTGCAGATTGCATACACACGTACAAAAGCGCCCTGTCTCGACTACAGCACAGCTCTAATTCCTAGTGCAATTACGTGGATTATAAAACACTTGCTTAAACACTAGGAGAAACGACTTTAAAGCATTGCGAGACTCATCAGATCAGCATTTAGTTGACAAAATTGACTGGGAAAACCTCGAGCAGGCAGACGAGTAAAAACTCCTCCACATTCTGCTTCTCGGAAGGCACATCCTGCCGTTTTGCAGCTTACCTGTTTTGCATGCAGATCTGCCTTAGAAGCCAAGTTAGGACTGGTACTTGGGGTCACAGGGGCGCTACGGCTACCCCCGACCAACATCGCGTGCACAGATGCCAGCCACCTCATGATGGTGCAGCACAAAGTTTTTGCCCTAGAAAAAGTGTCCAGCAGGTAATACGGCATTCAAGCAAAGAGGTGCATGGAGAAAACCGAGCTGAGAAATGTCCAACCACTGTGCTTTAAATTTACCAGTGGCATCAAAGACTGTGACGAGGGGTGTGACCACTACCTCACATTCAACCCATTCAGTCTTACTGATCCACACACACAGCATTACCCACTGACACAGATCCAACAGGAAAACAAGTACACACTTACAGTACATACAATGACACAAACACACACTAATCCAACATGTATGCATACAAATGGATGCTCATACACCCCTACCCCCCACGGCCCCTGTGCCACACAATCCTTCCCCCATTACTCTTCTGCCATCTGTCACTTTCCCCATTTCCCCCTGTCCTCCAGACACATTAGCTTAGCTAGATACTGGCCTTCAACACTAACACACACACACACACACACACACACGGAGCTCCCGCTGGGTTCCATGGCTATCAGATACAAACCAGCAATGGATTCCCAGCAGAATTATGGAGACAATTAATCCAGCAGCTGAGAGATTGTATACTGTAAACTTACACTCAGACACTTACAAACATATGGGGTTTCATTTCAAAATACCTAACGCCAGTTTTGGTATAAATCTTGCAATGTTAAATTGTTGCGCTTGTGTGTATGGCTACAGTACTGTGCAAAAGTCTTCAGCCAGCCCAGCCCCCACTTCTCTATATTTTGCACGGAAAATGTGCAGCAATGCATTGATATGTGAAAGCATAAATGGAAATGCAGCATCAAAACACAGTATTGAGCTTCAAAGTCAATTATTAGTATGATAACCTTTACTCTTCAACACAGCCTGAACTGCCCTAGGCAAGCTTTCTTGTAATTTCTTAAAGTAGTCTGTCTAAAGTAGTCCTGGCTTCCTGCAGGAGATTCAAGACCGTGATTCATTTCTTGTGTTAGATGCCTTTTTTATGCCTGAATGATTCACAGGTCAATATTAAGTGGCTTAACCGAGGTGGTCATAGCTCAGGAAGTAAAGCAGGTCATCTACTAATGAGAAAGGTGGTGGTTTGATGCCTGGCAGCTGCCAAATACTAACACCAAGTTGCTCTCCAAGGCATTCGTTGGAGTGTGAAAGTTAGATAGAAAACACTTAGACATAGGGTGAAAAAAAACATAAATGCTATGAGTGGAAGAATCTTTACAACAATGCTTTGTTATATAAAGCGCTCAGGTGGAGTATAAAAGCGCTATATAAGAACCAGTCCAATTAACATTAAAAAAACCCCATTCCTCCAAAACACTGGACTGGAAATGAGTGAAAAATTCCAAATTCAGCCAATAACCAAAGAGACTTCAAAAACACTGGAGAGCTGTTAATAAAGTCAACTTTTTTAAAAATGCAAAAAAAAAGTCTGGCTCATTAGAAGCAAAATATAAAGAAATGAGGAACGGTTCAAGACTTTTGCACAATACTGTAATTCCTAAGTAGCGCTTCATAGGCAAAAAAGAAGTTCAAACATTGGACTGTTACACTGAACGTTGTACTGCTGCGTTACCAAGCCACCTGCTGAAACCTCTGATGTATAAACTAGTGGAACAAAATGAAAAGCAGGAAAGTTGTGCCTTTGTTTCTTTTTGTTGACCCACTCTAATGTTTCCTGGTATGTCCTCCAAAAGTCAGCAGCTGGCAGAAAAATCTGAACATGCTCCCTTTTTTGACCCTCAATGACTCAAGATGCTATTACGTTCCTTTGCTGCAGTAACACATGACATGACTGCATCTGTGATGAGGTCAAATGCTATAATGACAATATATCCTTAAAGATAATTGTCATTTAAAACTTCACAAAAATCTTATTGTGTATGCAAAATATCCCGAAGAACCTGAAGAAACAAGGAGAATCCCTCTGTCTGACAGAAGGGTTGTTTGAGGTACTCTGTGCAAATGGAATACGTGTTTAGCCACCTGCTCTGAGTTTCTAAGTGTGGACTTATTTAAGTCCATATGACTGGGCCTATATCAAAACAACCACAGGATCCCACAAGTCCTTTTTTAAAAGAGGCAGTCCTATGGATGAGTACAGCAGTGCATACTAGATTTAACAAGAAGATAATCCCCCAGAGGGCTTTAGAAAGCAGCTGGACAGTAGCATTCCTAAAAACTCCCCCCAGACAAAACATAGAGGGGAAAGTGTGTGATTGTTTGTAACCAACTGTAGATGTGTATTAGTGTGTGCGTCCTGCTCAGGCTCATGGCCGAGTTGGGAGAAACATGGCCATATGTGGTGACCAGGCAGCCGTCTCTGCTGGTCTCTGTGTGACTCTGGTGAGGATATGGCCAAAGCTTTGACTTAATTCATGTCTTAATCCCCTGTCTCAGCATGGCATTGCATATGGCACGGTGTTGCTGGGGTGTGACGGAAACACTGCAATTGACTGCGCCTTCAAGTCTAAACTGTCATTTCAACAAAAGCGAGGATTGTGAAAGAGGAAGGAGAATTAATACATCGAAACAAACAAAGAGATCTGAAGTGACAAGCATAACCTACTTCTGCAGGCTGGTGTATCATGACTATATATGTGTACATGCATCTTTGTGTGTGTGTGTGTGTGTGCAAGAGTATGTGTGTGCATTTGTGTGTTTATGTGTCTATCTCCTAACAAGGAATTGCCTTTGGGGAGAGAGCTCTGTCTAATCTCAGACTGTGAGACATTTTCAGTAACAAACATTGAATCATGCAAAACATGTCACCGAGCCAGAAAGCAGGCTCATGTGATGTGCTCAGCTTTCATGCTTTAATGCATAATGAAACTTCCCTGTCACTCTAATGAGTTCAACATTATAGAGGAAAGGTTACAATTAAACCTCAAATAAAGCAAAATCCAACAACAGCTCTGACACGAACACAGCTGGAGGCAGAGTGACATGTCAAGTGATGAGCTTGGTTTGGTGGATGGCAGACACGGGAAATAAAAATAGGTTCAGTGTCAGTTTGATGTAGTATAAAAATGAAAGGAGACCAGAGAGAAAGAGCACATGTTGCACATTTGTAAGAGTTAGGGGGCAAAAATTACAGCAAGTGATACATTGATGATTAAATGTTTTTTAACCGAGCTGAAAAATGAAACCAATGTAGAACTGGTAGAAACTGCAGTTTCTCCAGGTGCCACTTGAGGCTGACTCCAAATGGCTGTATGCTAGCTGCTATATGTCAGTCCGCTACGCTTTCATCTTCTAATTTCTATTATTAAAAGAATTGCAGCTGTTTACTGAATGTGCTGGAGCATTTTTACAGATTACGTGAGTAATATTATAACTTCATACGTGGTAAGTTTATTTTGTGCTTCGGTTTTGGTGAGTGCTCTGCTAGTCCATAGCTTACCGTCAGTATACTTTGTCTGTGCACTGCACCTGTACAGTTTATGGATATAGCTTGCTAACAAGGCTTGCTAGTGTTAGCTCACCAATTACCGCTTCACCATTCCATATAAGGTCACTTTTGGCAAAAAAAAACCCCCACACACATATTAAAGTTCAAAAGCAGAGGTCTACCACCATCCTATGGTTCAAGCACATGATAGTACTCTAGCAGAAAAATGTGAAATGAACTTGGTTGATCAGGCACCATTTGGAAAAAGTCTTGCAACGTTTTTTTCTTTAATTGTCAAAAGTCAGCAGAAAATCAACTACAACTGCAAACACTGTCATTTGGCTAGTTTTCCAGTGTTATACGTAGCCAAGTCTAAATCAACATCGTGTTAAAATAGAAAAGATTTTTCTTCTGAAAATGCTGCAAGTCAGGGTCAAAGAATCTCCCTCTTTGCCTATTGTGAGATGGCACAGTGATAACAGAAGGCAATCAATGCGGCAACTGGACATGCAACATGACAAAAGCAATGGGGACACATTCCTCATGCTCGCAGTTGATATTATATAAGAACAGCCGAGGAGACGTGCTGCAATTCAAAACTGAAATCAAAGTTCTACTTAGACTTATCTGAAGAGCTGATTCTATATGCTTTCCAAATCAAAGAAGCTTCGGTTCCTAAAAATGAACAGCCTGCAGCTAAATTCTTTCTATAACAGACCCAAAACCACATTTCATCTTTACAAAAACACATTATCAAACAACACAAAGTTGGACTACAGAACAGAAAGCCACATCTTTGGTCCAAACTTATAAACATCAAACTTCAGTGTAAACCACACTCCCTGCCACAACAGGGGTTGGAAGAGGAAATGATACTATGGTAAGTGCAGATGCAAACAACAAAAAATTAACTGTACTCTTACTGTTTTGGTCACACTGGCCTTTAATGTGTTGCCAATGAAGCAAATTTTAATTGACTTGAGAGAGAAGGAGGCAGAGAGAGAAGTGGGAGGGATAAAAGGTGGAGTAACAAACATTTGAACAGCAAGCGTTGGAAGTCTTCCACATTCCTTCCTGCTCCTACATCCCTCCCACATTTTTAGCACTCGGTCCGTGCTGATATGCCCCAGTTGATATGACTCCTTTCATCCAGCTCCAAGCGACCCAGGAGAAAATCAAAAGGGCTGTAAATGTCTCAGCGTGCGAATGGCATTAAAATCAATTCCCTGAAGACAGAAAAGGGCTTTTCCAAAGCAGACAAGAGCGCCCAGCTCCACTTTAGGACACTACATCACTGCATGGGGTAGCAGTTGTCATCTGACTGCATCTCAGTATCCATCTTACTAAAAATGTGATTTAAAAGCTTTTGTCTGATACAAAACTTTTTTAAAACACTACCAAAACTACCAAAAAGTAACACTGATTCAGCTACATTTGTACTGGACATCTGGATATTTGCCTTTACCGTTCCAGCCCTTTACATTTTATCCATCTATTCCTCCAACAGGGATCAAAAATCACACATATCTAAACACTCTTTTTTTTTCTTTTTCTTCTTTTTGATTGTCAGTTATATCAAAGTTAGTAAATCCCAGAGGATGCTGTGATGTAGAGGTGTATTACTCTGCATCCATGCCCCGTCTCTCTTCTTGTGAGGTCCCTGTTTCCTTGTCCTTGTTTCCTTTGTTGTGGCTGCTTTTGCTGTTAATGTATTGTGGTACGGTCACACTGGCTGTGTTAGTACGATACATAACTTAAAACTATGCCGTGACATAATAAGCTTTGAAGCAAACTGAACAGGCTGCATAGGAATAAACTGTGTTAAACGTTGTTGTGAGGCACTGTAAAACCATCAAACTCCCACTCTGGGTCCGTCAGTGATTTCAAGGAGACGCTGAGCCAGTTACACCTATGAAGGGTAAATCAAGCGTGCCACCTCAATTAAAGTGCACGTGGTCACAGTGTCCACATGTTTACAGTGTATATTTACGGCTAAAATGGGGTAATAAACAACCCTCGGCTTACTGAGCAGCGTGACAGGCTGACAGTAACGCAGCACAGGTGGGATTAATTCAAGAATGACATAGAGTGGGGTCAGGAGGGGACACTGCTGCATATAAATATTGATATCGTGAAATCAAAGGCTCTAACTTTAAAAAAGAAAGTGCCCTTACTGAGACAACTTCATTTATAGTGAGAATACTGGTGTAGCTGCAGTGCAGTACAGCTTGGCTGGAGTTTTGGAAGGCCTCTCTTATCCTCTGCCAACGGATCCAGGGGCCAGAGGGGACTTGAGACATTTTTGGAGGGTTTTTTCCCCCTACCAGCAGCTTTTTTGGAATGAGGCAGATGTAAACAATTACTGAGGAAAACGCTCATGATGGGAAGGAAACAGACGAGGGATTAGCTGAGTTTCATCCCCAGTTTTGGTATTATTTGACGCACAGGCAAAAGCCCTGTTTTTGTTTTTTGTTGTTCTTTTCAGCAAGAGGGAACGGACTAACTTCATACAGTCTCTTCGGTGATGGAGGACTGCAGGAAGTGGCTCAGTCAGAGCAGAACAGACAGAATCAGTGGTTTCGCTTCACCCGCGGGATTGCGTCAAAGAGAACTGAGAACTTCAGTGAGAATATTGTGGATGGAAAACTGGGAATTTAAAGAAAAATACAGAACTCCAAAGACAGGTCTGCTAATGTGATTCAATATTTGATGAGACAAACTAAAAAAGCAGGAGAGGGGAGAGAGAAACATGTTCTGTAGAGTTGTGACCTTCTGTGATGAATATTTTAATAACCTCGAAATATCCATAATATTCATAAAATTAATTTAGCGTTACACCTTTAGGATCAGGCCTGTTTCCAGCAGGTTGCCAGTTAAACTAACAAAACAGTGTGGTTGTACATAGGAGCTCACTGTTTTTATACTCTTGGTCAACATTCCCTGAATAGACAGATGTTATAAAAATACAAAAAAACACTGATTTCTTTCATCTCCTTAAGTGGTTGCTGAGCACAACGCGCGCTCGGAATAGATTTTGGGTAACGACTCCCCACGCTGCCTGAATAATTCATCTCAACTTGCTTTAGCATCAGGCTGGGAAGTTTCTGCCAAAAATAAAATCTCTAGTAAACATGAGCTCTCTCATATGTGTGTGCTTAAAAAAAGAGAATAAGAGACCATTACAGGGTAGAACTGCTGCCTGGCATTTTGGCTGCCCGATGCCTAGTTTATGGCACGAAGGAGGTCACAAGGTACATCAGTGGAGAGGAGGCATTTCAAGTGTGCTCCTGAAATGGCCCAGCACTGTAATTTTTGTACTCTAGGCATGACGTGACAGGGGTTTCAAATGTTTTAAAGAGATCAATGGAAAAAGCCAGAATCGTCAGCATTTACTTTTTTTTTTTAAATTGTTTATTTTATTTTATTTTCACTTGCTAAATACGGGACAGACTTGACTGGGGAAAAGAAAGAGGGAAAGAAAAACAGTGTGGAAGAGGGACGGGGATAAAGGGCAAAAAACCAACAAAATAAGCAGACAAAAAATACAAATATCAATCACCTGGATCACCTGTTGAGAAAGAAAAAAGAGAAAACAAGCAGAAGAAAAAAAAAAAAGAGCAATAGAATAAACAACATCACGATGATATATGGGAATATAACAGTAAATACTAAATATTAAACATTATTGTGCAGCGCGTAAGATCGACAGCGCACAGTGTGCTTTGAGGTAGCAGCCAAAAAGGGTGTAGTTTGTGTGTGTGATCACCCGTGTGTACACCTGTAAGCATGAGTGCGCTTGTTTTTAAAAGGTTCCTTCCTGTAATGATCTGTTAGAGGGTGTGGGGGGGCCACAGCCCCGTCCTCCAGGGCATGAAGCAGGTATGGAGGAGATCAAAACTCCAGACATCCAGAGGCCCTCTGAACACAAGAGACCAAGGAAGACCAACAGAGGGGCAGCCGCGCCACTATCCCAGAAAGAGCTGAGGAGAGTCCCAGATGAGGGGTCACTCAGCAGCCACGGAGCAGAAGCCAGGGGGGGTTGCAGTGACGTGCCCGTGAGCTCCGCCGGCAGCCAGCTGCGCCAGAGTGACCGAGCCCCAGGAAGAGAGGCCGAGATGTCCCCAGAGAGGTGGCGTCTGATACCCGACCTGACATATGGACAAACATCCATTCCCACCCTCATGCTCTCATATGCAATTACTCAACACTCACCCAACGTGGAGACAGACATAAAGAGACACTGTACACACAATCACACTCCCCAAGCGTACTCTAAGCCCCAGGTCTAGGTACCCTTGCCCCTGCAGGGGGAAACTGCACCCAGACCCAGGTAGTGTGTCCCTTCGTCAGCATTTACAAAAGACGCAGAGGATACCGTCGGCTGTGTGCGCTCACATGTGGAGATGCAGAAACTCAGAAAGAATCAACAGAGAGCAATGACGTGCCAAACCATCAGACGTACAACACTACTGCATTGTTTTGCTGCCAAATGGACCAGAGCCACGTGTCTGTTTACCACTCCTAATGCTTTGACAGTAAATCCCCACTGATTGTGAAGACAATATCTTGTCAAACAAGTCTGTCTTCTTGTTGTATTGCAGAAACTGCAAAAGATGCATTGTGAAACTCATGTGGAATCTGACACTACATACAGCTATGAAACTGCTTCCTCTGTGATAAGAGTAGGAAAGTTAAGGTTAAAAGTTCACATCACTTATCTGAAGATCAATGTTAGGTGCTAACATTGATCTTAGTGATATAAACTATTTTGCTGCTCCTGTAAATATGTTTCTGTTCCTCTGGTGTAATGGCTCGATCACATTAAAGTAAGGCAGGTGACTGAATTTCCCAAGCAGATCAAGGGGACAAACAAGAGGGACAAGCTCTTACAACCTCAGTCTGAGCTTCACACACACAGTAGTAATTTAAGAGAGAACAGGGCAATGACAGAGTCACCACGTTTCTTACTGTGTGTGCATGTGTGCACATATTTTTGTTTTTTAAAACAAAGATTTAATCAAGTCAGGGTTCCTGAATCTGTCGCTGACGCTTTCTGCTGTTGATATCACCACAACATCAGAGTTATATTATTCTTACTCAAAACATCATTTCTGTTTCCATTGCCGACATGAGGAACAAAATCCTTGCCACTTAATTAGAGGGGTGAGCCTACACTCACGCATCGTGTCTCTGAAATGTTCGGACAGCTCGGAGCGCCGCGTGGCTGCCAATCAGTAATGAAGAACAAAAGCAGCACATCTGCTGTGGCTTTGGCAGGAGAGCACCGAGAAAGGCCTCAAAGCAAACTCCAAACTTTTATAGTGACTGTAAAATGACTGAACTCTGTGCTGGGATAAAAAAAAAAAACAAGACAAAAGAAAAATCATAATAATAATCTGGGTAAACAAAATCTGCTGGCTGTACAGAAACCGGTGGAAAGTCGAGGCAGCTTGAGGACAACTATCAATAGGACTAATTGACATAACCTAGAGCTCATAACTCTTCCCACTGGGGAAACTGGATGCTGTCATTATAGCTGCAGTTCTGGAGAGGAGGAAAACAGGCAAAGTAGAAAACAGAAAAGCTCCATCCATCACAACCCGATGAAGACATTCAGAGGAAACACGTGGCCAGTGTGCACTTTTCACATAATATGCAACACACGCCTTCAGCTGTCCATATTTTGGCTCTATGATGTGGTGACAAAGCTTAGAGCATCATCCTCTGAAAATTAAAAAAGAAAAAAAGGAAATTTGCTCATGTGTTATGGCCTTATTTATGAGTATGATGGTATCCTCAGTGTTATCAAGGCCACAAAGTATGCAGTGATTTCCTTTGTTATCGTGTATTGATTATAAATTACAAGAAAAACTAGAAAAGTATCAATTATTGCGTATTGTGGGATTTATCGTCACAGATGGAACTAATCTGTGACCAGACCGTTTGGTTCAGAATAACTAGTGTATAAAAAAGGTTAGTGCATGCCACAGCCAGTAGGTTTAAGCAGTTATGTGTGACCAAAGAATTTGTTGCATCATATTAAAGTTAGGTTTTAGTAATTTGCCAAACAACGTTTGGCAGTCGAAAGGCACACGCAGCCTCGCTGGGAAAGCTACTGCCACCCAAAAAGCTCTTCTTGCTAAGATAGGGCACGAGGTGAAGGGTATGGCAAAACAGAGAACTGCAAAGCAGAAATGAATCGCGACACACAGCTGCCTCCATGCTCATGCTGCATTAAGAGAACAACAGGCCTATCCTAGCCCTAAGCAGTGACATGTCTCCTCTCATCCCTCCTTAAAATGGCATAGTGAAGTCCATTCTTCCTCAGAATGACATGCTAATGCTGCATCCGGCTGAGCTGTTTATGTTATCGGGTGTCACTAACACCAGGTTATATGCTTCTGCAAGCTATGCACAAAGCTCCAAAACAGGATCTTGGGAATCTGAGAGGACTGTGGAGACTTTTAACCATGACCATTACCATGACAATAGTCAAGACACAATTCCTAGAAAACAAAAGAAAGTGAAAAAGAAAATGCTTAGCACTGTTGTCTCACTGTAGGAAGGTCCCGAGTTTGAATCAGACTTTGCATGTTCTTCCCACGTGTGGATGAGTTCTCTCTAAGTACTTTAGCTTCCTCCCACAGTGCAAAGACATGCATGAGGTTAGGTTTATTCTTGACTCTAAATAGGTGTGGCCATAGGCAGTGTTGGTCAAGTTACTTGAAAAAAGTAATCAGTAACAAATTACTGATTACTTCCCCCAAAAAGTAATCCCGTTACTTTACTGATTACTTATTTTCAAAAGTAATTAATTACTTAGTTACTTAGTTACTTTTTAAAAACACGATTTACAACCTGAATAGGTGATAAAGTGATAGATCTTTCTGCCCAATTCTACTTTTTCTACATAATCCATCATACAAAATGTAATCAAATGGAAAAGTCTCCTTTTTTAAAACTTGTTTTATTAGTTTTAATCTTTTAACTTTATGCATCAAGCAAAAATTTAATTATATGCAACATTCTCTGACTGGAAGAAATTTGTTTAATATTTAAACCTATTTTCTGCACATTCCAGCACATAAAATAATTGTTTTTTTGTGTGTTTACACTCACTCTTTCAAATAGATGCAAGTAAAACACAGCAGAAAATAAATAAAGTCAAAGACTCAGCGGCCCTTTTGCTCTATTTTCACCTGTAAAGCAGGAGCAGGGTAGGTGTGCCGCAGCGGTCAGTGGAAGAATCCGCGAGTTTCTCTGTGAATTTCCCATTACGTCGTAGCTACTCGGTGCTTGCTCGGAAGTTTAGGGGGTTTTTTTCGCTGTAAAAAGAAGTTTTCTTCCCACGCACAACGGACGCTAATGTTTTTGTCACTTTTTATGGAATCAAACTCAAAGTAAGGTCAGTACTTCCACGCTTTAAACGCTGCACGCTCATACTCTCTCCCGCACTCGATATATGATCCATTGTTGATCTGCACACAGCTGTTGTCACGAACGTTGCACTTGCTTACGTCACTGTCATGAGACATTCTCGCAAAAAAATCACGGTTTTAGTAACGCAGTAACGCAGCGTTCCTACGGGAAAGTAACGGTAATCTAATTACCGTTTTTGCAATAGTAATCCCTTACTTTACTCGTTACTTGAAAAAAGTAATCGGATTACAGTAACGCGTTACAAGTAATGCGTTTTAGTAACAAGTTACAAGTTGCAATAGTAATCCCTTACTTTACTCGTTACTTGAAAAAAGTAATCGGATTACAGTAACGCGTTACAAGTAACGCGTTTTAGTAACAAGTTACAAGTTGCAATATTAATCCCTTACTTTACTCGTTACTTGAAAAAAGTAATCGGATTACAGTAACGCGTTACAAGTAACGCGTTACTGCCCATCTCTGGCCATAGGTGTGAATATGAGTATCATGTCTCTATGTGTTAGCCCTGCAACAGATTGGTAACCTGTCCAAGTTGTCACTTGCTCCTCACCTAACGAAAGCTGGGATAGGCACTCTTGTGACCTTAATTGAGTAAGTGGATGGAAGGCAAATTTAGGAAAAAAGAGACATTATTACAGTGAAAATGAAACAAAAACAGTCTTAAAGATGTCTAACAACAAAGTGGAGAGAATGGATTGGGATTCAATTTCATTTTTGCAAACATATATTTCAGATGTATTTAAAGACGACATGGATGCTTGGAAGGTTTCTTCAAAGAACAGTGATATCGTTAGAAAATCTTAAGGCAACTATTTGGTTTCTTGTGAATTTTCTGATGGCGCTATGATGCAATGACAACCAGTCATGTTTACCCAGTTTTGCGTTTTAAGTCAAATAATGAATGAATGAATCAATAAAAAATTGCATATTTTAGCAGAGTAAAAAGTGGTCTTAGATAGGACTAGGTACTTCATCCTGTCCTCCAGCCTTGACATCCAACCTTCAGCATATGATTCATAAATTCATAAATTCTCATATTCAGTCTCAAAAAAATCTACACAACAGCTTTTGTCTGTACCTGAGAGGCAGCTTACCTAACTTTCCTCCTCTTAAACTCTTTCTAATAAGTACAGTAAACAAGTTTAATAATTCAGTAGTTATAGCTGCTATCCCAAGAAGAAAACATTCTCGCTGGGCTGTGGAGCAGGAAGAAGGAACAAGTCAATAAGTCATTGATGCTGTGATATTGGCAGGAATCACCTGAGCTGGGTTTTTGATGGAAAGGAGATTTTCTAATATTCGTCTCAGGATTTTCTTTTAAAAACGCCTTCTTGTCTGAAAGGGCTGAAATAATTATCTATGTTTTATTTAGTATTTAGATATAAATATGCAAACTGAGGATTGACAAATTGAATTGCCCTGAAAAATTCCTTGTTAATGCCAGAGATCAGAGGAGAATAGGCAGACTTGAGCCAGACTGCACTGTATTGCGAAGAGTTGTTTCTGAATGTGCAGCACTTCAAACCTTGAAGTAGATGGCATACAGCAGCAGAAGACCGCACTGGGTGTCACACATGTCAGATAAGAACATGAAAATGAGGTTCAAATTTTCAAGCTTGGACAACTGAAGAAAAAAGCTTGTCTCATCTACATAATATAGAACAAGCTAATAAAAAACACCTAAGCACAGCCCTGGACGGCAGATAAGACACTGAACGGATCAGCTGGCCTTTTCTCTTGAATGTTCTACAGTGCCAAGAAATCGACAACCAATTTGCCAGATCCATTCAGTGTCATGGTTCTGGGTCATTTTGACCCAGCATTTTGAGTTTCTAGTATGTTGATTTCATTTTGTATTATGGTTTATTATTTAACGTTCATTTTGTCGTCCTGAGTCTGTTCTATGTTAGTTTCTTGTACATTTAGGCTCCGCGTGTGTCTTTGTCCTCTGTATCCCCCTCTGTGTGTCTGTGTTTATGTGTGTTTGTGTGAGTCCTTGTGTCTTGTTCTGTTCCCATGTTCCCCTCTGTTGATCACGTTTATCTACGTTTCCCCAAACTGTCATGTCTCTCCTCTCACTCTCTTGTGCTCTCTCAGTTCGTTGCTCTCTCGCTCTCTCCCCCTTGTTATCTCATCCTGTTATCTTCTGAATCCATCTCATTTTCCTGAGTGTTCTTTCCTCTCAGTTCCTATGCTATGTTGTGAGTTAGTCTGTGTCTTAGTGTTTCCTACTTTATTTTGACAGTCTTACGTTACATGTTCAACGTGTTTAGTTTCGCTTCTTTTGTGTCGTTGTGTCTAATTTGCCTCAGCTGGGTTCCCCATGTGTTTCCTGTTCCCTCGTCATTCCTGGTGTATTTAAGCCCTCTGTTTCAATCTGTCCATTGTTACCATCTTCCTCAATCCCTCATGGCTGTGTGTCTCCCTGTGTATTTAGTAATTTTAGTTTGTGTTATCTCTGGTCCAGCAATAAAGCTGATTTCTGAGTTAATTCTTGCCTCTGTGAGTCTGCGTTTGGGTCCTATTCCCTAACCCAACTGCTGGAATAACGATCAAAGGCCACCTGATGGACAGATTGAGGTTGAGGTTCTTGCCAGGGTGCCTGCCTTACCCACTCTTTTTTCAATATTAATAGATAGTATGTATAGCAAGGGTATATATGTCCAATAGTTTTGACTAATGATTGTAAATAGGACATAATGAGGACTGATCATCCAAAGACATTTCAGTGACTGGATTTAGCAGAACAAATACACTCCATGGAAAAACTGACTGCTCCTTTAAAGACTGCTGGTGGCACTCATGGTAAATGGTAAATGGACTTCTCCAAATGGCTGCAATCACAGCATTGTAAGATGGCGAAAGATGTACTCTTAGGCCCTCTCCTCGATTCAGAGATGGTCTTTCCCTTTTCACGTAAATGGCCTCCTTGACTCCGCGCTCAAACCAGCGTTCCTCCCTGTCCAGGATGTGAACATCCTCATCCATGAAAGAGTGTCCACTGGCCTGTAGGTGTAAATAGACTGCAGAGTCCTGGCCTGACGAGGTAGCTCTTCTGTGTTGTGCCATCCGCTTCGCCAGAGGTTGTTTGGTTTCCCCGATGTATAAATCCTGGCAATCCTCCTGGCACTTAACAGCGTACACTGTGTTACTCTGTTTGTGTCGGGGGACCCGATCCTTGGGGTGGACCAATTTTTGGCGCAGCGTGTTTTGGGGTTTAAAAGCCACAGAGACCCGGTGTTTAGAAAAAATACGTCTCAACTGCTCCGATACTCCTGACACATATGGGATCACTACAGGTTTTTGCTTAGGCAGCGGTTGTCCTTCTCTCCTGGATCGGCTGGAGCTTTCTTTAGGTGCCTTTCCAGCTTTGACAAAAGTCCAGCTGGGATAACCACATTTACTCAGGGCCTTCTTGATGTGATCTTCCTCTGCTTCCTTGGCTGCTGTGTCAGTGGGGATGGTGTTCGCTCTGTGTTGTAGCATTATGTATTTTCGGTAAACCATACAGACTTGGTGTAGACTCCCCTGGGTATAGCCTGTGGTATGAGGTCTGGTCAATAGCCTTGTCTTGTTCTAACTGCTTCAGATAGTCTATCACCCTCTTCCTGTAGCCACTTCCTGGGTCTCGTTTCAGGGGCTCATAAGTATTTTCATCACTGAGTAGTGACAAAATTTTGGTCAGTGGTTGTTGATCAATGGTCACGAGAATTTGCACAATTAAGATTAAGGAACTGACCTCCCAGCCCATTGTTCCTTCAGTGGGCTGGTTTCAGTCATTATGCAAATGTACTGTTTATAAGATTGGGGAAACCTGCAGTCAGCTGAGACTGAAGAAGTCACTTGGATTAGTGACGAAAAGGTTTCTCCCACAAAACGCTACGTCCAGATGAACAGAATCAACTTTTGGAGATTTAGCTTCCTGGATAATTGAGAATGCATCAAGACGGTAAATGGACTTCTTCTTATATAGCCCTTCCAGGTCAGAAAACACCAGAAAAACGCTGCAAAAGTAGACAAAATACAACAGATGGCGATTAAAACAAAAATAATTTTGTGGCGATTAAAACACAAAAATTTGACCTTCCAGGGCCACCATACAAAAATTTGCCCTGGAAGGTCACTGTACTTCCTACCCAAAGTGCTTTATACACCATGCCTCATTTACCCATTCACACCCATTAAAACACCTTTTCTATATAGTGTTCACACTGGTGAGCACATCAGGAGCATCTTGAGTTCCAGTATCTTGCCCAAGGATACTTAGACACGCAGACTGGAGCACTCTGGGATTAAACCAAAAACCGACTGATTAGTAGATGACCTGCTCTACCTCCTGAACTACAGCTACTCCCAAAAACCGTGGAAAACAATGGGCCAAATACCAAAAGTCAAAACATGACTGAAAGAATTATGTTACTACTGTGTTTGTTTACTGTGTTGTAAACGCTATTTTCTATTTTTGTTATTCTCTGCACTTCCTTCTTCTGTTGCATGTTCTCTTGTCAAAGGAAAACTGTGTGTGTGTTTAGATGTGACTGATGTGATATGTCCTCACCACCCCTTGCAGCACTAACCCATCTGAGTGGGACTTAAGAATTTGCTACCGCTTGCTACTTACTGAGATTCAGTGTTTGCTTTTTGGTTTGTATTACCATCTGCACAGTTTGTTTTACCCAGCTGCCCACACGTTTCAACATCCACACAGTTATTTATTAAGACTGGGAAAAAAAATAGCAAATGCTGACTCCTAGGTGGCTTTAAAATGGACCACGTGGACTTCCTTTGTAGAAATCACACACACACACACACACACACACACACACACAAAAATACTTATCCTCCACACCCAAACAGTACCTCAGCAACACACAAACAAAGATGGAAAAGCCATCTGGGAGCCTAAATGTTTACAATTCTCTTTTGGCTGCTGGCTGTCTGACACAAGGCCAGAGGCCTCCGCTCCGTCCGGTGAAGAACAATTTACATCTGCCCGCTTCCTCTCTGGCTTCTGCCGCTTCTTTTGTCAGTGCCTTGCCTTGAGAAGCCTTGCAGTTTTTATCTGTGGTTTGTCACTAGCTCATTTTGCGGCTGCAGGTCAGTGGGCTGCTTTGCTAATCAGCTGTTTGGACGCAGCTGGCTACAGTCTTAATGAAGGGCTGTAAAAATGTCAACAAAACCCTGACCAGAGTGCTTCCTGTTGTAGGAAAAGGCTGACCTGAAAAAAAAAACCAAAGCAAGAATTGCCCTATGAGTAATGAACCCCAAAAAATTATTTTCAGTTTCCCCTGAATTCAAGATTCAGGTTGCTTTCTTGGTAAAAAACAAAAAACAAAACACTTAACTGAACTACTAAATAGAACTATATAGAAGTCAAAGAGAGCTATTTCACTAAAAAGCAAACTGTGTGAGTTGCTCATTCTCTAAAACATGCCAGTGCATGTCTATGTTATGTAACAATATTTCCAAGTAATTATTTTTAAGTGTTAAATGGCGTATTGGGAGTGACAAGAAAAAGGATCCTACACCTTATCATTCAACCAATTATTAAAGTGTTTTTTTGGAAGAAAAATAAATCACAGTGAAAAGAAAAATAAAAGAAATTTGAGGGAGTGAGAATAGAAATTAGTGCAAAAACAATGGAACATAGTCATTTTTATATTTCATCAATGGCCTTTCTTTTGTTTTCTCTCGTTAACCAAACTGACTGCATATGTTCAATCAGAGTAAATTAGCTGCCAAGTGGTATAGCTTACAGAGTAGTTTACATGAAAAGCTGACTTCTATATGCCTTCAGCTATAGACTTTATATGTTTTGAACATAAAGGGTACAACAAGGAATGATAAAAACATGTATGTAAAGAGGCCTAACAACGATAAACTGCATCATGCTTGCAGAACTTGCAGGAACCTGTGTTTCTTTTTTGTTTTTTAATGGGCCCAGGTTGAGATCACAGAGAGTCCCAGTGAGGCAAAAAGGTATAAATAAGCTAATCTCGTAAAACAAGCTGCCAAAAAGGCTTTAAGCAATTAAATGTGTTATGGTGGCAGGTAGGGTGATTTTACCGTTTAATTGATTCTGGTGTAGCTGATTTTTAATAAGGGTTGATCAGAGTTTGCTGTTGGCAGGTCACTGATGATGTCCAGCAGGTCTCTGACCATGTGAAGGGCTGTGAAGCCTGTGATCCTGAGCTCAGAGTCAAACTGTCACATGAATGGATAAGGGAGATGAAGGAGAACCAGGAGCTGGCAGCCTCAGCCAGAGCTCAGATTGGTTTAAAGAAGAGCTGACAGACAACTGTAGATGACCACTAACTTAAATAATTAAACAATTATGTTCAATTTCAATTCAATTCATTTTTATTTATACAAGACCAAATCACAACAAGGTGCTTTATATTGTAAGGTAGACCCTACAATAATGCATACAGACAAAACCCAACAATCATATGACCCCTATGAGCAAGCACTTTGGCGACAGTGGGAAGGAAAAACTCCCTTTTAACAGGAAGAAACCTCCGGCAGAACCAGGCAATGTCAATTCTTTTTTCTGGTACTCTGTACATCTACACATTCAAGTGGTGCATTTTTTCTATTAAAAAACTCAACTGGCATGTGAAGAACAAAATCAAGGCTTGGCTTTAGATTTTCACACCTGGAGTGGGTGTAAAGTTGATTTGACTGTGGTTTTAAACAGAGCTTAAGAGTATTTCTTTCTGTTTATTTAGGCTCAAATATACAAACAAATAAGGTGATTTACTTAGCCTGAAAACTTTGATCCACCCATTTTTCTCAGAGTATGAAGGTACACTCTACACAATTTCATTAAAGCTTTTGTAAAAACTCAAAAATGAAATAAAGTGAAATAGAATAACAAAATCAGCTGAATCTGAGGGGGTCAGATGGGAAACTGGAAATTATTTGACAATGCATTGTATATTTTCTGCTGCTTATCTGGGTTCAGGTCAGCAGTCTGGGGGCAGCAGTCCAAGCAGAGAAGCCCAGACTTTCCTCACCTCTTCAGAGCCACTTCTTCCAGCTCATCTGGGGGGACACCAGGAGTTGCTCCCAAGCCACCCAAGAGATATAATCTCTCAAGCAGAGAGTCTCTGCATCTTTCAAGCTGGAGAGATGACATTATGTGAAAACCCTATTTTCATAACATCTGTTTTTTGTTTTTTAAAGAGGATGGGTTTGCTTGCATCTGAAACAACACAGCTACCCATAAGCCTCCCCAAACTGAGGCAGAGATTCTTGACACAGAATCGCTTAAAGCTAAAGGCTGTTACCCAAGCTGCATCAGTCTTAAAGGAAAACAAATCAGACTTATAAGGCATTGGTTTTAGGGGCCACAAACACTTTGGGAAATATGTAGTTGAATGCATATTAACAGATATCTGACTTACACAAAAAACCCCAATTTTGATATATTCAAACAGGCCGATTACAGACATGTACAAAACCTGTAAAATAAACGTATTGTTTACTGTAGACAGGTAAACAAAGGTATGCAGCACTTCTTCTTCTTGTCCCTGACAAGAAGTGTTTTTCTTTGACAAACACGAGCATACACCACAGTGTTTAGCATTCAGGGATGAACCAGTTGTTTGCACTGAGCTTTGTGTAAGTGAACCAGAGCCAGACTGCCACATGCTTGCAGTATAATAACGGCTGTCAGCCTGGGGGTTGTGGCGGGAGCCCCTTTACACCAGCCTGGAGCTGGCCTAAGGGCCTCTGTCATTATGTAATAAACCTGCATTAAGGTCCACATGTCCATTTATTGATAGCAAAGAGCTCTGCAGAACCTACATTGTGTCAGAAAAATTATTGAGAGAATAACATGCGGAATGTGGCACTGTGTCCTCGGGCATCATTACACAAAAGGACAGCTTGTTCCATTATCATACTAACACGTTTGCAGTGGCTCTTAAACAATGCTGACAGTGGCTATTCTCTGTATCTGAAGTCAGTAAGGGATGAGCATAAGTGTACTCGAGGAAGAGAGAGAATCATGGACACAGCTCAGTTTCCTTTAAGTAAGGTCTCTAATTGTTTGGATGGTGAGAAAAAATGTTAACTTCAAAAATGCTTGGGTTGATTCCAAGGATATTTTAGGTTCTTTGTTTTCTGTAAAATCAACCTTGCTCCATCCAGCTCCTTCACTAACAACACTGGAAGGCTCTTTGCCCCTCAGAATATACCAGACTATTTTGTCTTGGATTTGAGCACCCACAACAGTCCTTATACTTTGTTTACAGCAACAGGTTCTAAATCTAAATGCCATGTTCGGATTCACCTCCAGACCTTTTACCTGCTTAACACCTGAAGAAATAAAGCCCACCTGTCCATAAGTCACTCCTTAAAGATTTTTTTCCTAAACCCAGCAGTTATTATTACACTAATCAAAATTAGTTAGAGGAAAATTAGAAGATAGAACAGGGGATGTTTGATATTTTCATATCAAGAGTTAATAATAATAATGGGGAGAGGAATCAAACCCACCAACAACCCACTACTAAAGAATCCAAACCTTCTTTAAAATAAACAACAAAATAGAAGCGTATGCTGTGAATTTGTAATAACATAAGAGTCAACTCATGCCAGTCATTTCTTTTGTTTGCTCAAGTAAAAGAGAAAAAAAAAAGCAAACCTCATTCAGTGTGCCTGTTTATTTGATCATTCTGATCTTACATGTTTACATACGTAACAAGATTTTTATCAGCCACACATGACTAATCATAAGCACACACTCGTCTTGATCCAAATGAACACTTCCTGTTATTCTGGAATGACGTCCAGAAATGCAGCTGTGACTTTTGTCACATGTGGACCAAATGGAAGAAACCTGCAATGCATTCATTTCCACAACACTTTCATTCGTTTGCATATTTTTTTCCACTGATTGCATCAGATGAAGAACTCTAAATGGGTATAAATAACATAAACAAGTATTTATACAGACAATTAAATGCATTCTGTCAAAATTTCAAATACATAATGTTATATTGTGAATGTTATAGTCAGGAGGGTTATGAGAGAATCTGAACCAACAGTACAGACAACCTTAGAATTAGAAGTTATTTGTAAATGAAGTGATCTAAGAGCAGCTCACCTTTGACCTGCACACAGAAAACAACTCTTCATACTTAAGAATGTACCTTTCTTCGACTGTAGGCACTCAATTTGATTGCTTGATGCAAACGTTTAATTTGATTAAATTCACCAAGATAAAAAAAGAAAAAAAGTAAGGCAAGACTGACCATTGTGCCTCTCTACATCCCCCTCTTGTGGTTACATGATGCTTGAGGTCATGGTGTCAGTGTCGGCTGGTTAGTGATAACCCGCTTTCAGGGTTATACGTTTAAGTTAAGTGCCGTAGAAAATTAACGTTGCAGCTTAGAGCTTTAAGGAGAGCTGTCAGGAGTTACAAACCAGACTCAAAGTTTTTAAACTTTATACAGGTAAAAAACCAAAACAAAACAAAAAACAAGAAGCTGAGGGACTGACGGAGAGTTAATTGACAGGTCAACAGGAAGTGAGTAGAGCTTTGTCAACAATTAAACTCCCCTTTCTTCATTTTCTCAATAGGCTAAATCCAGGATCATCTGGATTGGCCTTTAAAAATCTATTAAAAATCTGTTAAACACACTAAGCAGTGTAAACTGGGAGGAGATAATCCATTCTCCAAGGACCCTGGCATGCCGACACCACTGAGGACACGGATCGCCACTCACTGACATGACATGAGAGAGAGTTAATCTGATGGAGGGAGCACGGTGACCCATGCTAGGCTTACACACACACACACACACACACACACACACACACACACACACGCATATACAATATACAAGTGTGTAAATAGTTGTTGAGATTTTATCTCCTAGTGGCTTCAGTATGCCACACATCACTGCATAAGCTTGCAATTCAAGGCTCATCCCATCCCACTGGAGATAATGAACCCTGAATTTCAAATTTAATTTCCTATCTTTGATTTTTCTCCTGTTGTCTCGTTCTTTCCTGCTATCAATTCAATTAGCTATCTCAGAGTTCAAGCAGTAAATGCTGATGAATGGCACTAAAAGAAGGACTAATTGAATTTCGATCAAACACAAACAGGTTTCCGTTTGGAACAACCGTTTTTCACCGTTCATTCCAAGCAGATCAGAGTTCAAAGTGGGGAAGAGGACTCAGAGGAATGTGTCCACGGCGTAGATCACGTTATCTCATCAGCTCAAACTGGATGAGCACAAACCAGCATTTCATTTCAACATGACGCTGATAAAAATCAGCACAGTGGTGGCATGCCACATTTCCCCAGTCTGACCGCCGACTCATTCCATAGTGTTCGCTCATGAACCACGAGCACACATACACATCCTGAGGCGGCAGCATTTGACAGCAGGCACCTTCAACACAATGAGTCAGTGTCAAAAAAGAAAGACAAACAGCTCATAAATTACAATTATCTCTTATTCATGTCAGTGCACCAAAGTGTCAGGACAGTAGCACCTGCCCTCTAATTCTATGTTTCACTCCACTAATGCATGTGTTTAGCAGTACAACAGATTGACCTTAATTCAAAATTCCGAAAAGGTAGTAATTATGGAAGAAAAACAGAAGCAAAGGCCTCCCTTCCAAGTCGCTCTGATTAATAGCGTCCCTGTCTGGCATAGTTCAGCGGTGATCGGATTTACAACGGCGTAATTGATGGGTGAACTCCTACTGTGAGACAAACATCAAGACAGGATTTCCTTCCAAGCTGCAAGCGTGAAGATTCCTAGTGTGTGAGGAAGGAGTCGAATGGAATGAGAGCCAAACCATCTGCTGGTAAAATGAGCAGAAGATTTGTGGAGATTTGTAAGAGGTGAAGCTCAGGTCCTCTTTCCTCAGAGAGTGGAATACAGACCGAAGACTGAGCAGAGTGAGAGAAGAGTGAAATGAGCGCGTTTAATAGAGTACAATGACTCCACAGAGTGGGAACAAAGAGTCTTTCACACACCTGGATGTGTGTGTTGGGTTGAGATGAGATCATAAATTAGTAGATAGAGAACAGATAGGAACATAGGTGAGGACTGAGGAGCGAGAGGAAGAGGGTCTTATAGGGGCAGAAGAAGTGAATGAAGGAAGGCTGTGTTTGCCTTCAGGGTTTTGTTTCCGCCTACTGAAAACAGCATGTTGAGTAACTTGCATGGACAGGAAACAGGGTCAGACATGTGTTCCTGCTGAGACACGGCACACAGGTGGAACGAAACGAGGAAAAAGAATGAAGATGCACAGATCTTATTGAATGCATTAGGTCATCGTTGGAAGGTGTTTGCCACATGCGAACTGTGTGCATGTCTGAAATATAATTCCTATGCTGCAGTTCTGACTTATAATGCTATTTTGATGTTTTGGGACTCACTTTTTCACCCTTTCAAGTCATCATTGCAGTCTCTTACTATGGAGTTTGAACTGTGGCCACCACTAATGGGCACTAAGAGAGGTCAATTCTTCCAAACACAAGCTTGCATGCAAATAATGGTTGATGTATACTGCAAAACAATCGATGTGTTACTTTTCTGTACCGACAACATCCACTGCATGTGTCCTAGCACACTGAAGTTGATCTGTTGTTCTGAGGTTTCTTCCTTAAGACAGACAGCGTTTAGCTTCAGGCTCAAATGAACACGTAACCATGACCTAAGATCTCTTACCACTATAGCTTCATCGTTGGCACGAGTTGGGAACAAAGACAGGTTAAGTGCCAGATTTAAACCACAGCTGATGACAGATAAACACTTAAATGACATTAAATGACAAAGTGAGGTATAAGCAAGAGAAATTCCTGAAGGGGGACTTGTTAAACTGCTGCAACTTTATGAATGCAGCTTCCTTGGGCATATTCCCCATTCAGGGAATACCTGTCAGGATATGTTTCTAGGAGAGCTGTTTTTTATTTTGTTGCAAGCAGCAGACAGACTGTTTCCGACAGCTTCTGGTCCACTGGGACGTCTCTCTCCAACCAGCCAATTTAGGCCTAGCTACAGCTGTTTGTAGAAGGGTTACCAATGGTTACAAGTTTCCACTCGTTGAAAGGGTGACCAGAATTGGGCACTTTGATTCATTTTCTTCTTCCTTTTGTTCATGTGCCCGGATAGATTTTTCAAATTATGCTGTGGGAAAAGATCACAAGTGTCTGTAATATAACTACAGTTAAATCTCTGCACTTTCAATTAGGCATTTATCCCATATTTTATCAGATATCAATCCTAATCCTGACTCAGAAAGCTGTAATAATTGGGACAATGTGCTAATCCATAGAGTAGACCTATTCAGATCTGAAGAGTTAACACAGCAAGCAAAAAGCTAAACACAAAGCAACAGGAATATGAAGATGTTTCACACTTCAGCACTTTTCCTTGTATGTTTGCAAAAGTTTCCGGCTTAACTGGGCAGCTTTTGTTACATGTCGAGTTACTGACCTGCCATGCCATAAAAGCTCTCACACCAGTAACTCATAATAATAATAAATATGTCACAGGGGGCACTTTGGTAATAAGAAGTTTGTCCAATCTGAATTTGACCCTGTGCAGCCCAAAAGACTTCCTAAAGCAAGCGCTGGCAGTTTTTTTCCAAGTCTGGTTTTCCTGAATGAAAAATATAATGCTCTTTGTGAAATTACATAAAAGTAAGCTAGTAAAAGCCAGTGTGACTCAAATAAAAATATTTAAGAGGTGATGGAAAAACATGACGACAAAATACACAAACATAAATTTTGACCTTAAGGTCAAGGACATTACCCGATCAGCCTACGACTGAGGGGTAAAAGGTCTAGGAAGGAGATTGAGTGGGAAGAGATTTCTAGATCATATGTGTCATGTTTCACAGAAAAATTAAATCCAAAACTTCCTTACTACTGCTCAGAGAGCAAATATAAAGGTGAAAAAACAAAAAACAAACAAACAGTCTTTTGAAGGCCTTTAGCTAACTGAAGTAGCCTAAAAAACTCTGCGTTCATGTGAATGGACAAAAACAGCAGTCAACACTGTTGAAACGATGAGGTATACTCTGGTGCAGTTCCTGCCTAATTGACTGAGGGAAACCTAAACCACACCCTACATATCAGGGGCAGCGTGGGGTCAACAGGGCAGAGTAAGAAGTAAGCCAGGGGAGACCACGAGGTTAAGAAAGAAAGACAACTGACAGCCAGATCCAGCAAAAGTGAAGTGAACCAGTGCAGAACAAGTGTAGGTCACATCTATACAGGAAAGCAAATCCTGGAAATATAACACTTTACATATTGAACTCCAGGCAGTTTGAGGGCTAAAATACACACAAACCCACAAGCGGGAGGTCAGGGCTATGAAATAAAAATACCAGAATCTATGCCACTGTTGGCACTGGGAGTAGAATAATAAAACTTGTGAGTTAAGCCGTCTAGAGCATAATTCCACTAGCCATGGCATGAAAAATAGCCCGAGTGCTTCTGCTGCGGTGGAGGAACAGTGAAACTGGATCATGAGCTGAAGCAGCAGCTCAGCGGGGGGACAACGTGTGGGTTCAGAAGCCTGGACTTTAACGAGGTGTGAAACTGATCGGCTCGGCACAGGCCAAACTGATACACCCACCCGACATTAGTGTGGCCCGAGCAGCATCCAGGACAAATCAGCAGGGACTTTCAAACAAAGAAAGCAACCGTGCCAAAGCTGATCGTGGTCCATTATCAGTACACTCATCCCCCGCCAAAGTTTTAATATCAACAGCCCACGTTTCATGTGAAACGATTTCGGTACGATGCTTATTCACAGTAAGACAGAGATTACTAATTAGTAAGAATTGATAGTCATGAGTCAACATCCCTAAAACATATACAATACATTTGTATATTTGTTTAGGGAATAATTGTTGCAACTTTTATTTATTTACTGAGACTATAATAAATACTGCTCTGAACTGGTTACTTATTGATTCATGACATTTCAGGACAACTCTAAACCACCACCAAGATTATTGACATCTTGGAAAGTTACCAGAACTACAGGAGGCATAAAAAACTTAAATTGGATGTTTTTCAGAGATTCAACAGAGGAAGAAACAGAATCTGTGATACTGTTTGTCAATAAGAACATTATGAGCTCCGCCCCCCCCCCATTCTTATACCTACTTCAGTTGGAATGGGAACATAACAGATCACAGGGCTGGGAGAAGATTCACAACTAATATTAGCAACTAGTAGTAACAGAAAAAATGTTGCTTTAAATTGGAGTAAAATGGCATTTCAGGCACAGTCCCAGGCTCTTTTATAAACGCATGTTTCTGTCCCATTCCTTCAGAAGAAATAAAACTTGGAGGTTTACCCGCAAAGAGCCCCTCACATGCAATCATCCCACCCATCAACAGATGGCAGTGTTCTGTCTGTGATTGTGAGGGGAAAGAGGCAGGAGGAGCAGAGCAGATGCAAGCACAGGGAAAGGCTTGTGTAATGATGGATCTAACCTTGGGAGACAATTGTTAGGCTGCAAATGAGCCGCTGTTGATGGCAGGAGGCAAAGACTGGGTGGAGCTGAGCTTCCTCCCTTCAGAACTAAAGATTAACATCATTTTACATTTATATTACAGGCATTTAGCTGTAAGCTTCAAGCTGCTAGTTAACTAAGTAAAAACAGCAATGCTATAGTTAACATTTGGTTGATGAGTAGATGGTACCATGTACCTATTCAATGATTTGTTAGTTTTTTATATTTAATTTTTTCATAATCAAAGGCATGAAACAAATTACCTGGTAAACATCGCTGCATGCTGCCAGTGGGGGAGGAAACATAAAAGACAGAAGATGAGAAAATAAGTGGGAGGATAAAGAGGTAGGGGTCAGGGGGAAAAGAGGGCACAAGGAGGAAATGGGAACAGAAGGAGAGTACAGAAAAACGAGGCGAGAAGGAGGATGCTGCAGACAAGGAAAAGGTCAGCTGCCTCTTCAGCATTTCTTCTTGATAAACTGAGGAAAACAGTGGCCTGGAAAATCTTTGTTTCTCTGAGATATTGAACATGTCGTCGCTATGTCTATAAATGGGCTCCTGTGGGGCAGAAACAGCCAACCTGAAATGTAAATGGCCAAGAAACGCAGCAGAGAGAACAGATGCACACAAGTGTGCAGGGAGCCGGCGGTTTTGGTTCTTAGAAAATAAGTGGTTATCTTTAGGCGGCACTAAACGAACTGACGACATTTAAAAAATATTCTAAATGTCTCTCTGTGTTTTATTTTAACAGTCACTAAAAGCAATGACATAAAGTCTGTAAAATGTTGGCTACTTTGGAACTCTTTGATTTGTTGGAGAGACACAGGATGGCAGTGTGCCTCGGCATTCACTCTAAAATGTCCAACACAGATATATGAAGAATAGGAACACTGGAATAGAAGTGACATGGGAGGGAAATGGAGACCTTGTCCTGTGGAGGTGGTTAGCTGTCGAATGTAACGCGCTAACACTTGCATGTGGCCCCACTCTTTTAGGCTCATGATAGCTTGTAAAAATATTACATCCCAGCAGTACTAGTTAGCTATAGTTTGCAGTAAGCTAATATGGTCTTCTCAAATAAAGCTTGAACTGAGCACTGTTAGATTTCTACACAGTATTAAAGCAATAACTGCAAACTACAGCCTGCACAGTAGTAATTAAAATGACGCAGTCTCTTCAGTCCAGATGTTACCACTAACTTTCTGATACTTAAAAGTTAAAAGAATTGAGACAGGGTGAGGATAGCTGTTAGTTCTGTCATTGATTGTATTACTGCAATCTGCTAAGCCAAAGACTAGAGATGATCCAATAGATCAGCGGTCCCCAACCCCCGGGCCTCGGACCGGTACCGGTTCCGTGAGTCGTTTGGTACCGGGCCGCGAGAGTTGAGGCTCAGGTGTGAAATGTATGGTTTTCAGGATTTTTATCGGTTTTCAGCGTTATTTTGTTATCGTTTTTATCGTTAACTCAGTTTTTCTTGGTCTTTTCACGTGTGTTATGAATAAATCTTCTTTTTTTCGGTACCGGTACTAGTTTTAATTTGTTGTATTTATCCGTGACACCTTAAAGGCCAGTCCGTGTAAATATTTTCGGGCAAAAACCGGTCCGTGGCGCAAAAAAGGTTGGGGACCGCTGCAATAGATGATCCATAGATTTTTTTTTAAATGTTACAGATCTGCACCAATTTGTGTTCATTATACCTGTTCTTTTGTAGGACATTTCAATTACTGCAGAGATGTCAGTTCTTTATCTTCCTTCACAAGTCGCTAGCTCACCTCTTGTAGCTCAAGCTAACATTGCCTCCCACTCTGAACAGCACCCACTCACCACAGACTGAAAGCCGATAGTAAATATTCAGGTTATTCCAACAGTAACCACAGTCGAATCCCCTCCAGTAAGATAACATAATGCTGAAAAATGCTTATGATAGGGTCTCCCAGTGGTTCAACCAGCCTGTGCCAAAACCACATACTCTAATCTTGGCACAAAAAATAGCTTAAACTAAGTTTTTCAAGAGCTTTTCTGCTGACTTCAACTATCCACTGTTATAAAAGGTGAAAAGAGGGCTGAGAGGGAGACATGACATATTGCTGTTGCATGTTACTAAGGACATGACTTAATTTAGTAAAAACACAGTAAAAACACTTTGCCTGAACTTCTTAACCTGTGTTTACTTCATCACAGAGTTACTGCTGCTTTGCAAGTTATTAAAAGTATAAGAGTACATATTGCAGCTTTACACAAAAAACATCATAACCAAATAAAAAGCTTCTTATAGGTACTCATAATTTCATTTAAGAAAAAAAAGGTTTTATTTTAACCCGAGTATAATAACTATTCATGCTCTCTCTCTTTCCTAGTGTCTTCCCAGCACAGGGTCCGCTGCGTGGCTCTGTCTTCTCCATATGGATCGGTTTTGGGTGTTTTCTGGGGCGAGATCCACTGCGCGCATGTCTTCGGTGATTGCGTCCACCCACCGCCTCTTTGGTCTTCCTCGCAGTTGGCCTTAAGGGTCGAGTCGGAGGGCTGTTCTTGACACCAAATTCTCCTCGCTGCGCATGTCCATACCACTGCAGGCACGCTTCCCACATCTTCTTTTCGATCGGGGCAACTCTGAGCCATTTTCGAACATCTTCGTTTATCACACGATCCAGGTGGGTTAAGCCCACCGTCCACCTGAGGATCTTCATCTCCATGGCGTTTAGGATCTGCTCGTGTTTCTTGGTGGTTGGCCAGCAGTCATATAGGGCCACCGGCCATATGACTCTCTTGTAGATCTATTCTTTCTCATCTAAAATAATTCCTCAAAACATTCGTAAGTTTCTGTTTTCAGACAAATAAGAGCAAGTGCTTCTCTTAGGTACTCATTAGTTTGGGACACTTAAGGTAACCTGATTCAATTCCCACCTATTATGACAGTATGAGAAAGAAAAAACTTGATTACAGTTAGTCTTTTGGTTTTAGGTTTTATGCAAAAAGAGTAAAAAACAATTGAAGTAGGTGACAGAATGACTGGGACAACAAAATGTTGTCTACTGTGCTGATAAAATCTCCTACTGCCAGTCTATATGAAGTGAAACTTGAGGGATAACTGCTTAAAATCTCCCCAAAGTTTCATTCCAGAATCTAGTAACAGTGTACACATGTGTGAAGACACAGAGAGCTACAAAAGGCATCATATATACCAGCGGTCCCCAACCCCCGGGCCTCGGACTGGTACCGGTCCGTGAGTCGTTTGGTACCGGGCCGCGAGAGTTGAGGCTCAGGTGTGAAATGTATGGTTTTCAGGGTTTTTATCGGTTTTCAGCGTTATTTTGTTATCGTTTTGATCGTTAACTCGGTTTTCCTGGGTCTTTTCACGTGTGTTATGAATAAATCTTCTTTTTTTCGGTACCGGTACTAGTTTTATTTTGTTGCATTTATCCACGACACCTTAAAGGCCGGTCCGTGAAAATAATATCGGGCATAAACCGGTCCGTGGTGCAAAAAAGGTTGGAGACCACTGATATATACAATACATACACACTGCAGATGAAACACCAAGGAAGGGATTAAAAGTGAAGCTTTTATGCAATTAACTGACTTCTCTGTCAAAATTATGAGTGAATGCTTAAAACCTGCTGCCAGATACTCAGTCTTACAAATAGCAACAGCACACTTCCACTCCACTCCTGGGGGGAAGTATCTCTCATCGTGCTGAGTCAGGGGTCACAGGATATAAGAGCAAAGGAATTGATTCAAAAGTGACTGACTGCTGTATCCTGGCACTATACATACTTAAAGGTCTCAAAGAGCAGGAGAGAAAAAGGAAAGAACAGATAAACTTGAAGCAATGGAGTTTTCCAGTCTGGTCATATGTGAGCCTGTGGCTACACCACTGCTGCTCCTCCTCTGGCTACTGTGGTCAAACGCTATTAAGGACCCATAAGAGAGACGGATTGCTGCTGACAGGCTGAAGAAAGACCCAAGCATATTTATCTGGGTTTCTTTGACGTCTTGGTGTTTAGGAAGGTGGTGCTGTGTGTGTGTGGGGGTGGGGGGGTTCATGGGTAGAATTTACGCCGGATTCCTAGTTCATGACCTCCCTCCCTTCTCAAAGCGGGTCCTTGTGTCATCTCTAATTTGACAGGCCTAGTTTTTCCCCCCACTGCTCTCTGGTTGAGCTCGGAGCTTTTCTTTTGCTTGTTATTTCAGTAGTACTATTACAACACAGAACCAACAAAACATATACTTAACTTGTCACAATTATGAGGCTTTCACAGCTACCATCAAGAAAAAAAAAAGCCTGAAAATTGTGAAAAGTGTAGTTTGATTAAGTTTGCAGAGAGCTGCCTGGTAAGGAAGAGGAGAAACTCAGTATGTATAATTTATAGCAGCTCCATGCCATTGGGAAAAAACTCAAATGGCACACCAATTAAGTCATTTTCTCTGGTTTTTGGAGGACTGGTGATTATTTGGGATAGAGGAGGTGCAGGGAGGCCTTTTTTGGTTTGGCTCACATCATGCCTGAGGTATGGGGATCCTCTCTTTTGGTCCTTGTGACCACTGACATCTAGGGTTACATTCAGTAGAGCTGCCTCACTTCCTGCATTGCTCATTCGAGGACTAGTTTTACCTTCTGTTTGTTTGTGTTTCTGGGTGTGTGTGTGTGTGTGTAATATATACTTTGCTTGTGTGCTTTCCTTACACAATTTTCTGTCCAGAAGCAGATTTGCAACAAATGGCAGTTATTTGCAACTCCAGCTGACAGTGACTGACAGTTCCAGCCTTTGTACCTGACACATCTAGACAAGCCAGATGTTGTGAAATCCATACATATGGGACCCCAAGAAAATCAAAGGCTCATCAACACTGTTCAACAAAATCATCCTTCACATTTTAGTGATCTCTGCTTTAGATCAGTGTTATGAAGTCTGGGCTATTTGACCTAGAAATAGAATGTAAGAAAGCTGCACAAAGCCAAGGAGTGAAATGGTGATAGTGTAAGTTCGCTTTAACAACTAGGCATAAATTCAACAGGAAGCATAGATTTTCTTTTCATCTCCTTTTGCCAACTCGCTTGCTTCCGTTTTCCTAGATGAAGACTGCCTTAGGGGAAAGCGACAGACTGCCGCCCCACGTGATGCACAGCAACATTTGGTGGCTGGCACTGCCAATCTGGGACCCGTCACAGGACCCACCTTGAGAAAGAAGTCACCCACAGTGTGCCACAGATGGGATGCCATCAAGTTGGCGGACTCCTTTAGTTCATTGATTCATGTTGACCTCACGATAATTTTACAGCATAAGGGGAATTAAAGTACAATTCATTCATAAGGATTCTCTCATACTGACACTACAGAAAGCTGCAGCTCTTACCAGCCAGCGGTGAAAAATAATGGCCTGTAGAGACTGCTATGAATTAGACAGTTTCTGTGCTGTATCATTTAGACACAGATATATCTAAAGAAGCTACTCTGTTGCAGTAAGGAGGACCAATTCCAGAACAGTGTTATATCCTCCACAGGATGGAGGTTGTTTATTCAACTCCAAAATAGTCATTTTTGGGACATGGAAGTTTCTCGCATAAGGTGCCTGAGTTCATTTTGCACAAAGCTGCTGGGAGCAAAAACAGGATGAAGCTTCTCCTTTTGCTCAAAACAGATGCCAAAACAGAAACAGATGACAGGAGCAATATAGGGCATGCATTCTGACTGCTACAGAGGTCAGCTCTATAAATCAGGCATGGACTTGGCCTGAAATTGAAAAAAAAAAAGAGGCAAACAAACTGGGACATGTGGAGGAGGAGGTGAAAATGAGCCTGTTCAATATCACAATGCCATGGCATTTAGACACAATATAACATCAATACTGCTGTTATCATTACTACCAAAACCACCACCATCATCATTTCAACTACTATAACTGTAAAGAACTGCTACTATTACTACCCATCTATGAATGGAGTGGTAGCATTCAAAATATATTCAGATCCCCTATGCTTCCTGGCTCACCTCACTTAAGCTAAACAGGCACTAATTCAGTGACTACGATAGGAAACAAGATTGGTCTAATGCCATGCTCGTAGAAAAAATGTGCAGCATTCAGCTGCTCACCACTTCAGTATGTCTACTTTGACATATTTGCGAGACAGAGAGAGGAACAACTAATCATTTTCCACTGTGTTCCTGAGGGGGAAAGGGGGCAAACAGAGGTGGGAGGTTAGAATGAGTGAGCTGCAGGAATTGCCTATCCTTCACCTTATTTATCCACTCCTCTCCTTGCTGTTAGGGATAAGACACTATTTTCCATTTTGTTTTATTAAACACTATGTGGCCTTATTTATTAGTGTCACCCCAGACAACTATAGCAAGCAGTGCAGCACCAGTTTGTCAAGCCCCTGACTGGACTGAAAAGGTCCATTGAAGCTCTGTACATAACTGTGTGAGTGTTAGAAGACATAATGCACAGCTAAGAATCACATTCATCTTTTTTGCATTAGTGCATTACTTATTCCACCACTACGATAACTATGATGTGTTAACTAAGATGTGGCTCATGCTCAAGTGGCCCTCATGCGTGCATGTGTGTAAATTAACCGTGAAACTAGTCTGTGGTTTGATGCTCCCACCGGCAGCTTTGTTCAGATGGTTCCAACCACTGCAGAATTTACAGGGTGCCAATGGTTTCCTGCATGTCTGAGCATCAATCAGGCATGTTGGTTTGAATCATACACTTCTTATGTCTCATGCTGCCTCTGGAGAATAACATAAATACACAAATTAGCATCCTAGTATGCCATAAGTAAATCAGTCTCAACATACTGCTTGCTGATGGGTATGCAACTTTCTGTGTCATGTTAAAGTTAATCTGACTGTGGAGGTTAAGGGGGAGCACAAACTGATTAAGAGATTCACTGATTGGCAAAGTATGCCCAATCAGAGCTGCTTGTCAGATGGTTGATTAGCATCAGAACATCACTCTTGCTACCCCTTTACATCATCTGACTGTGGATCACAGATTTTCAGTGACATTTAAATGTTGAGGTAACCAAATGATCGTGCTAAAAGTTGTGTGAGGGTAAGAGGAAATCCTGGATTTGGATTCGGAGTCAGTACTGGCAGACACCTTAGTACTGAGAGGGGAAAGACAAATCAGTGTTTTCCTATTAACATAAGGGTGAAAAAACTGAACGAGAAACTGTGAATTTTCCATCACTGAAGACAAACTGACATCAAAATCAAATCAAGAATGAAGTGTTTCGATGGCAGTGTAGTAGAGATTGATTATATTCTATAATTATATTTTAAAGAGAAGAAAAGGCATAAAAATTTCTTTACAAAAGCGCCCTCATTTGGTGTTTAGATGATGGTTGTGGGGAAACCTGTTAGGATCTGGGCTGGTTGGGATTTTTTGGTTTCTTTTTGTAGTCCTTTTCTTTAGGAACAGCTGGGCGTGGCATGCTGGGTTTTCCCAGCACACCTGAGGATTGTTTGGCTCCATCAAGCTGAGAATTTAAGGAGCAGTGTAGCAACTACTCTTCACCTGATCATTGGCTCTGCTTCAGTGTTCTCCACTCATCAGTTGTGTTGGGATCTTTGGAAGGACACCTGCCAAGACGTCACCACTCTTCCTCCAGCGTGCCTGCAATTTGCACTACTTCCCTGGACTCTTTCACGCCTACGTTGGTTGTAAAGGGGTAACAAGAAAGTTCAGCCAATTGTTTATTTCTGTACTTTTTATTCAATTTGGTGAAATGTTTGCACTCATTTCCCAGTTCAGTGTGTATCTGTTTCCCTCTCCTGAAATTGCCTGAGATCCTCCGCTAGATTTCCTCCTTTGAATGTTAATTTCTATAGTGGCTCAGGATATAATTATTTTCACTGCTGTGTGAGACTGAGTTGATCTGCCTCTGTGACACATGACAAAACCCATCTAAAACATAAAGAAGTATTCGTATGGCCTCTGTTCATAAATCCTCACAAAAAGAAACTGAGTTTCTCTCATACTGACACAAAGACTGTTTTTTTGGAACAAAATTACAACCCTACGACACGTGATATCGCATAGCAGTCATCTGGTTTGGAATCATATGTGAATGACTAATAATGAAAAAGTAAAGTCCTCCATTGAGGGTTAAAATACCATGAGGATGCACATTAGAAACATGTGTGGTCCCAGTGTGAGAAAACACCACTCAGTGGGTTTTATAGAGGAAAAGAAACAATTCCACCAACTTTTAAAACAACTTGCATGAGAGTGAAAGTTACGGCACGTGGTGAATATCACTGTGTGAAAAAACTTGTATCTGTCAGCGAGCTGAATCAACAGACGTATTACAACACTGTTGTTCTGCTTGGAGTCAAGGGAGAGGTAGGAAAAAAATTGTGTGTCACAAGTAGCAGATCTACCAATCACAGCCGCAACGTGAGAGGCTTTAGAGAGCTCATATCAGATCAAAGAACAAAGAGTCACTAGGGATTGTTGATACTTACTTATTAAACAGTGAGAGAGGAGGAGATGAAAAGCGGGTGGGGGTGTGAATAGAGGATGAGCCTAAAGGAGACAATACTGGACAGACCTGAAAATCTGCATGCATGTGTATGCATCTTATTGAAAAAAGCAATTCTCCCTAAATATAAGGATTTATATTAATTATTAGCTTTTCATCAACAGTGAAAGCATATATTTATCCTCAAGTTGCCCATACAGACCAAGATAAAACAATACATCTAAAGTGCTTCCACTACGCCTTGGCTGCACAGACATTAATGAAAGTACACATCGCATGCACACAACTCTGCAACTACTTGTAAATCTTTAACATAAATGTCTTCTGTGACATTTTGTACAAGACATATTAGGTGTGATGTGACAGTAAAGGCTGGAGAGACAAAAAGGGTAAGAAACTAGGAAAAAGTGAAACGAGTTGGGTTGGAGAATGAACTGGAAAGCTTGTCTCAGTTTGGCCTTGTCTCTACAGATCAAGAAATGCTGACAGGAGAGCAACCAGGGGAAGCAATAACCCTGTCAAAACCACTAACTGTCATCTGATCTAAGGGTGGTGAAAGAGGAAAAAATGTATTTGGGACAATAAAATCTGCTGTGACACCGTGTATCTTACTTTCAGAGCCTTGATGAAGCTGAAGGAATTAAGGCAAATTGAACAATCAAAAATATTTAACTCATCTTGGAAAAGAGCAGGTAGCTCAAGTTGTAAATGAAAGTTGAAAAGAGCAACAAGTAAAGTCCTGAAAGTTGTGAACATGTATATTAGAACATATGTTCTAAAAACAGGACACCATGCAGTCCTGTGGAAACCTCAACACGCCCTCAGTGCTTCCATAGGAATTAAGAGAGAGAGTAGTAGTCAGGTTTTGCTCCTTAAACAGACTTTATTATCATTATCAAGAGCAGAAGCAGTACTATAAGAAAGCTTTGCATTAACAAATGCCTGCAAACCTCTTCTGTAAAGAGAAGTTTGCCAAAATGATCATACAGAAATAATTATTTCTGCTAAATGTGGTTCTACAAGCTAATATGGGGTATACTTAAGTTTTCATTCTTTTTCACACGACTGTATGTGCTGAGCGATGGAGTAAGGAATCTTATGACTTTATGTAGATTCATTGCACTGAAAGGTTTTTAGGCTTGGTTGGCTGGTAGGAAAATAAGAACTGCTCCCACCTGCTCGCCTCTGTGTCCGATTCTACCCATCCATCTATCTCTGCAGCTAACTTTTCTGTCTTCTCTTCATGTGCCTTTTCGACCACTTTAACACACATCATTTCCAGGCACACAACTACACATTCACAAAAATAAATGTCAAGGTGGCTCACCTTTGTGCAGCCCACAGGTGACGTGTATGGCATTTTGTAAAAAATGACAGTAGAAGAAAGTCATCAGAAACTCTTTCTGACAGAGGCAGCCAGTTCCCTGGCTCACTATTCGATACACTAGGCTGAATCACATGGCAGCTTTTTATGCTCGTGTCAGTCAGGACCAGCACTGCGCTCTGACTGCAGCAAAGAGTGAAAAGTGCTGGTTGTCAGTTGACATGTTACTTGCATTACTGGCAAATTATGCAGGTTTATGTACGGTATGGATGTTGTCTGGAAACGTGTCACTCACAAGGACGTGCAAGCATCATCACTCTCAGACTTGCAGGTTTAATTTTATTCTAATATGCTGAGGCAGCCCTTTTTTTGCCATTTCATTGGATTTAAAATTGCAATTCCTTTGCTTAGGGTATGAACCCACTGTAAGTACAAGCTAAAACCCAAATGGCTACAAATGCATATTTACTTTACCTTGAGAGCAAACCCAACCATCTACTCTAAAAGTCTTACAGCACGGATTCCTTTTCATCCCAAATATGTAGCAAACAATTAGAGGTTTAATCTTTGGATGGTGAAGGGCTGAAAACAAAAACAAAAAATTGTAAGGTGGTAATACCATAAGGACACTTGGAATCAACAGAGTAGATGCAGTAGGACATTTGATGTTTTGTGATTTAATTTCATCATCAGGTTATCAATAGTCAGCGCACACCACTCACCTAGATGATTCCGACTCTTCAGCTCTGCTTTTATGATAGTACTGATTCTTGGAAGATAAGAACTTGAAATTCAATAGATAGAATATATAAAGCCAGAGATGTTTGCTCCAAAAACAAAGTCACTGCTTCACTGTGTTTAATAAAAAAAACGGTTCAGTCACATCATGGCCATTTCCCAAACTTCTTAATGACTGATAGTGATGGCAAACAATCTAAACGAACTATGTTGGTGGTGTTGTAGTTGTAGTTAAATAACTGATTTATTCCCAATTACTTGGAATAATTAAATTAGCCCTATGGTTTTTCTAAACACTTTCACCATGTATTATATTCCTTTAATTATTCTCATAGTAGTAGTCATTCACTGGCTGTTTGACCTCTATAAAACATCTCAAATACAACAGATTTACTAATAGATGTTGGATAGTAATTAAGTACAGCAAGAAAATTCATGTCACAGCACACTTTAATCTCGAAAAGCTCTGTTGGTGATGAATTTCACTGAGGATAAGACTAATGACTTTTTACTGACAATCTTAAAGTCACTCCAAAAATTCACATTTAAACTTTCTAATTTGAGATTGGGGGTTTTTCAGACACTTGGAAGGGAGTGTTAAAAAAGGAGAGGAATTCTTAACAGGGCCGGTTGTACCAAGGATTGTCCCAGGAAATTAATGAGATTAAACTTGCATGAGATGATTTCAGGGCTTGTGAAGATGGGACAGATCGTCAAGCCAGCAGAGGGATTTATCTGTATTGATTGGGTGCAAGGTTCAGCTACAGGTTAGCTTTCAGCACCTAGCACCTAAAATCTGATAAAGGGAAGGCAGGATATAAGTACATGCCCCTCGGAGGCCCTGCTAACTGACTTGAAACAGTGCACATGTAAACTGCAAAACCGCAGAGGTGTTTCATCATTGTAACTTTAGAATAAAGGTAGATGGAGAACAAATACATTCTCAAAGCTGAGCTACAAAGTGAACATCACCGAGCGGTTTGACAGTCAAGCAAGTTCGTTGATGCTTCTATAAGAACCCTAACAAAAAATTACATTTGCTGTAACTCAGAGAACACATCAGATAATTGGCTGATTATTCTAAAGCTATATAATCATGTGTACTTGTGTAAAACAACCTAAAAGAAACATCTTTAGTTAAAATAAAATGGAAATTTCAGATTTTTGTTTAATTTAATATGGTAGTAAACTTAGTGGTGTCAGCACTTCTGCTAATCTTATATACGCAAAACTACATTAATGCACAAAATTCTAGGTATGTTAATTGGTTTTGATTAAAAGCTTAAGAATTTTCCATTTGTAGGAAACTGAATTGAACTAATATCAAATTGCAAGTGAGCATTTAAATACAAATAAGTGCAACAGATTAAATTTCATGTTTTCTAGAAACAGACCTGAAACAAGCACAAGCAATTTAGTAAACCTGTGATTTCCTTTAGCTTTAAGATTTTTATTCTCTTTCCTAATGACAGTAAATAAATAAAAGAAATCCCAAATATTGAACAAAATAACCTTCAGAAATCTGTTACACTTTATAATGCCAGGCTACTGTTCTGTTATTATTGTGTCAACCTCTGATACAAGTGAAATCAAACAGTCATTAAACTTGCCTTAGGACTGAGTGCACATCAATAGGAACGTAATTTTCCTTTAAGAGCCGATGTAGGACTATTTTCCAGGTAAGCCCCCCTGAACAACATGAAAGATCTCCAGATTACACATATGGGTAACCTGCTACCTCCAGCATGCTGCTGTGACCCTTTCATCTTTCATTCGGCATATTTCACAAGTCAACTCTGCTTATAACCAGAAACCTCTCGTCTGCAGTAGAAGAAAGGAAATCAAAGCACGTGTGCATTAGCAGATTGGCCAGACACATGTCTGACCCCCACATATCACATGTATTCCATTCCCCCAACAACATGCCAACTCACAGATTTCATCTGTCTTTTCATCTTGAATTTTAATTACCTTGCTAGTGTGACATTAACCTTTTCATACAGCAACCAGCTGTCATATCCCCTCATGTGTGACCTGTTATCTGTCCCGCAAGTGGTTAATTTGGGTTGGCAGTGGGTGGTTCCCTGCTGAGAAGAGGGGAGGAATAAATAGGTTGGTCGTTTGGTACACACCTGGAGAGTAAACGCTGCATTAAAACAGAGATGAAAAAAAAAAACCCTGAATGTTAGGCCTGACATGTGTGCAATAACATGACTTGTGACCCTCCTGATATCTCTGTAATGGACCGCATCACAGGTAGCATGCCTACAGCAAACACATTTCACTCTGGCACAGTCACATGGATTGACTGAGCATGCGTAAGTTCCTTCACATTAAATAAATTTGTCAAAGAACCTTAATTTGAGCAAGGCGATTCCAACATTATAGTCGCAACGTGGAGCACAAAGGTTTAAATGTACAATACTGACATAGAGCAAAATCATGTGAGGAAAACTGCATGTAAAGTAAACAGGACAGCAATCCAGCTAGGATCATATTAACAACTTCTTCAGAGTTTTTGATGAAAAGCTCAGAGTCAAGGTCACTTCCTTCAGAGTATAACCGATCAATTACCCAGAGGAATCAAAGCTGTGAAGCCGATTTATTGCCTCTGTAATATTCAAAACTTCTCTTCCTTCATGGTAGAGGTCAGAAATAACTCCTGCCCAGTAAGCCCACAAGATACAAATACTGACCGGTCGGCAATGGGCCCCACTGAATGCAGATTATACTAATTGCACTGCAGTAGGGTGGATAAATAACTCAGAAAAAAGAAAAATGAGTAAAAAGGTGAAAGATGAAGATTTTGCAGGTGATAATGAGCTCGGTGGGAAGTGCTTTGCCATTCTAGTTTATCTGAGTAATAATAATTGCATTTGCCAGTGCTTGTAATAAATGAACAGGAGCTGGAATCAGTAACACTAATGCAACAGCGTGCATATGGAGTGAGACACAATGACTGTTTTTGGTTTTTCAGATCACTTGAAATGAAAATTCTGAAAATTCTGATTTTTTTCCCCCTTTTTCTTTAATTCTGATTCTTAAGATACAAAATTCAATTGATTGAATGATGAAAGATGATTTCTTGCTTGGGAAAACCATCACTGAAACTTGGAATTCTGATGACGGACATCCATAAGTAGAATTCTGAGACAGGTAAATCTGCGCGGACTAAAGTGACCCCTCCTCAAATTCTAGCCTATTTTTTAGGCTGAAAAGTGAGAGCCAAGTTCTCTTCTGTAATTTACCCCTCTTACATCAATCTAATGCAACAGTTCAGACTGAAAAGACAACGTAGAAAATCCAACATTTTTGTGTTTGCCTGGGTATACTGGTAATGGTAATTGGACTAGATCTTATCTAGTGCTTTTCTACTTTACCTGAGCACACAAAGTGCTTTATGAAACAGGCTCCATTCATCCATTTACATTTTGTAAGCTTTTTCTAAGTGTTTTCTACCTAGCATTCACACACATTCATACTCCAAAGAATGCATCACAGAGCAACTTGGGGTTAGTGTCTTGCCAAAGGATATTTGGCTTGTTGACTGGATAAATTGCTGTACTTCCTGAGCTACAGCAAAGAAATTGATTTGCAGTTTATTATATTATGGACGCAAACCTCCCAAAATATTGCCAAACAAATGAAGTACTTAAGCTTACTTACAGTACTTAAGTTCTGTGGTGCCAACTAAATTCCAGCCTTGCATGTTGCATGTGGTTGCGAAATGTATCTTTAGAGATAAAGGTGCATAAGCTACAGCCTGATGGAAAGTGTCTCTCGAATGGTTGCATCAAGATAAGATTATCATTTCCAAGGTTGATGCATGAACGTACTGCAATTATTTCTACAGACCTTGCAAGCATAATTCAGCGACTTGATAAAAGTGACAAAGTATTAAAGTCAGCAGAGACTAAAGGAAATGGCTGCAATATATCACTGGCTGTCATGCCACTGAAGCATTTTATGAGATACAAATGAGTCCTGTTACATCCTCAAGCAGAGAACATATCACTGTTTCCACTTTGTAAGGTCACTTACCTACAGGTAACACAGCATGTGAATCATTCGTTGCAGTTGCCTGAAAATGCATAAGTAGGCACCATCATGCATTATTAAACCACAGACCTGATAATCTCCCTCGTCCGATATTTACTGTACAGTAAGATAGGAGGCTGAGGGTGGATTTTCCTCTCTTTTTATCTCAAGGATTGGCATGGCAACACTAGCTTCACAGAAACCACTGTGAGCATTATCAGGAGACAAGATGTGCGATCTAAACACATAACGCTTAGAAGCCTGAGTCACGTCCCAGAGTGACAAAAACCTGCCTGTTCAAACTGTGTTTGAAATGTGAAGTCAATTCATGATGAGCTTGAGCTTTCTCAAAAGATATGTAACGCAGATGGAAACCATCCAAAGTGGTCCACTGTTCGTGTTTGGAGTGCACTGATGTAGTATAGCCACAGGTAAGGAGTTGTATTACGGAAGCAGAGTTTTGTCCTATAGACAAAACAGTTGGAGAGTATTAGCAGTGGAATGCAGGTATATGTTTATCATAGTCTTATATAGTCTAATCTTAGCTACATGATGACTAACTTTTTTTTTTGCCAAGGCAAAAAAAAATCCTGGCGGCTGCCAGTGGTACCCCTCAGCCTCCCAGTAGGCATTTCTCCTGCGGTGTTGCTATCAGTGTGTGAAGAGTGGGAGAAGAGGGTTGCATTGACAATCCAACACAATGGGCAGCACATTGAACACATTTTATGAGTGGTCAGAAACTTGTAAATAACTCATGACAGAATAAAGTTACGTTGAAACCAAGCACACCATTGTTGTTCTTGTGACATTACCAATAAGTTTGATGTGTCACATGGCCCTCTTCCTATTGAAAAAACAAAAGTTGTGTCCAAGATGGCCGACTTCTAAATGGCCACCACGGTCGCCACCCATCTTGAGGAGTTTGCCCCCTCACATATACTACTGTGTCACAAACAGGACTTTAATATCACCAACCATTCCCATGTTATTACGGTGTATCCATATAAATGGCCCACCCTGTAGTTTTGAGTAAGTGGATACAGATATGTGGTAAAACAGCTTTCACCTTTGGAAATGTCATTAGTTTACCTAATCTCTATGGGTCTACAGAGATTAGCTAAACTGGGAAAGGAGAGAAAAAACCATCAGCACCTTGGAAAATCACTTCCACTTTTGGAGTAAATGTGACATCAACATTCATGGAACCAATGTCTTTTTTTCATTGGTGCCATGTTGTCATGATGATTGCAATTTGCAAATACAGCATGTTCTTGGCAGTGAAGATTTTGCACACGTGTCACATTAAAATCCATTTCTATCAGATATTGAAAAACAAAACTGTTACACTGAAAGGCAAACTGTGTGGACCTACTTTTTCTCCCATACAAAATGACACTAATAGTAAAGCCTCATCAATATACACGCCCAACTCAAACACATTGTATTAAATGATTTCTTTGGGGGGTTTTTTATTTCTCAAATTTGCGATCGAAAAGTGACCATTTCTGCTTTCCATCCCACCATTAGTAACACAATGCCTTGCTGGATTAATGGAAAATAGATTTTGTCATATTCAATACAACATGGCATTCATTTTCTAAATTATAGTCCCATTAGCGTCATAATGGAGGATAAAGCAGGGCCTAGATTGTGATTAACTTGTCATGACTGACATCATGTAGTGTTTGTGAGGTCTGAGACAAATCCACCCCACACTTGACTTGTGCAATTTAAATAGTGTAGATGGCAAACGAACGTTTGAGTTTTCATGGCAGGACCTAAATAACCAATGGGTTATACTGTGGTGCTCATTTCCATCTTTATATTAAGATTTTGGTAAAAATATTTCAAACTTAGGCTACATGGGTACTCTATCCAACTGTGACGCCGTATTGATCAATGGATTGCTACCTGGCATCTGGGATGATCTGAGACAGATCATACTACTCAAAGTTAATTAAAATACTTGAAATACATACTAAGTTAATTGAAATTTTTGCATATTCTTCCTCATTTCCAATCTTCATACATGTCGCAGGTGGTTTTACTACAAATCTTCTTAAAAAGCAAAACAATTTATTACTGCTTGAATATAAGGATTCTGTGTCAGGGGACTAACTGCAAACAAAACTGAAAAGGTCATTGCCCAGTGACATCAGGAAACAGATTGCAAGAATCACCAGATGCCCTTTCTGTCATGTGTGAGTGTGTGGCTGGCAGTTAGCAGACCCAAATTGCAGACTCAGAGACAGATTCGGAAGTCACACAGCTTTGTGCAGTCTAACTGGAAACCAGAACTTACATGACTAAGCTAACAGGGTGTGCGCGCGCACACAAGGAGGGACCAATGATGACATGACAAGGAACTGAGACAAACTGAAGACTGAAATACACAGGATAACAAGAGGACGGATGACAGGCAACAGAGCTGGAACAAAGTAGACATAATGAGACAAGGGAAGCAAAGCTGAACACAAGGCACAGAAACAAAGACTATCAAAATAAACAGGAAACAGACAGAGACCGCACAAGGAAGACAGAGAACGCGGGCAAAAGAGCAGAGCACAGAGAGAGAATAGAGAAACCAGATGGACACACAGAGACATGGTGCAAATAAACACAGAGACAAGACAGATTTCACAGGGAGACAGAAATAACTCAGGAAGCTAGACGTTAGAGGACAGGGAAGACTGAGACAGACTAGGCACGAAAGGTAACTAAAACTAAACAAGGAGCAGAGAACTCAGCAAACTCAGGAAATAAAAAACTCTCTTAGACCTCATTCCAGAAATACAGAACAATTCCAGGCAAACACAAACTACTGGGTCAGGAACCTGGGACTATGACACTATGATAAGCAAACAAACAACATACACAGCAGAAACAAGTGGACGGATATTAACTCAATCATATGAACAGGAAGAATAAGAATGGAGGGAGTGTATGTTTGTGGACAAAAAGTACAAATATGAGTGATGGTGGAAATGACAGCAGGGGCGGACAACATACTAGACTGTATAAACAGAAATTTGCATGGCAAAACAGAGAAATGTCATTGTGAGTTGTATATACAGAACACCCGTTTCAAATATGGAAACATTCTGGGACTTGGTGGATAAAACATTTACAAAATCAAACCAAAACATGTTTATTTGTGGAGATTTCATAATAGACTTATTAAATCCAAACATAGAATGACCAAAGAGTCATCTAGATTTATGCCAGATTTCCGTGGCCCTCTGTTAAAGACCATTTCATGCCAGTCAGTTCAGCATTAGATATTTTCCCTGATTAATATGAAAGCCAGTTAGGCAGGTGTGTGTATAATGGAAGAAAAAAGGCTTGTCCTCATTTCCCCAACGCTAGAGAAGCAATGACTTACAAGGATTGACTATTTGCCTCTCTACAAATCAGCACTCATTATGCAAAGTGAGTGAGCCCTTCGGGGTGGCCAGAAGAATGTAGCGGAGAGCAAACTTAACAGGATGTTGATTCACAAGAGTAGGGGACACAGCGGTGCACCAGTGCTGGCTACCAGCACTGGATGGTAACTGGACTGAACAAGTGTCAAGTGTAATTTAAGGGCAAGACGAGGATAAGCACAGTGAAACCCTACTCTAGGGCCCCAGACTGTGGAAATAACCTGATTGACAACCTATCCACAAATTCATTTGCCTGGCTGACTGCCCATGAATTAGGCACAGTGCCACCTCAGCACCTCTGTGAGCCACACTGTCAGGGCTCATTCACTGATTTCCATGTTGGAGCCACCCTTACTATACACCCAACATCTAAGGGATGGAAAAGGAAATAAAACTTTTACTTCAAAGATCTGTTACTTTCAAAGAACTTCATATTTATTACTTTGATTCCCCGGTTTTGACTTACTGACCATCCCCAGTGCTTTGTCCAGTGCTCATTTCATTTTTCTATTCATACTCCATGTTTCCCTTTTATTTACCATACATGCTTGTAGAATGATTGTAGAAGTAGAAGTTAGAATTATTTTTGATCCAACACTGTTTTCCACACATGCCAAATACACAAATGGCAGAAACTTCTATGAGAAACAACTTTACTTCCAAACTTTCATTCTTCTAAACAGATTATAGAGCTGTGATGAAATTGTGAAGGGAAAAAAACCCCTCAGCACTGCATACATCAGCGTCAGTCACCACCAACTTTGACAGTGAAAATGGTAAACCTTGTGTTCTTTTGTTGTTTGTACTGCACATTTTAAAGTACAATTAATTACCTGTGTTAAGTGGGAAAGTACAAGCAGAGCGAAAACATTTTCCCTCATTTATCAGTGAAATCATTCATGACAAAGCCTCACAGCCTCACTCAAGTGTTTCTTCCCACTTGGAACAGAATCTTAAAGTGTCACCCAAATAATTAGGAGGAAACTCACACTTAAAGCTCATTGTCCGCTGTTCATCTTGATGTTTCTTGTTTTTTTTTTTTCATTAATCAGATTGACTAACAAGGCGACTAAAATATTTATTTAGGCTTTATAAAGTGTTTGCATTGTTGATTTTGTTGTATTTTTAACGAAAAAAGGCCAAAGAGTCAAAGAAAGAGAACTTATTGCAATAAAAGAGTGTGATTATGAAGAAAATTCACATATTATCATGAAACAGACTTTTTCCCTTGCATTCACATTTTAGAGCCATTTTAAACATTTACTGTCACCTCTCTTGGTGCTAGCTGTTGCAAGTGCTATGCAATTTTCTCCGCTTGGGCTGCACAATATGGAAAAAACTCTTTCACAGTCATGTTTTTTCATATCAGTTCAAATCAATATGTTTCACAATATAAATAAAGTCACTATTTTTTTAAAGCTTAAAGATTCCTTTTTACTCCCGAGTCTGATATACAGATATAAAGTTAATTTTGGTTAATTTTGTAAAAATGTAAATATAATTTAATTTAATCTAATGTATCATAAACAGTTGCAAAATACATCCACTAGCTGGGCCCACGTCCTCATTTTAGGTTTAACAGCGTTTTAGTAGGTAAGTAGGTGATGCTTGGACATGAATTCAGCTGCGGTTTGGGGAAGGCCTCGAAGGGCACTGGCGACGGTTCCCGGGCCTGGCAGATCCCCGTGTACTAAATAGGAGTGAAGAAGTTAAAGAATTGAGAACAAGGAGGGAGGGAGGGGCACGTAAACGAGAATGAACACCTTGCAGAACTGGGGGAACCTATATAGATGACAACCGGAAGGAGCGTGTTTGGAGGCGTGGTCCTGCTCCTGAAATTCCCATACATAATCTCCAATAATTTTTGTACAGTTCAAATAATAAATATTTGGGTCCTCCATGGACAACAGCCCTCCACGAGTATCATTTTAAAAGGACCCTTATTGAACTATATACTGCATTTTATGTGTGCACAGTGTGCCCTTTGTTCTCACTGTAACTTGTTTTTTCACCACTTTGCTGAAGTTGTGTTGGGAAAGGTGGTTGTGCAATATAATAATTCTCAGCTCTTACAAATGTGTTAGCTACAGCTTTCCTCCCACTTCTCTGGCAAACGAGCACATTCACAGCAGCAAAGATCAGCGGATCAATAGAAACATACGGCAGCTTCATCTTCAATGAACTTTCTTTTTCTGTCTTTGTTTGCACCGTAGCACATCTTCACGTGGGAGGCAGAGATTTTCAAACTTTCAGTTCCCCTATTGTTTGTAAAATTGATTACAAACGGAGAGGAATTAAGAGATGTTTAAATTACATAATTATGACACTTAACTGCAAGGCATTTCTAACGCTGAGGAATTTAAAGGGAACTGTTCATTTTGTGAGACTTCCAAGATTCAGAATTAGCAGCTACATCAGGGCATGCAGAGAAAATGTGAATGTGAAGCACCAATGTGATTAGAAGGCTGTTTTTTAGTGTTTTCTTTGATAAACTTTATATCTGGAAAGGACAGTTTTCCAAAATATTAACAATAATAACACATGTCCTCATCTTTGTGTATACATGCCTGCAGACTAGAAGAGGTAAGACAATCAGTTCTGTCTACCCATCTGTTTGCAACCCACAGACCTACACATCATTCTGTTCGTGTGCTTGTCCCATGTATGCCCATCTCACATTATTATAAAAGTAACTATATACACTAGAACCTGGGCAATTATATTTCTATTACTGTCATGCTTAGATGTGCTGAGGCTGAGTTTTGTTTTTCTTTCCTCCTTTTTTTCCCCTTTTCTCTGTTCTTCAACCTGTTTGGTACAAAGCAATCAATCAACTGTGGTGTGGTGCCACAGTTCAGACAGTTAGGGTTTGCCTCATCTCCACTCTGCAGTCTGCCTGGTACCCTGACTGGAAACCTCTTTGTTCGAGTCGCTACTCACCTCTGGGCTGTGGACACTATCAGCACCGCTAAAGAAGGAACTCACCTTCTCACAGTCTGCCTACCCGCTCTTCACCTGCGTGGCCATGCAACCTCTGGATACCCACCTGGCACCCGTGTTGTCCTCCTGAGCTCTCACTCACCTCCACAAAAAGTCACACAACCCAGAATACTGAAAAGACTCAGCGCTGTTCCTACTGCCCTGGAATCAGCATTAACTCTCTAACTCTCCCCTTACCTAAGACCACTTATTCACTCCGCACTGCAGTCATCAAATACAACACTCTCACAACTCAACAAACCTTTTAAACTTGCTAGCAGTCATCTGAGACTGTTCATTGAATCCGGTTTATATTTAACTATTAGCTATTCTCATCAGGATTAATGGCGTGTGAAATATTGGAAGGAATCTTACAATCTTACAAACAGGACAAAAATATGACCCTTTTGTTCCAGGTTATATAGAATTTGCCTTTTTGTAAGCTAAAAGAAAAGGTCAACTTTTACAGATTAAAGATCTCAGAGTTCAGGGTACACCCACTAATGATCTGTGACTGCCTTCCCATTATTAAAATTCAATATGGACAATTTAAGAATACATGAATGAATGAAAATAATGTGTATCCACTCAGTCGCAGTATCTCAAAAAGGCTAAAGGTGTAATTTTTTATGTTTATGTACATTTTTTTCCTTTGGGGTCTTGAAATGTCAGTCCACCAAGTCAGTTAGGTGACTTAGAGTAATCATTCAAAAGCTCTTTGTTTTATATAGAGCACACTGAAATTATATCCTAGGTATCCAAGAAATACTCCTGTACATATTACACATCAATCAAACCAAAAGCAGAAGGCCAGTACTGCTGGGACACACCACGTTACTTATCCCAGCATGAAAACTACTTTCTGTGACCTTTAAGCTTTACTGTAGCAGTTTATTGACTTTCTGTCTCAGCATACATCTCTGATAATACAAAGCAGCATTTTAGAGACATTTTTGTGGACAGAAGCTGCTTCACTGAAGCCTTCCAGTCATCCTATAAACAGCAGGAAACAAGGGTGGGGGAGGCGTTTTTTGCTGAATATATGAGAAAATAATAAAAAATAAAACTGCAAGATTACAGAAAAGGGATCAAGAATGACTTTTTAGATGGTGAAAAGTTAAAGTTAAAGATTAAAGACACAGGAACAGTGGGGCACTCCTCATGACTTTTTGCTACGCCAACTTTTTCAGTCTCCACAATTTCATTGGTGATAAAATACAAACCAACTACAGTGATTAAAAAAATAAGAACGACAGAAAGTGTTGGTTTCTTTGACAGACAGTAACTCCAGAAAGTGATAAACTGAAACTCAACATACACATATAACTCTCCACTATTTTTTTGTTTAAATAAGTCTTATTTCACCTGTCGCTCCCTGGGGATGTTCTAGTCAAGGGCATCTAATCAGTCACCCTAATTCTGATTTTAATCATTTGAGAACATCACCAAATTAGAGCAAACATTTGCTTCAGTAAATACCAAACAATTTACAATGTCTACTTCATTTTTTACATGAATGTCAGTTGCAGTTCTTCTCGTGGCTCTACATACGTGGTAGCTTGTACTGCAAACTGAGGAGAACTTTATATGAGTTAAAGTAAAGCTGGTAGCTATGAAAAGTATGGTGTTGAACTGCGTACAAAGAAGAGGAAGAAATGCTTGCTGAGGCTGCTGCACAAATAATACTGTGCTCTGCTGCCAAGGTGACACTGCATCTCTCACCAGCTCTTTGTCCGCAGACTCTAACCTGTTGACAGGATGCCACATCGCATAGTTGAGCTCACTCTTCACACTGATGGATGTTCAAGACAAGCACAACACATCAAATCCCCCATTTTTTGATCTGTTATTTCCTTGCCCTAACAGTCAGAGAGGCAGAGGCTGACAGAACGGTTTAATGCCAGCACTTGTCATCATTTTTCTTACCAACCAATCCCAAAAGCAAACAACGGCTGCTTTACATGTATAGGGCTGCAATTTGTTCTTGCAAAGAGAATCAAATCCAAATCAACACTTGTCATACTTGCCTAATGCAATAAAAACGTACCTTTAGGATGGGATACAGTTAACGATGAATCACAGGGTTGGTAATCTACGGGTGTCTGAAATTTCCTAACTCCTTGAAACAACTGAAATTTTCAGTATTTTTCTTCTACGATGATAAAGAATTCATATAGTGCAAAGAAAAAGCAAGGGAAAAGGGAAAAGGCTACATCCCCAGTTATTACAGCAGAACAAGAGATCGATGGTAATTCTTGGTGAAGCATTTGTTCTGACAAAGCCTCAGAAAAGTTTGAGATAAAACCATAAATGAGTGATAATAAAGTTTTACTTCCCACCACTTAGGTTTAGGTTTAGTACACCCCCCAAAATCAAAGTTTCCCCTCTGACAAGCTTTAAGGAGAAGTTTTTTTCCAATTCATATTTTCTAAAAAATTCATCAGCTGGCACAGTGTGAGTAGCTGGATGGGGTCAGGGTCCATGAAATAAAAAATGTTAAAAATACTTGCCAAGAGTTTCTGTAATGCAATTGTTTGTTTCAACAAGCCCGCCTGTACACAAATGCCATTTGTAGACATTAGGATAGACGGGATGCCTGGAAATGTATCTGGTGCATGGGACAGACAACCCCAGGACTTAATTTATGAACACAGACGAGAGCTTATAACCTGGAATATATTAAGTGGTCACTATGAAAGTCTACGCACTCACATTACTGACATGAAAGTCAGGTGGAACATTCAATGAACTTGAGCATGACCGACTTGTATTAATAGTCTGAACACACAGTCCCTGTGCACCTTGGTGGCCTTTTTAAATGTAATTAAGCTCCAAATCTCATCACCGAGTTTAAGTATGGAGAAATGCAAAGGACATGGAAGGTTGAATGTGTAAAGTAAGAACAAGCACAGAGGAGAGAGTCAGTAATTTTCAACAGGTTATGAGAGTGACCGAACGAGCTGAAACAGAGACATTGGTACGTGTGTGTGTGTTTGGGTGTGAGTGTGTCTCTCCACTAGAAGAGTGAGGAGTACAGCCTTGGATTACACAGAGAGAGGATTAACATCTCTACAGTCGAGGGATCTGTGTGAAATTGCAAAGGTGTGCCACTGCAGTTTTCACTGCTGTCAGGCTGCCTCCTCCAGGGTGTGAAATTTTCACCAGATACCAGACAAAGATTTCTGCTGTGGTTGGCCAGTTTGTCTACTTGGCTTTCTGGAACCTTCTGGTCTATATGGGACACTAACCTTACATTTAGATCTTAGTTCTGATTAAGGTTTCATGATTAAGGAAGGATGCAAAAGCCTCAAATCAAATTAAATTAATCAGAGGCTGAATGAAACTGTCCAAGGATTATGAGGAGACAAGAAAGAAAGTGAAAAAAAAAACAAGTCTACATGTATAAAGATGCAGTTAAGAACTGACAGAGAATTAAAAATGCAAGACCAGGATTCCTCTTCTTTTTAATTTTAGAACCACTTTAAATCAAAGCACTTCTATGATTTCTTGCAGTCTGGGTTCTGTTAGTATTGTTGTTCTGCTTCTAGTTCACTCGTGATCTGGTCTAGTCTACTTAGTGTTTCCTTGTTGTCTAGTCCCTGTTGCTGGGTTTGATGTGGTTTCCTGTTTTATTTTTATTTTCTCATGTGCTTTATATTTACTTTTACTTTCTTGCCTTATTGTTGTGATTCTTTTCAGCTGTGTCTTGCCAGCCTTATCTGTCCACTTTCATGATGATTTCATGTGGGAGTTTTTAAACCATCTTTCTTTCCATCTAGTTGTTGTCAGAATGTCTGTAAATCCTCTTTGTGTGTTTCTTATTGTTTATTCATTCAAATCACATCAAACATTTTGAAAATGTCCTAGGCCCCTTGAAAGCTAACATGAACTCCTTTGGTAAAATTAAACCAAATCTCTCAAGATTGGATCTGGAAATAGTCTATACTCTTGATCAACTGCTGTGCTGCTTCACTGAACTCTAGAGTAAAGTGTTACCAGCGAGAAATGTACCCAAAACAAAGACAGGAAATTATCCCCATAAACAAGATTCGTGTAGAGACAGATGTTGGAATAGCAGCTGCTACTCATGATCAACAAAAGCAAACAATGTGTCTAGATTCAGAAATTGTTTGTTCCTAACAGCTACAGTATGAACACCAGAAAATCACAATAGGTTTTGGCAAAAGAACAAGGCAGGTCCGTGTGTCCATCGCATGGACACACACATTCTTTAGTTCTCAGATGACAGTTTTTGTTTAGAGAAGGTGGTTTAATTCTAATTCGACAGACTTAGTGTAAACAAATGAGAAGGAAAAGGTTACACAATCAGCTTTTCTGTTCTCTTTTCTCAGGCAAATAACTATTTTCATCCTCTACATGTATTTACTAAACTTGAAAAATTAAAAACTGAGCAAATCAGATTGAATTTTGCAACTCAGCGGGAAGTACAGCTGCTGCTTTTCAAGGTTTGTTTACTTATCTAGTGTGTATTTTTTGTATTTTTTCTTTTGTTTTTTCCTTCACTTCCCTTTCTTTTCTCTTTTTCTCTTTGTGTTTGTCCTTGCAGAGAAGTCAAGTGGCTCTCTGTGTCTCTCTGCCAAAGCACAGGTGACATGCCGGACACCTGGAGGAGAAGGCTAATGAGGTGCCCTGCCACTCCAAATCTTGGCTTCTCATCTGGACTTTTAGCAGGGGACTGCAGAGGGGAAAAAGATCACTGCAGCTGTGACCAACTACTGACATCTAAACACGCATCAGTGTGTGGAAACTCTTCAGGAAATCATTACAGTTGAACTCTAACTCGTGATAGTGTTATGATATGTTGTCTGCATCAATACATCAGTGTCTGTTTAGCTGAAGTGAAAAAATAAACTACCGAAAAAGTCAAAAAGCATGCGTTATAAACCAAGTCGTGATCAAAGAAAGAAGTCAAATATACCTTTGCAGATCAAAGGATAACCAGACTCCAAGTTAAAGCGATTTGAAAAAGAAAAGGTTGTCTGTATTACAAATAACCATTGTATCTCCAGCAGTTACATATCAAACATGTTCTAAATGAATACAATGAAACGCAATTGTTGCGTGATGTTAAACAGCAGTTCTGCCATTCCTAACCCAAAGAACCACCTTCAAGAAAAAGGGTGCTCTGTGCAGCATTTTACAGATTTACCTTGCTGATGTTGTTTTTCTAAAAGGTAGTGGAAAAGGAGCTCTTATTCACTGAATAATGTAATGTGCATGTCCCCATAGGGAGATTAGCCCTCTGCATTTAACCCATTCACCCAGTGAAGCAGTGGGCAGCCACCAATGCAGCGTCCGGGGAGCAGTGTGTAGGGACGGTAGCTTGATCAGGGGTACCTCAGGGTAGCCGTTCTGTGGATTCAAACCCCCGACCTTCCAATCATAGGGCAACAACTCTACCTACTGAGCTAGCCCTGACCCAATAGGTGCTGATAACTGAGAAAAAATACATTTGTACAGAAAAAGTTACACAAACGTTTCTCTAAAATGCACCAAAACCATCTGTGCTAGCCTGGCATGTGTCAGTCACCAGTCTCTCTGGCAACAGGTAAGCTCTATTCACTCTTCCAACTGACTGCAGGTCTGTTACTGACAACAGGAGAGCATGCTGGAAAGTGGGTCACTGTCAACACCGTCTGTCTCCCACCCATATGCTTCACCAGCACCTCAGCTAACCTCAGGGTATGCATGACAAAGAACTAAAGAGACAGTGTCAAGTGTGTAACCTTACCTCAAAAATTTAATAAATAAAAATCGCTGTAGTCAGACTTTTCTACTATCGACCGAAAACAATTTTCAACGATGCAGAAGCTGGTGAGTGAAGCCACACGATGGTTTGTGGAGGGGAAACAAAACCCTGTGTGCTCTCTGCTAGGAGGACTGATTTACCTTCAGTGCTGCAGAGTAAAAGTGCTAGATTAAACAGTCGGTCTCTCTTGAGCCCGACTGTTAGATTTGAGCAAAGGGTCAGTAAATCAATGATAATCAGCAACCTGGTAACATTTCTGAGAACTTGTGTGCAAGATGCTGCTGGTTTTTGACCTCGTTTCTTCGGGTAATAACATGTACCTCCTGGGCACCTGGCTAACACTTTCACAAACCAACAAGGGGTTCAATGTCCTGCTATAGGGTACACAGCCTTTTATGAAGACGTAACTTGTGTTCTTTCAGTGAACATCAGCTCTATGTAAGCATAAGGACACCCTGGAGTCTATCTCATTGTAGAAGTACGAGCTCTGCCTCTAACGGTGGTCATTTCATGGCCTATTGGCTCACTTTTGTTTCTTCTGGCAAACAGGAACACGTACTCTTTACATGTCTAATATAACCCAACAACACACCGCAGTAATGATACAGCAAATGAAACTCATTTGTGCACATCCTCGTTATCTGTGAGGCAGATTTTACATTTCCTCAGAGCCATTATCTTTACATTACTGTCAAAGACGCCTACACCATAACAGATATTTGCCACTGGAAATTGGAAAGGCAAATTTTTCTGGAAAGACTACTTTGTATGTTTCTTAAACAGACTGGATAAATGAACTGTTGTGTTTAATGAAAGGCTGTCAAGTTTGGATTGTGGTGAATTTGACAATTCAGCTCACATTTAGCTCTGAAACTGATGAATAATGCAGTGCTGTGGTTGTTGAGCAGAGATTATTTTGTTATTGTCACCACATGTGGTTGGGTTTGTAACACTCCCAAGCATTGTGTTTTTCAGATGTTGCAGAGTGTACCGAAGGCTGCTGAGAAAGCAGTTGAAATAGGTCACGAAGAACTTAACTGTTTTTTTAAGGGAAGCAAGAGAAGACTGACAATATTTAGTGTTATTGTGTATGAGTTGTGTTACAGTGCAGGCTTAATGCGTTTTGATTCATTAGAACTGGCCCTCCTTCAGTGGCGTGAAAGGTGTACATCTGTTAAATTAAAGAGGACAGTCTCAATTCTGTTAAACTCATTCCCCGCTGTGCTCCCTCTGATGTGGCTAACAATCAGTGTTCCACCTTTATAGGAAAGGTAATCCATTAAATCCCATCAAACAAGGCTTCAAAAAATTGAAACCATTCCCAGAATGATCCTCGCAGCAGGGCGCCCACAGTGTGGATCCACAGGACCTCAGAAGTCACTGTTGGAAAGCTCCAAAAATATGCTCTTCCTCCTGTGTTTCTCGTTTTACAGTCTGTGAAGCACTGCGGTCTGGTATCTGCATAGAAGTTACTGACCTGGGAACAGCACAAAGAAAACTGACAGAGGATCTGTTTCCCATATGGCAGCTGCCTGTTATCAGTTCAAAAACTGATCATTTGGATGCCATAAAGAACATCTGTTGCGGAAACAATTTGATAATAAAGATAAAGCTGAGTTCAAACTTAACATCTCCCCATTTCTGATTTCATACATTTTCCCATCTCCACTGTCTCCTACTTTATCACAAAGATTTGTTTCCAGTTTTCCCTCATTTCAAAAATATACTTCTAGAAGGGTCCACCTTTAAGAAAGAGTCTGATAAACAAGAAACCGGGGAAATGACATTTAATCATGCTCAGGTTTAAAATTCCACCCTACCTGTGCTGTCAGCATTATGTAGCAGCGGTTTCTTTTCAAGCTTCAACCCTCTTACTTCTTGTGAAATGCGTGAGCACTAAAATAAAGCCAGATGTTCTAATGTCTGAGGTACCATTCTCACTGGATTGAGGCACAACATCAAGCCAACTGGCACGCTATGTTAGAGTAAAGTGGTTCAACTTAGGCTGAATAACTACGTGTAATCTCTGGGACTGAGCAATTACCACACACACACACCAAACTATTGCCGTTGGCTACCTGTCAGACTAGTGGAAGTGAGAACCAGCAGTCTTTGATTATGGTCTTCAGTGCACAGATCTGGGATTTACTCGTTTCCATTGTAGCACATTATCTTCCCTTCATCATTTGCAGCTATAAATGACCTGCAGAAGGCTGTCATCATAACATCAGAAAAGGAAAACAGAGACTAGAAAAAAGAAACTTCAGTTTAGTCCAGTATCAGACCAAAATGCTCTGCACTGCGAAACGAGGTATTTTAAACAAATTCTCTAAAACTGTAACATCCCAAAGGGTTTGGGTTTTTTCTCTGGTGATAAATCACCTTCGAACAGGCTTTGGTAGCATACAGGTAAACAGGCGTGAAGAGAGAAATTAGTGAAATGCAATGTTGAAACCACTGACCATAACTTTTAGTTTTTGAAAATGTGCCTGACTGAACAGCAAGTCTTGCCCTAGATATCCACTCGTTATGAAACATCTGTAATTGTCTCCAGTCACCAACTGAAAAATAATAGCTAATGGCTTCTAAACAGCAGCTGTATATGAATAACACAAAGAAAAAAATTGGTGCCACACACTTGTTTAATCTCTACTGATAAGTTTGTCTTAAATAGTTCTTAAATCTGTTACAATTAAAAAATATCACCAAGTTGCCATTACAGAGAAAGTTACCCCTTAAATTTATACAATCAAGGTTATCTGTATTCCAACAGCTCTGTTTTCAGTAAAAACAATGAAACTTGAAAGCATCATTCATATTTATTTAGATGAATTTTTATAAAAGTGTACTTTTCCATCGGAAAAATACTACGAGCTGTTTTCTTGTGCAATTTTGTTTAATCAAATGTATCTTAAGTGGCACTTTTCTTGCCTTTGAGTAAGTTACACTGCATTCATTTGCAGTCAGTGTAAAACAGTTTAGCCATCAGCTTCTGAAGTTGCAACACACTGCTTTATCTGCACTTTGCATAACAGAGGAAATCCAAAAGCAGGATTTGGCTCGTTAGTATGGGTATTCAAAGAAAATTTATTTTTACATATACTTTTTAATGACAGTGCATAGTTGTGGCTTTCTTTGTCTTTTTTACTTTACCTGCTGGAGTTTGCACTGCATCACATTTCATTCATTCTTCTCAATGATTTCCACATAGAAATCATAACGGCTGTACTATTACCTGGTGTTGTTTTTTCACTTATTACAGTAGTATCTAATCTATGCTTTACCAGTGCAATGCCTGGCAGACAGTGCAGCTTTCTTCTGTTGTTGCTGTTTAAGCTTAGAGTCAGCTTTAGCGGTGCATTGGGGTGGGTGTAGCTCAGGAGGTAGAGCAGGTCATCTACTGATTGGCAGGTTGGTGGTTCAATCCCTGACTCCCCATAGGCATACCAAATATCCTTAGGCAAGAAACTAACCCCAAATTGTATGAATGGTTATTAAAAACATCAAAAACAGTGCTGGTGAATGTAGCATGTTGTATAGAGCCCTTTGAGAACTCCAGGAGAGTAGAAAAGCTCTATATAAGAATCAGTCTGTTTACCATCCTGTCAGGAGACAGAAAAAGTGACTTAAACTATTTGACTTTTTTTATATACTGTAAATACCTTTTACAACTTCAACATGGCAGAAAGTGAAGCACATAAAACAAGAATAACCACTTATTTTTAAAATTACAATTAATTGAAGAAAGCCTATTCAATTTAAATGATTTAAAATTTGGAGGAAGGACATGTGAGTGTGTAAGCAAAGGTGCAGGTACATCTCTAACATCACATCAGACATGGCAACTATTGTTTTAAATATTAAAAAAACCCTCATTTATAGCATTAATACAACTGCATACATTAAATAAAAATATTTATTCTGTATAATATTTCAATAAATAGTTTTCCATACCATAATATATAGGCTAAATCTACTTTGGAGTTACCACAGCCGCAAAATGTTGCAATGCTGTTGCAAGAGCCAAACATATTTCTCGCAAAACAGGCTTTCTGAAATTGTGTCCTAAATAAACATGTATAGAAATGCAGACTGGCAAAGAAAATTGCAAACTGTAAAAAAGGTTTTTCATTACATTCATAGCAAGTTTTTTTCCCACTGCCGACTTTTTCCATCTCAATCCACACTGAAATTAAATCTAAATACCAGTATACACTATGTTCTTAAAGTCACCACTTTAGGTGGCCAATACACAAATGACATTTAAAATGCTTCATAATATTTTTTTTAAAAAGTAAAAGAGTAATTTTAATTTTAAAAAATGCGTTAACGTTAGCTAGCTAATAGGCAATCGATGACCAATATGATCTGAACCCAAAACACAGGAGCCCAAGGAAGCCTGAATAATGCTCAGTACAGGTCAAATAGAATAAATCAAATGCAATCCTTTACCAACGTATCCTGAACCACATGTTAAAAAATGTAATCTAATATACAAATGTTAAAACTACTCTTGGTCGCAGTGATCACATGTTTATTTCAATATCTCCTCCACCTCAAAATGTTTCACTTGACTCTTAAGCTTGCCATTTTTGAAATAGATCTTTTTATTTGATATTATTAACTCAAGTGTAATACTGGCACTGATACCTTTTAAAATCTGGATGGACCTCAGCTCGTTGTGTTTTATAGCCACAGAGAAACGGACAGATTTCTGTCAAACAATACAGACTCACTGTGGGCTGCACAGTCACCCAATGAATGCCCATTCTGAGCCAGGCAAAACCCTGACTGCAAGTCTTTCATGGTCTGTATCTCTCAACCTTAACTAAAAATAAGAACAGAATCAGACAAATGAAACATTTGCTTTCTTTATTCAGCAAATCCCTCAGACTGTTCTCAGCTGACATTTCTTGGATTTTTATTTATTAATACACTTTTGTAGTACTTAATTCTCCTCTTTGGTGCTGTCCTGTGCAGAAACAATCCACAGAATCATCTTGTCAGATTGACTGGAACAAAACCACACTAGCCCTCAGCCAAGACGCCCATAAATAACGCCAGAATTAGAGATGAAAAACATTGCTTTCTTCCAGACACCGTGTTTATCTGAAGGGCCAAAGAGGGTGTTTTCATCCAAGGCCAAGTTCTGGTCTCTGTGATCAGTCGGCCATGTTGTGGAGAAAATGCTTATTATGTGGTTGTATGAGGGCCTTGTTTGTTGTGACCTTGAGGCCTCATCCAATAACGCAATGGGGCCCTCCAAAATGAGAGGAGTGACCACAGGAACCGCCCTAGGGAAGAGAAAAAAGTGACCAAAAGCTGTCGAACTGAGAATTCGCTCCCATCTTTTGGTCTAGCCTGTACAAACACTTTTCCACTGTTGCAGGATTTTGACACATTACAATGTCTCAGTCTTTCTGGCTACATCTTAATCCTCCTTCCTTTTATCCCTTTGTGCACATCTCAATTCAGCTCTTCATCCTGGTAAAGCACAATATTCTCCTTTGCTTTTTTATGCAAGCATTGCAAAATACTGCAAACTGTACTATCAACAGTTTACTCGCACATACTGCATGTATAATTACCTTTGCTATACATGAAATCAAGACAAACCCATTTCCCTCTAGTAAACAAGCATTTAAGGTTTGAAATAGAGCAGATACTAATGGTATACCACAAATACTCCATCGATATGTTGACACACAGCTCCCGCCACACGGAACCGATGCATTTCTTAATGTTTCCATCCATTTTTAACACGTTACATTTTTGTGTAGGGATTCAGCAACTTTCAGGAAGTCTCATACATGTAATCATTCCTCATTAGTTATGATGTCACCTTATTCTGGCTGATTTTATGAGTCACACTACCCACCTTCATCCCAGGAACGACCATTGAAAACATGTTTGTGCAAAGACCACTTCTTGTTGCATCTCACTTGCAACTGCAAAAAGCACTTCTATTAATGTATACTTTATCCCCAGGGGAAAATTGCTCTCTGCATTTAACCCATTCACTCAGTGAAGCAGTGGGCAGCCACTGGGTGCCCGGGGAGCAGTGTGGAGGGACAGTATTTTGTTCAGGTGTACCTCAGAGTAACCGTTCAGTGGATTCGAACCCTTGACCTTCCGATCATGGGGCCACCACTTTACCTACTGTGCTATCCCTGCCCTTATTACTGACGTGGCTCTGCACAGTAACAGTAACAATAATAAGCATCTGGGTATTTAAAACATTTTAATGAATTTAATTTTAAAGAAACACTTATCAGCACTTTCTGCTTAACCCATGTTAATAATTAGTATGTGCCATGGATGTTAGAGTTAATTGTTTAGCTGGACACTTGGCAAACCAGACAAAATAAAGCAATACTACTGCTTTGGTGAGTAGGACTAAGAAATGCAAGGCAGAGGGATTCCCACTACAGTGATCATCCATGAGTACTACTGCTCATCTCTCAGTTCGGCCCCTATGAACACATCTCATTCCCACTTTAATGGAATTCTGTCAGGATGATCACATTTACAAGACAAGCTACTGCTTCAGTTAATTCACTTCGCTTCACAAGTTATTGTTGGATATCGTCAAATAACACATCACACAGACAAATGGTGTTTAATAAGAGGAGAGCTTGATGCAGAATACAAATCTGTTTGACAACTCCACATTCCATGTGTGAATTAAATAAGCTGACCACAGTGGGAATAACTCTGTCTCTGTTTTTTTTTTCTCTTCTCGTGAATTTTACCACTTACCAGCAGCACCCAGAGGATATAACTTGCACAATTTAACACACAATGCTTAGACAGAATAAATGCAACACTGAGCTCATATTCCATCATGTGCTAGCACAAGCCTCCACCAGTCATGAGTGAGCACCCATATCTGAAACCCCACCCGCGGCACCGTGGCCCCTCTTAGGAATCCAGCTGTTGTGCTAATCCTGTTATCTGCCATTAGATGTGCAGGAATCTGTCAATCAGCCTGAATGCACTGGGATAATACAGTCCACCTCACCTACAACAAGTGTCAGGTTAACCCTCACAGCTACAAACTAGATCTAAGTAAATCCATTTGGATGCAGTCCAGACACAGTGACATACAGGTGCACTCACGCAGTCATTGTTAATGCTGACAGCTTGCTTCTTCACAAGAACCGGCCCCGCACTCAGGGGACACCCTCATCACATGCCAACATACTGTGAATTGAGCATACAGAATGCATGAAACAGCTATCAGCAACATACGCATGTTAAATTCACCCATGCGAGAACAAAATCAGTGCCACAGAAAATACTGTGAAACTGCTGAGACACATCCACTGTGATGTCAAGTGCTTCCCTCTGTAGTTCAAGCCCTGTCACTGTTAAGGATTCAGTGCCACAACTACTGAATACAAATATATCAAGGATTATTTTAAGTCATGTTTCAAATAACAACATGTTGTTACATTTTTTTTTTAATTATTTAAACTTTTAAATGCTTGCACCTCCTGACTGCTCTATGACTCCACTTCTTTCTGTGCAGAGACCATCCTGAACTTGGTCCACAAACTCAGAGGCCTACAATAATCAACATTTATTATGTAGCTCACTTTGTCAGTTATAGAGCATATCCCTTACTCACAGGGTGTTACTGCTCATGCAGAGATAACAGGATTGCACCCCATTTCTGGTTTTGCTGCTTTTTATGATGATGTGAACTTCCTGCTGGCATCTGAATGACTTTACATCATTTACATACGTGCACATGTAGATATGTTGCACATTGGTGAAAACAATCCATTTGACAATTACTAAACACAAAAGAAATAAACAAATCGTATTTCAGTTCTAAATCCAATTTGTGCTGTATTCAGTGGTTGATAATACCATTCAATATTATGAGTTTGGAAGTCGTTTCACTTTGATGGTCAACATTTTTCAACAAGTAGAGCTAAAGGAGATCAATTAAGTGGTTTTGGTCAGTATTTACATGCTACAGTGCTGCACCTCAAAATCAATCAGAAGAAAAGACTGAGGCCACTCAGCTCTGTATACCAAAAGAAAAGCATTAGAGGAGAAACTTGTCCCAGATGTAGAGCTTTGTGGAGACAAAATGGCTGTGTCAAAGCATGGACAGACCCAGTGTATGTTAATATACTGTACAACAATAACACAAAAGCACAAGAAAACATGTATCAGTAATACAATTTCAATTATTAATTAGTAATTTGTGTATTACAAAAAAGGCAAATCAATTGACCCGAGTTTTCAGATTTGAGTCTGGATGTAGTTTCTCAGGAGTGATGGAAAATTGTACTACATGTCTGGCAGCTACCAGACTCTTTAATTATACCCCACAATGCCAGCCATATGATGGGAACTCTTTAAGAATGAACAACAGTTTGTTCATTTTTTATAAATGAATCTTACATATGCAAGGGGGTAATTTAAAATGCATGTAAAATTAAAGACTATATCTGAATAACAGCTATACCCTGCAAACTCAAAGTAAAGACTGTTCGTTTCTTTTCAGCTGTAACAATAATGAAAAACAACACATTAACATTTGCAGAAAAGTAACTGAACATACAGCTGCCATGCAAACTAAAAGCTAAAGAAATTATTTAATGTCTAAAATCCCTGCAGAAAAAACCATATGAGCCCAAAACTATACATTCTGCTATGAATAATATATATATGTCTCAATCATCCAGGGAAGTAAAACGTTTCTCACAGTGAAAATAGATGTCCAGATGAACAGGATCAACCTTTTGGGAATAATATGTATAATAATGATAATATGTTTTGAAACTCTATTTCCATATTTTCAAGTTTTGTCGGTAGAAGGAATACGAGGAACTCTGTAATACTGACATCCTTAAAAAAAAACTCCACAACGCTGTCAGACTTTTTTACAGCTGGCTATAAGAGCAAATTAAGACAGGCGGCTACCCCGCCCAGTTTTGCTTCTGTGTGACGAGAGCATCACCCTGTGCACAGACTGCATAAATGTCAATGCAGGGTGCAGATGGAAGGCCCCATGACGCTTCCTAGCAGTGTCATGGGGTTCATTTCCCACTCAGACTAGACCCTTATCCTCCTCCCCGAGTCAGTTTTTCCACTCTTGCACATCCCTTTCATTTGGTGTCATTTTGTTCTCCTCTCCCTCAAACTCTCTCTGGCAACTCCTTCCCTCTTTATTGTTCTCTATCATTCTGTCTGACCTGGACATCACTGCTCTCATCACTCTGCCTCTGAGGCTTGTTTTTGTGAAAGCCACAGTTATGATGGCTGCTCTGTTTTGACATGTTTTCACTCTGAACTTTTCAGTGGTCTAAACCCACTAATCCTTCATGAATGAACTACTGATATACCATGCCCAACAAAGTGGGTTTGTGTATATTTTAGGGTTAGGGTGGGTTCTCTTAGGATGTCACCACACTATTACAGTGCAGTAGAGTCATAAAAAATGTATCAAGTTGTGTCAATCTAGCAACAATTCTTTTATAATGTGACATGCATGTGCTGTTGAGAAATTCTTTCACTCCTTAAAGTTTGAAACTCTGCCATTAGTCAGTAGTTTCATTGTTGCACTATTTCAATAAAAGGGAAAATATTCTTTGGTTGTCTGTAACAGGAATGAGGTCCTTACCTGTTCTGAGCAAGAATAGATACAATATAATAACGTGAAATGAACATTAAAGAAATCCACTAAACTTCGCAATAACATTCTTGCCTAAAAGTGGCAAAAGGTGTTGAAACAGTTCACCTTTCATGTTAGATTTGAACTGCATTATTTCTAGTGCAGCAGCAGTCAAGCAGTCAAATATACAAATACTTATACAAATATAAGTTTATAATAACATAAAGTAGCAGAGGTTTTTTTAGTCAGCTTCAGCTGCTTTGGTGTTAATGACATTAACAACAGGGGCACCAGAGGGTCAACAATGAGACAACCCCCAAAGCACAGATGGTTTAAAGGTGGAGGACACTGACATCTTTTCTGATTATTTTTGCATTAGTTTTGATTCAGTTCAATTCAATTCAACTTTATTTATACAGCGCCAAATCACAACATCTGTCGCCTCAAGGCACTTTATATTGTAAGGTAGACCCTACAATAATACATTTTGCATTTGGACAGTATCAGGGTCACTGCTGGCAGCATGAGGCGAGGGGGACCTGGGACCCTACAGAGGTTGCACAGGTAGTCCAACTCCTCCAGGACTGAACATCAATTTGTGCCATTCCCTGAAAGTTTGTTGTCTCCCCCACCACAGTCTCAAGACTGGGAGACAGGCAGTGAGTCCAGGAGAGCTGGACAGGGCTGTAGAAGGTCCTTAACATCTCAACAGGACCGGTATCTGATCCTTTGTGCAAGGAGGAACATGATGAGCACTCCCACAGTTAGAAAATATCTCTGAATAACCAGAAAACAAAGAAACAGAAAAAGACTTCATGAGGGTGGCATGAGCGCCTGATGTCCTCTAGTGGGCCCTCTAGTTCCACTATCAGACCCTACACTGGCACAGTGGGTCCAGGGTTCCTCCTGTTACACAACAATGCCCAACCTCATGTGGCATGAGTCCCTGAAAGTTTCAGGAGGATGGAGGAACTGATGTCACTGACTTCCCCACATTCGCCTGACTTAAATCTAATAGAACACTTGCTTATTTATATACTTAATTTGTGGTTCAAGTGCTCTGACTGACCTTATAATGTAAAAATGTTTCATTTTAAATCCAAGCAGTGCAATGTGAAGCTGAAGACTTCGATGGCTCAGGCCAGTAGGAGGAAGGAATTTCATTTGGATAGAAACTGAAAACATGAAATGTTGAATTTTCAGTCTCTTCAAGCAAAAGTCAAAAGTCTAAAACAAAAGTCACAGCAAACAAAACCACTCACAGTTCTGCACAGTATCAAGCACATCTCAGCATGAACATGCCAGGTAAATCGTTTAACCATCATAACCAATCTCCTATTACATGCTATGTTCAGATTAGACTTATGGCACACTGGCATGCATTAATTAGATTAGAAACTAAATATATACAAACTCAGTCAGGTTTAAGAACAGTCTGTCACACAAAGGACAAACCAGTTCATTCAGTGACAGCTCATTGCCACTATCATTGATTGTTAGGGCATGAAAAAAGGTGCACATGCAAAACAGCTTTAATAGGATCTAACAGTAGATACGACTCTAACAGCGAATGGAAAAATCTCACAGGTAATTGGCTGATGACAACTTTCCCATGAGATGCCTCAGTGACATAGCTGCCGCCCCTGCCTGACCATTCACAACCAATTACTATGAGCTTATTTTCCCTAGTAAGCATTACGGTCGTAATTACTGCTTCAAGATGGATGAATGTGAAAATAAGAAGTACCATCCATCTGGGAAAAAGACAGCGAGTAATGGAGGAGGAAAAGTGTAAAGTGTGGGAGGAAGGGAACAAACACTCCCAGGGTGATGAAATAAGAAGTGCTGGCAAAACACAGCTTTCTAGATTTCACACAAAGATCCTCAACATGTTTATCCACTGGGTATTCACAGGAGTATATTACAAATAAAAACTCCATACACATCTTAATGCATGCAGAACTTATTTAAAGCTCATCAAGTAAGGTTGAACTCAACATCTTTGCAAACGAACTGTTATCAGCCCTGACAATGCAGTCGGCTGTGAGGCGAAAAGTTTGTCCTGCTAAAGTTTGGACAACAAATCTAATCCTAATAGTCCACTTGAACAGCTTGAAAACTGTATGCTGAGCCTTTAAAAGAATGCATCAAAATAAATGAGAAGACTGATAATACTTTGCATTCTTGTACAGTAAATGTGAACCAGAAGCTAGTTACCTTAGCTGATAACAATATAAAATGTTCCATTTTACTACTAGCTTGGCTCTGGCTCTATTCCAGGTAACATAATCTGACTACCAGCACATTTAAAGCTCATTAGATAACAGATTATATCTTATTTGTCTAATATGTAAGTGTAAAAATGACAAATTGTTGTGCCATGTTAGGTTAAGCATTAGACTGGCTGGCTGGAAGCAATAGCTTCCTAAAGTCATGATGCCAGTAGTGCTTTAGCTAAGCTAATGAGCTGCTGGCATGTTTACTTTACAAAGATCAGTCGTACTGATTTTCTTATCTAACGCTGAGCAAGAAAGAAAATGACTGAAAATCAATTCAATGCTTAAATTAAATGTAACATTTGTCCCTGACATTTTTCTGCACCACAAGTTTAGCTTATTCCACCCCACACAAAGTGAAAGAAAAAAACTCGGGTCACATTATAAAAGATAAGGAAACTGAATGTATTTGCTCCATCTTTTCACACAGCATTTCTTTAAGTACAACATTTATTTTGTGCTGAGTTCAACTACCACAGATGACACATCCACGCGAGACTAACCCTATCCAGTCAGGCAATTACAGCACACAGAAAACCCCCACAGAAACATACTAGGAATATTTAAAACCTTATAAGAAGCTCTTTTGCTCTAAACCATTTGTTGCCTAGCTCAAGGCAACAATCACAACAAAGAGGGAGAGCTTATCTTTTGGCAGGACGCACATCTAACCGAAATGAGAGCCAAACGGTTTCAGTCAAATTCCCCTGATAGATGAATATTTGATGTCACACTCTGTTCATTCACTCTGCTCCAAACTGAGCTCAATGCTAAAATCCCTTTACCTACAATGCAGAGGTTGGAAAATAGAAAGACACTACATATGTTTAATACAGTACATGACCTTTAATGCAAAAGGAAGTGGAGACAGAGTGATCGACATTATCGACATTATTAGAACAGTATCCGATTTCAATTCATGTCACATGACAGGACATATGCAACATGGGCATGTTGTGCACAAATACAGGTTCTTGCTCACAACTTTTCTCTTAAAAATCAGTGTGCTTGTGGAAAGCTACATCGATCCATTATTATAAATTATTAGTAGTTTGTCTGTCTTCTCTAACAGGGTATAAAAATTGGCTAATAGCACTAACAGCAAGACATCATTGTATTCTGCTAAAGAGAAAAAAACTACTATAGCACTCAGGTCTACTCAGGTTCTAAAGAACAATCATCCTTTTTATTGAGACCCTAACAGTGCTGCAAAAGTCTAACTTGAACTCATAAGTTCCCTGGACTTCACGTGGAAATTCATTATGCTTATCAAATGCACTTCATTAGAAGAATGAGGTCAGAGGAAGAGGGAGGAAGAGAAGTCTCTCGCTAACAGGCTTTGTTTGCATCTTAGTACATGTACTTTTTAAGTCCATATAAAAGTGAACTTACACTACACAAACTCAGCTCTCCAAACAAAGGGGGAAAACAAAATACAAAGTATTTTATAAAATAATAATCTTCTAAAAGTGTAGAAAAATTCTCACTAGATCTTTAAACAAGTACAAACTTATCACGAGTAAAGCCATACCAGAAATACATTTTGCTAGACTCACACTGCACATTACAGTCTGTACTAACAGAGGTTCCATAATCAGCCCAGTAATTCACTGAACTCAGTGTCACTCCTTCATATTCCTATATGAATATTCTTATTTTTAATAGGCTATTTCAATGAAGACGTGCAATTGTACTAACAAAAACAACACTGGCTTCCAGATGATTATGTAATGGCAGTGTTACTTTTCAAAATGAGCTGTGCACAGCGCTTAGGCAAATGTCAAAGCCTACATATAGCCCAAAACTAACAAGATGAGCAGATAAAGTTAGTCTCACCGTGTCAGTGACATTAAACATTTGAAAATTCTGTGGCTCAGGTTAGTTGACCTCCCTGCGTTATTTTAATATTTTGCTCTTCCTCTATATGTATGGCCAAAATGGCATCTAGTATATGTTTGTCATTGACACATTATACAGAAAAATGTAAGGCAGCACTTGAATTAGATCATGAGATCTAATGTTCACTGGAAGCATTTACAGCTAAATAAATACAAGCCACTGTTTTTTATTGATCAGACAGGCAAAGGCCAGTGCCACTGTCCTCGAATCCACGTTCTGCAGACAGTGTGAACTTGCCTGACGCCTGGGCTCTCGCCATCGATCCAGCCACCGCTGTTACAGATGAATCTGATCCAGCTGAGGTCCAATGTGCAGCATTTAGAGCGCGACTCAAAACCATCTTCTTCTAATCACACCATTATGTAGAGACCATTGTAGCACATGATATAACTTTACCAAAACAACAAAAACAAAAAAGGAAATCGTATTTGTCTTTTTGTTAAAATTATAATTCACTTTCCCATTCCCAGAGACGGGAACATAAAAAGCATCTCAAACAGAGAGTAAACATGTATTCTCAGAGGGAGGCTGGGATGCACCCTGCCCACTGTGACACCACATGAGCTGAGATAAAAGAGTGAAAGCAAAGAGGGGGAAGAGACTCCACCTTTCCCCTCATCTTCTTTATAAATAGCTATTAGCAGATATGGAGCAAAAAAGCTACTGGGAATTCACACAACAGCAGCAATTGGACCAACATGTTCTCCTTTTTGTAAAGAGAACAAGATACCAGGTGATAAACAAACTTTTATCCCTTGGCTTCTGTATACAGCTGATTCTTTGAAAATGCAGCGTGCACACATGCGCGCACACATGCGCGCACACATGCGCACCCACATGCACAGAGAGGCTAGGGAAAAGACAGAAGCAAAGTTAAAAGGACAGAAACCTGTCACCTACCTTTTTCTGGTCCTCCAGCTTTTGACTTGTCGACTTCTTGCCATGCTTGCTGGCTTCTGGTACATCCATCCCTGATCCAAATAAATAGCTCCAGAAAATAATCACATGAAGTAAGTTGAACACAATCCACTTTGGTCCAGAATCCAGGCTACAGTTTGACAACAAAAGCCTGTGTCCGGCTAACGCCTTCGCCCGGACACAGGCGATCCATCCCAGAGGTTGGTATGTATGGTCAAAGTAAAATGAGAATGCTCTGTTAGCTGAGAAAATAGCAAGGTTCAAGCAGAAGGCTACCAAGAGAGGCTCATTATGATAACTGGAACAAAGAGAAGATTGATGGCGACGTCCAGTCTGCAGGTTGTCTACTTTTACATGAAGACAACAGTTAGGCTTGTTTCTCCCTCAGTGCAGTCCCTGGTACAACACAATGTCTCGCATCCACATCTGTGAAAAAACAGACACACAATGCATTCTATGATTTACATGGCGAAAATACCCCCCCACCCCAACCCCCCACCCCCAAAAGACAAAACAAAACAAAACAACAACACAATTAATGCAAAAACTCTCTGCCTCACCAAAAAGTCAATATTCCCCTTGGTGCTGCACTGTACAAATGGCGGGGGTTTCTGCATATCAAAGTGAATGTTGCCATGGTGCTGAGAGCAAGAGCGAGGAGAATCTTCATGCCATTTGTTCTACATTGAGCAATTGTTTTTGTTGTCTTAGTATCGAAACCCATTTTCGAGCAAAAAGAAGCATGGAAAGAGCGTGCTGACATTGGGTAAACTGCAATGGGTCCATATGTATAGGGCTGGGGCTGCCTCTGTGCAAAAGGCATATACTTGGTTTACTGACATCCATTTACAAGGCCTTACGCTGCACAGTTATCGCATGGGTTATGAATGAAACCCCAGATTTAGCATACTAATTCTATAAATATGGATGTAGGATTGTATTTCACAATGTCATTATCTAAAGCCTTGAATAGGCTAGGAAAATGTTGACTCTTAAACAGGAGCATGAGTTATAATGCCCTTCCCACTGTCTTGAAAGCTCACAGACATCACAAAAAACAGTCTCCCCAGCCAAACACCGCTTGACCGTTAGGGGGCCTGTATAGCTCCTGTTCACTTTCATCTCCTCTCTTAACCCTTACATGCACACGTGGGGTCAAAAATGACCCCACGGGTTGTTTTTCTTCAAAATCTTTAAAATGAAAAGTTGTAATATATTCATATTCCAGGTATTCCTCATAAAATATGTTTGTAACATGAGGCCATTTGCATTTTTATTTATTTTTTCATTAATTTAAAGAAAATGCTGTTTTTGTATCACTACCCCACTCTTCCACAAGTGGGGTCAAAAATGACCCCAAGCAGTTCCTCTTGAATCGTCTATGAAACTTTCATTCTTAGCAACTCTGACTGTCCCACTTACACTTCTGATGGATCAAGAATAAATTTTTACACAGTAACATACACGATTTATAGTCAGGGCTGCACATAAGTGGTCTGCAGGTGCGCATTGGCTGTCAAAAAAAAAGTATTCCCAGAAATTCAGAGAATACACGCTTCTTTTGCGGTGGAGGAACACCAAAGTAATTGCTTACGGAGCTTGCTTCTTCGACATCTTTAAGAGTTCTGAACAAATGTCTGTCCTCCTCCAGAACATCTTATGTACGCAAACGAGCGTTCCAACTTCTTATCTGGTGCGTGTCTTTTATTTTGACAGCGAATGCGCACCTGCGGACCACTTATGTGCAGCCCAGTTTATAGTTTTCTGTGCATTTCAAACATTGTACTTTCTGATGTTTTTTTTAAATATCTAAAGTAACATGGCTGCTATGAGGCCAGCTAGGATCCCTGTGGACCTTGCCCTACAAATGATCCAGGACGGATGGGATGAAGAGCCCATCGGAGGCATTGACTCGGACATCGGACATCTCAGATATAGAGGACCCAGACTATTGTCCCCCCCACTGAACAAGCCAGTCAGACACAGAGGAGTCCTCTGATGAGTCCTCTGAAGAGGAAATGGATATTGAGTCCAACAGAATGAGCCCCTCTTACTGCTCTAGCCACAATATTCTGAATTAGTCGGCCAGGACTTGCACCTGGGTTTAGTACTGTCTCCCCAATAGATGCATGGAAGATGTTCATGTCTGATAATTTAATAGAAGAGGTGCTGACATGCACAAACATGGAGGCACGAAGAGTAGCCACAGACAGGGGAAAAGAGTGGAAAAATGTAATCAAACAAAAGCTCCTGGCCTTCATTTGATTGACCATTCTTGCAGGAAGTGAGAAGAACTGGGATGTACCAATCGGTGTGCTTTTTGGGAGTCCTCAGCATAACCCATTGTTCAAGGCCACTATGTCAATTCAAAGATTTGAAGATATTCGCCCGTCTTGCACTTTGATGACAAGAGGACCAGAGCCTACCGACTGAAAACAAACCACGTGGCAGCTTTCCGCTACATATGGGGTCTGTTCCTGGTCAACTGCAGGCAGAAATTCATGCTCAGTGATTGTGTTACAGTGGATGAACAACTTGTGCCTTTCAGAGGGAAGACCCAGCTTCTGCAGTATATGCAGAGCAAGCATACAAAAGTGATACAAGTGATACAAAAACTCCAATTTCTTAAAATTAATGAAAAAATAAATAAAAATGCAAAGGGCCTCATGTCACAAACATGTTTTATGAGGAATACCTCAAATATGGAAATATTACAACTCTTCGTTTTAAAGATTTTGAAGAATAACAACCGAGTTTATAGCAAAATGCATTGATTTTATTTGGGGTCATTTTTGACCCCACTCGTGGAAGAGTGTAGGTATTGGTAGGTTGTGCATCTAAGGGTTAACACAGCAGGATCTTAACAGTTCTTACTTGCCACTAAACACTTACCCAGCTGCAGAGTGCAATGTAACACCGCAACCGTGTCAGTTACTCAAGGGCAATCTTGTCAAGTGCTGCCAACTCAGAGCTGGTTCTTGGGGACACCATGACTTGAGCGCTGGAACCCAGCAAGCTGAAACTAGAGTGTTACCTGCGAGCAAAAAGCTGAAAAGCACTTCTTTTAAGTGCCACTGGTATCTTGTTACATTACATTATCTGATAGCCTCAAAAAAATAAGCAATGCACAGGGGATATTTGCTGCAACAGCTTATGGAAAAAAATTACACCAATGCTCTTCCACAACTAGAAACACACAGCAAACTAGAAATGCTAAACCTGCTAAAAACACAGCTATATTGCTTCTGGACTTCCCCATTTCCCTCAGCAATAGAATTATATGAGAGGCTTTCTAAAGTCATGCATACTGCATGAGTGCTAATTTTTCTCCATTTTTCTCCTTGAATATTACAAAAGAAACAATGGGACCTCACGGGGAACAGCATGGCACACTTTTTTTTTTTGCGACAAGGAAAAGGTTAGCCGGTACCACCAATCAGAATGACAGGAAGGCCTTGTATCTAGGCCACTGGGGTCAGAGGTCATTCTTCATCTGCTTTGTGTGACATGCAACAGAATGCACAAAGCACCTTTGCAAAAGAAGGAAGCAAGACTTAAATAGGAAAAAATAGTTTACCTGACAAGCTGTACATGTTGCTCCATATATTGCAAGATATAACCAGTAACCAGTGCTCAGAATAATGCTCCAGTGTGTTATATATAACCAGCTACTGTGGTCATTACTTAGTCTACCAAAAATAAATAAATAAATAAAAGTGTCATTTTCCACAGCACATATTTTGACTTGTGGTAGTAGTCACAGCACAAGTGTTCCTAATAACATTAATGATGGTTCACTTCCAGTTTCCAGAAGTGAGCCAGCCAGACCCCTGAAAACAAAGCAGCTAACAGAATTCCATCCTTATTAATTTACTTATACTTTTGCTTTTCCTATGGTGACATTTTAAAATGTCTGCCATAAAAAAGATGCATTAGTTTCCACAAATTAATCTTCAGGCTTATTATTTTAATATATTTACACTGCACATGATTATAAGTTTTGTTACTCTGTGAACAGAACGTCAGAATGAAGTTGCTTCATTATACAACCCACTCAGTCAGATAGAGAAAAAGACAAAGTTTTATTTTATTATTTTAATTTTGCAAAATCACATTTTACAATGTCCAGATTGAATTATAACAGTTAAACTTGTGTTTGATTTAATGCTATAAGGGTAATTTATGTTTAAAATGTTATAATGTCAAGCTTAGCTTAATGCTACTAACTGCAAACTGGTTAACTTTTTAGAGCACTGGAAGGCTTTGGACCCCAATAAAAGTGACAGACCAGATACTTATTACATAGTTTCTAATAAAATTCAGACAACTTTGCTCACAAACTGTCTTATGTTTGCTTGAAATCTAAACAATAACTCGACTGTCACCTTGCTAACAAACAAAAGAAACTCTGTGCTCTCATGGTCATTTAGAAGAAAATGACTAAAAGACACAAGCGATTATTTTGATAGTCGACTAGTCACCGATTATTTTTGCGATTAGTCGACTAATCAGATCATCATCCATTGGACGTACAACGTACAGCTTATTGCACCAGCAGCATCTGCTCTTATATAACTATCATTAGCTCACAGCTTTAAGTGTTTAAGGTACGTGCTAACTAAAAATAAAGACAAGATGGTAGTTTATTACATTTAAATGACATTTGCAGATTGTTTCGGTGGAGCTTAATAAACTCAGCCATCTGCTCCTTGCTATCTAAAATATAACAGGACACCGGAGTAAATTCTCGAGCATCTCACACTTCTGATAATCAGCTGTCTGCTTGATGTTTATTCAGCTGTGTAAAAACTACAACTTTAATCTCAGCCAAACCGATTTACTCAGGAACAAATAAAATACTAAAAAAAGCCAAACAATAAAATTTTTAAGTTATCTAAGTGACTTATATATGTTTAACCTGAGTAGCGAAAGACAGCGGTGGGTTTGAAAACAATTTGCCGGGAGTCCGCTGTTCTCACGGGCTCTAGTGACCTTGCCCCCGGCTAGCTATCGAGCTGGTGGGTAACAGACATCTCCGAAAACGTCTGAGCGCTTTTGAAAATATGTGGTGTCTTGATAAACTGAGCAGATTTGAGGTTTACACAGCTACATTCTCGCCTGAAAATATGTTAAACGTTTATTTTGTGACCCAGAAAGAATAATAAGAGTAACATTAAAACTAAGTAGCTGCCGCCATTGTTGGAAACTGAGCAGGGCTGCGATGGGCCACGCTATAAATTCTGGGACAGAGCTACTTCTTCTTTGGGAGTTTAACGGCAGCTGGCATCCTTGTACATGCAGTGCTGCCATCTTGTGTTTCAGTCCATTATTACACTCTTAAATCCTACTACTTATTCCTGCGTCTTTTGGGATCTCAAAGCTTCAAACGACGCGTCGACTATTAAATTAGTCGTCGACGATTTTGATAGTCGACGTAATCGTGACTAGTCGACTAATCGTGGCAGCCCTTTTGTCAAGTGTCATTTAAAACTAAACACCGTTCTGTTTCTTCCTCACTGCATACTGCAAATACAAGTAGTTCAGGCAACAAAGTAAAGCCAGCAAGGATTTGTTAGCATTAATAAACAACAGCCGAATAAATGTGGAAGTGACACAGCTACTCTCAGTTAACACTGTTAACCTTAAAGTTAAATCTCACACAGCCTGTTCAAAAGTGCTTTTATTATTAGGCTATAGCTGAAATCAAACACAGAGAACTGAGAATAAAGGTTTCCATACAATGAAATATACACAGGCAAATGACCATTTGTGCCTTTCCCCTGGCCCTTTCAATAGTTTGTATAAATATCAAGGGCAAATAGTGAGAGGTTCAACCTTGATTCCTGAAGAGTGAAATAAATTTTTCATATGTCAGTATGTTTTTACAGATGAACACTTTTCTCTTTTAAGTAAATGTCATAAATTATGTTTGCATCTTTTGTATTAGCAAATAACAAACTGAAACTAGCAGGATTCTGCTTGACCATGTTTCACACCATGGCTTATCTGTGCTGGAGCTAAAAAACAAAAAGATACATCACATAATGTACATGCAGACTTGACAAACTTGAAGGTTTTTTGTTTTTTAATTAAAAAGAGATTTGAAAATGATCACAAGTAAAAGAAAAACTTGATATCGCGCGTTTTTATGTTAAACACAATATTGTATGCTAAATCTCCTTCAGTTGTAAGGAATCCTATTGGAAGTGAAATCTCCATATTTATCAGCAGTTTTATCACAGCCTGGCGTATACTGCTGGTAATCCCAGTTTCAGCTCCACAGCTGGTACGCATTTCTCTCACCCAGTGGCCTTTCACTAGCACTTGGTATTCAAAGGGTGTCTGTTACTCTCCAAGTGGTCAATAAAGTTTGATTCATAAGGCCTGGGGCATTAACTACACATTGCTGCTTCAATTCGAATAGATGTAAATGATGGCCATAGAGCCGGCCTGATTTCCTCAGGGAGAGCATGTGGGTTGAGGCAGCGTGTGTTATAAATTATCACCTCAGTAGGTCAGAGGTCAAACATAAAGAACACCTTGCCATCACATTAAAATGCAATAACATTCTAATGGCATTCCTTCAACATAAATGTCATTTGGGCAGCATGTGTACTGGACCAGCTACTATGGTCTCTTAAGCAAGTGCATAATGCAAAATCTATTTTTAAATATTTGCACAGATCTTCATTTCACTTTATTTGGTTTAAATGTAGCCGGTAATATTCTATAATTTGCATATTCTTTTAGTAGTACAAGATTTCATTTTGTCAGTTACTAATATAAAAGATATCCAGATACTCAGATACATTTAGTTCATTTTTGCAGTACTGAATGTGAGAAACAATATTCTTATACACTCTATGTCTGCTTATGAGCCAGTGTTAACTGGACAGAAAAAAGACTAATGGGAATATACTTAGCAATTAGGACATCTGTAATAGCCTTGCCATACTTCACTAGGCTCCACAGTGGGCCATTAATATTACTGATAAATCTAATAAATGCAGTAGGGATCTATTGCTGCACATTATAGCACTTAGGGGACCTCACTGACCATTCCGCAGCTCACTAGAAGATTCCTTAGCACAGTTACAGCAACATAGTTTTATATTCATAATGTGCTTATTATTGTTGACTGCGAACCATTTAACACTATGCAGTTGTATTATTATATCAAAACATATGCAAAAGAGCAATGAATGAGCAAAAAGCAGCAACACAAAGTCAATGTAATAATGTATATAGTGATAAATTTTTTTCAAAAAGTTGACAAAGTTTGTAAAATAATGCACAACAATGCAAAAAATAATGCAAATAATACACTAATAACTTGCAAAATGTGCATTGTCATATTAGCATAAAGAAGTGTGTAGAGCCCATTGAAAAGTGTGTAACTCTGTATGAGCCCTAATGCAGAATAACTATATGACAAATACAGATCACTGTGAACACAGGGAGTGCAGAATTATTAGGCAAGTTGTATTTTTGAGGAATAATTTTATTATTGAACAACAACCATGTTCTCAATGAACCCAAAAAATTCATTAATATCAAAGCTGAATGTTTGTGGAAGTAGTTTTTAGTTTGTTTTTAGTTTGAGCTATTTTAGGGGGATATCTGTGTGTGCAGGTGACTATTACTGTGCATAATTATTAGGCAACTTAACAAAAAACAAATATATACCCATTTCAATGATTTATTTTTACCAGTGAAACCAATATAACATCTCCACATTCACAAATATACATTTCTGACATTCAAAAACAAAACAAAAACAAATCAGCGACCAATATAGCCACCTTTCTTTGCAAGGACACTCAAAAGCCTGCCATCCATGGATTCTGTCAGTGTTTTGATCTGTTCACCATCAACATTGCGTGCAGCAGCAACCACAGCCTCCCAGACACTGTTCAGAGAGGTGTACTGTTTTCCCTCCTTGTAAATCTCACATTTGATGATGGACCACAGGTTCTCAATGGGGTTCAGATCAGGTGAACAAGGAGGCCATGTCATTAGTTTTTCTTCTTTTATACCCTTTCTTGCCAGCCACGCTGTGGAGTACTTGGACGCGTGTGATGGAGCATTGTCCTGCATGAAAATCATGTTTTTCTTGAAGGATGCAGACTTCTTCCTGTACCACTGCTTGAAGAAGGTGTCTTCCAGAAACTGGCAGTAGGACTGGGAGTTGAGCTTGACTCCATCCTCAACCCGAAAAGGCCCCACAAGCTCATCTTTGATGATACCAGCCCAAACCAGTACTCCACCTCCACCTTGCTGGTGTCTGAGTCGGACTGGAGCTCTCTGCCCTTTACCAATCCAGCCACGGGCCCATCCATCTGGCCCATCAAGACTCACTCTCATGTCATCAGTCCATAAAACCTTAGAAAAACCAGTCTTGAGATATTTCTTGGCCCAGTCTTGACGTTTCAGCTTGTGTGTCTTGTTCAGTGGTGGTCGTCTTTCAGCCTTTCTTACCTTGGCCATGTCTCTGAGTATTGCACACCTTGTGCTTTTGGGCACTCCAGTGATGTTGCAGCTCTGAAATATGGCCAAACTGGTGGCAAGTGGCATCTTGGCAGCTGCACGCTTGACTTTTCTCAGTTCATGGGCAGTTATTTTGCGCCTTGGTTTTTCCACACGCTTCTTGCGACCCTGTTGACTATTTTGAATGAAACGCTTGATTGTTCGATGATCACGCTTCAGAAGCTTTGCAATTTTGAGACTGCTGCATCCCTCTGCAAGATATCTCACTATTTTTGACTTTTCTGAGCCTGTCAAGTCCTTCTTTTGACCCATTTTGCCAAAGGAAAGGAAGTTGCCTAATAATTATGCACACCTGATATAGGGTGTTGATGTCATTAGACCACACCCCTTCTCATTACAGAGATGCACATCACCTAATATGCTTAATTGGTAGTAGGCTTTCGAGCCTATACAGCTTGGAGTAAGACAACATGCATGAAGAGGATGATGTGGACAAAATACTCATTTGCCTAATAATTCTGCACTCCCTGTATGTGAATCTACTCTGACAGGCCCCACTTAATAGCATTTAGTTTACATACTTTGTTTTTAAGGCCAACAAAGTAAAGCATGTTATATTAGCGTTAAATCACAATAAGCAAGTTTTTAGCATATAAACATTTAAGTTCAAATCTTTTCCAGATGACTAAAAGAAATCTACTGTAGAAGAAGAAGTCTCAAAACTCCCTACGGAGCCAATTTGGCAAATAAGGTGCAAAAAGCCTGCAGCTAGAGTTCCAGAGGTTGACTTCATGTAAAGATACACCCACCCAGGTAAACATCCACACAACTCACTGTCAGCAACTGCTTTGATCCCTCAGTCTTGATCCATCAGACTCGCAGCTCACTGTGCACAGCTACACTTAAGAGAAGATGCAACAAGAGGCAAAAAAGAGGACGGAGGAGACAGAGAAAGTAATGCAAGTGATAAACTGTGTAAGCCAGAGGAGCTTGCCTGCCAACCTGAATGAGAAGAGCACATGAGCATGTACACAAACATCAGGAAACCTTGTTATAGATAAGGCACACTACAGATAAAATACTGACTAGTCCCGTGTAATTCTTTACCAAATTTACACCCCAAGCTTTACTTGGGTGATGAACCGCAGCTAAAACGAAAACCCCAAAAACTGCAACAATCTGCCAGATCTGTGGCATTTTTCCCGTTGTCACGGTAACTGTTGAGCACAGACAGCATGCTTGGGCGTGTGTATATTTGTGCATTCATGTTTGTGTGGCTACAGGTATCCTGGCTTTCTTTAATGGGGTAATAATATCCTGAAGGTGAAGACTGACAGAAGAAGTGGCAGCTCATTAGCTTGAGAAATGCGTGTTGTGGTGTCAATATTATATCGGTTATTTTGTTTCACAAGCTTGCCCGAGTCTGACATTTTCCTGGCACCTTGCTGTTTATTGTTCTCAGAGATCACAGACTTTTTTGTAGTGACAAGGAAATCATTCAAGAATGGCATCTGACCCTCACAGCTAAAACCCTACCTGCCAAAACATCCCTGTTAGCTTGGGATTTTAAATCATGCTGGCAAGATTACTCACATGACCAAACTAAATAATAAGGAAAAAATGCACTGGCAGTAAAAATGCAAAGCTATTAGGATACTGGCACCTGCAGGGAAGCAGCTAATCATCTGGTGTGTGAATAAAATTAATGAATAACAGAGGTAAGAGTGGAAGAGCTTTTTATGTCTTTTTTTTTAACCCATTTTGTTATTTTTTTGATTATAGTAACATCTAGAAAGGGAAAAATGTCCCCACAAAAACCAATAATACTATTAGCTGCGCAGAGTAAAATATAGCCTCATAAATCATTTGCATTAACTTTAAATTCAGTGACCTGAATTTGCACAAATCACCAGATTTGTTTCTATTTTCTTTTACCTTTCTTTGCCTGGATATAAAACAACTGTTGCACTGCTATGGAATAAACTAATGAACATGCAAGCAGGTTGGTTTGCTCTGAGCCAGCTAGCTTAGAGAACTAGAGCTATGACTGAAAGTCTGGCTGGTGAACTTAGGAATTAGCTTGCCAGCTGCAGAAGTGGCAAATGACTAGTTAGCCATCTGCACCACCATTATCAGCAAGCTTAGCTGTTGCGCAATGGTTTCCCATTTTGTGGTGTGAGCAGGCCTTTGGTTAGTGTGGACATACAATGTTGTCAGTCTGCTGCATGTTATTTGTTTATAAGTGCTTCTGGTGAGTGCCTTTTACGTTGTCAATCTCCTGTCAAAGACAGCTTTTTTTCTCCTTGAAGCCTTTTTGGTATAGGTTAAATCCTCCTGATCTTTTAATGAGAAGGTCACTTGTGCTTTTAATACATCAACACTCAACAATTATATTTATATGCTGGAATGGGCAAGCAGAACACTTTTGTGGCTACACCATTGCAAAATAAACACCCCTGTGGCCCTCTGTGTTTTCAACTTAAGAGGTCATAAAATACCTATGTTATTTACAGAAGCCTCCCGACTACATTCAGAAGCTTGCTCATGATTTTATTTATAGCTCGAATTCCCTTATCACTGTGGTCTCTGAGGCTGTTTCCAGTTACTTCATATATAGTACATTGATTAGTCATATCATTTGAAAATACCAGTAAAACACAACATGTAAGATATCCAAGAGAACACTGCACCAAGCTTTTCACCAAGCAAGTCAAATTTATGATTAAAATGGCTGAGGCTTAAATATTAATGCAGGAAATACAACACTTCAAAAAATACAGTTTAATTAAATCCATTTTAATGTCATATAAATTCACATGTAATCCAATGAAATCTAAAAAAAAAAAAAACAGCTTTTTTTCTCTGTTAACTGTTAAAAGAAATCCAAAATAAACTTTGCCCAGTTTCCCTTTATTGACTCACTGTATTCATTAACTCCATTCTCTGAAAAATCCACTCTCACCACAAGAATCTGACATCAGTTTATAGATAAATAATCTGTGTCACACCGTCTCCAGGCAGTCTTTGACCCTAGCCCCATCAGTTCCTTCCTTCTGTCTGGCTCAACCCATAGCACCACTGGCATCATGTTGTTCCTGCTCTCCCTGCCTGGGCTCGTCTGACAGAGAGGATGACATGCAAGGAAAAAAAATAGCTTTTCCACTCCTCCTTTCATCTACATACAAGCTGCATTACCACCCAATTACACTTAGATTACATTAATGTGCTTTCACCCAGCCAAGCTTCCTCTGTGTGCGCCAAACCCATTCTCCACCCTCTGCGATGCCTGCGCAGAGCATTATGGTGGCGCGTAATCTTGTGCTATTGTGTCGGGATTAACGTCAAATCTCATTATAGCGGTGGTGGATCATGGAAGACAGAAGGAGCGAGGAGAGGAGGGGTCGTCTTTTTTCATTTTAAGTATAAAAGAAGAAGAGAGATTATAGCAGGACTATTAACAATTAGGCACTGTGGTATTTTAGATGTTGATTCATAATAGACAAGAATTTGTCATCAAACACACACACACACACACACACACACTGAGTCAACTCAACAGATATCAAGAGGTCAAAATGAAGTACCGTGCCACAACACAACTAAATGAACCATAAACAACTGAAGCATCCTCCTTCAGCTTGCCACACCCTGCCCCCCATCCCCTTCAGCTTTGCATGCTTGCAGTTCATAAACTTCTCTTTTATAACCAATAGATTTGTGAAGGTTGTAATTGTGTAAGTGATATACAGCAGTACCGGCTCAGTTTAAAAGACCACCTCACAAAGTGATGTTGAGGGGAGAGCCTGTCCCTATTAAATAAAACAGATTGTCAAGCTAATTTACATGGGGACCGAAATTGCATTTCAAAGCATATGCACCATTTTTAAGAGGATAGAGTATTTCCTTGCAGATACACAATTTTAATTCCTTCGTGTCACATGCCAAACATTCTAAAGACACACACAGAGTGTGAAAAGAATCCCATATTCTCATGCACACATGCTCACGCACATTCCCCCTCCCCCAGCAGTGCACCATGCTGGTTGTGAGCCTCAGGAGCCCCAATAAATCACATGGAGGCCCCAGAAGAAATGAGGGATAACAGCACAACAGTGTTACAAACATTGATTGCCGAATGCCTCATCTTTTTATATTCACAGCAAGGCAGGGGTGCTGAAGGGGAAGGACAGCTTAAGAAAGCTTGTGGGGCAGAGGGGTGTCAACACTCGCTATATGCGCCGAAGGTCATTGGAATTTATTTTATTCAGTTATTTCTGTAATGGCAACGAGATTCTGTTATCAACCTAGGGGGGATTTTCAGAAAGAACATTTAAAGATGGAAATTAATAAATCAAATGAACATGCTGAGATACTCTGGGTCATCATAGGGCAGCATCAATATTTCCAGGATCTTACATGAAAAAAGCCCCATCTTTGTGAATGTGTTGCACGAAAGATCAAAACCCTCCCACAGCTCAAGTGTCGCCATATAGATTTCAAAGTCACACATGAACGTCGCATAGAGTGGGGGAAATAAGTATTTGATCCCCTGCTGAATTTTAAGTTTGATCACTTACAAAGAAATGAACAGCCTCTAATCTTTATGGTAGTTTCTTTTTCATGAAGAGAGGAAACATGTCAACCAAAAATCCAGAAAAAAGTTCTATATTTGATTTGCATGTCACTGAATGAACTAAGTATTTGATCCCCAAGCAAACCATAACCGAGTACAAAAACCTTTCTTGTAGTCGGACACCAGGTTTGCACACATCTCAGGAGGGATTCTGGCCCACTCCTCTTTAAATCCTTTAGGTTTCTTGGCAGCTGCAGCTTTAGCTCCCTCCACTCAGAGTCATTGATCTCTGAACAACAGAATAAAATTCTGGTCTGTTTAGATTTATTTCTGTCCCTAAAACATAAAAATGCAAAATGTTTCAGCATAAACAGGCTATCAGGAAAGACCTTCCTGGGGAAAGAGAAGGCATCAGACAACAGAATGAGATGTCAACACTCCAACTAGAGGACTTCTTGATCAAGCTTGCAAATAGTAATGAACAACAAGGTATGCAGAAAGGGCTAAAAAGGGCTGAGAGAAAAACTGCCAGGGATGAAAACATATTCCTGAATAACCAAGTGCAGGACGTGAAGATTAAATTTGAGGCTCAAATAGCTTAGGAGGAAAAACTTAGGTCTGCACAAAAAGAAAAACAAGACTTTATAAAAAACAATCAGATTCTTCAGGAAGATCTTGGGGCCTTAAATACGAAGCTTAAAGATGCAAAAGAACCTGAGGATGAATATATAAGAAAGTTAGAACAGACAAGAAAACCTTGAATCAGCAAAGCAGTGTGAAGTCTCAAAGCAAAATCAGCTGGTAGATAAATGTAAAACAAAACAGGAAGACAACCAAACCTTAAACCAATGCAGCATGAATCTCCAGAAGGAAGTCCAGCAGCTGACAGAAAAACCACACGGATCATGAGGGTGTGGATCTAGTTCACAGAACTGGAAGCCGAAAACAGGCCAGGCTGGAGCAAAATGCGAAAGAACAATATAAAAATGCAAAACTGTGGCTCCTCAACACATTCTAGGAAATTAAAGATCAGGTGGAAAACATTTACTGAGAATCTGAAGAGGTCCATGATGACCTTGGGCGACTCAAAGATTTAGGCAGCAAATATGAAGAAATCAAATCAGTTAACGAGACCCTTAACCACAAGAGTTGTGCTCTTCACAAAAACATCGAGGGGCTCCAAAATGAGCTTCATAAACGTAAAAACACAGAGGACAGAGATACAAACAATCAAGCAAAAAAAACCACAAAGGTGGCATGTAGATTATTTTTTATTGTTATTCTTTTAATGTGCATTCAGTTCTTGTAGTAGATATGTGTGTTTGACTTACAGTGACTGGTACTGCTTAGCTAAAATGAATCCAAGGTTTTGAGGGGGGGGGGTTGTGCTTGGGTTTGCTGATTTTTCAGTCGTGGTACAGCTGTCGTTAAGAGCTTCTTCACCTCGAACTACTTTACAAATTAGAAAGTGAGGAAAGCTACCAGAAAATAGACTACAGGTGAAAATAGATAGATTTAAACAGCAACGTGTTAGCAGCAGTGTGTTACACTCTACCGGGACTAAAATCAAAAAGATGATAATTAGGCGGTAGAAATATTCATCCAGGTAGCTCCTCAACCAGTTTCTTCCCTGACAAGGGTGGAGCACATGCAGAAGTCTACACATAAGCCACGGCATGTCGCTTGGTGTGTCACACTCTGCCCACAATCCTGTGTGGAGGGAGGGGTGAGGCGTGGTGATGGAGGGGAAATGGGAGAGGACCCTTCAAGTCTCCAGCATTCCATTAGCCATTCTGTGATGTACTGCTCCACTACCTAGATTCTTCCCCCCCCCCCCACACACACACACACACAAATGGGAGACTGGTTTCTCTGCCTCCTCTCTACACCCTCCCCCATCCTACTGCCTCTCCTCTTCATCCTCCTCCTTCACACACCTCACACCCTCCGTCAGTCACCATCCATCACACAAGTCCTCCACAGATGCGCTTGCAAATAGCACCCACACACACACACACACACACACACACACACACACACACACAGAGCTCACACTCAGTCCTATGGCCACATACACACAACAACAAGCACCCTACCAAAAGACTCACTCTTTCACTCCTCACAGGCTGGTCCAGACACACACTCCTGCAACAGCTCTCAGCGTAACACTCTCCCTCGTTTTCACTCAAACATAATCTCGACCCTACTCTCGCACATGTACGCACACGCCAAGCCACCATCTCTCTCATCTGTGGCAGTGAGAGGCTCCCAAACCAAAAACCTCCACGGCTGGAGGGAAACAAACCCAATTAGGACACAATTAGCATCATCAGATCTACCTGTGAGACAGAGCCTCACACACATGCTGGCACAACAAAGCGGCATACGGGATGGGGCGGAGGAGGTGGGTGTGAGGGGTTTGTGGAGGAAGGAAAAAAAAACCAATGCTCACTCACTCCCTGCTGCCTTTAAAGGCTGCTGCTAATTTCCCCTGCCTTTCTGATCACTGCAGAAAAAGAGCAACACTAATGAGCCTCACTCCTTTCAATGAATCAGTAGTACAGCACACCAGATAACACTACTTCAAGAAAAAAAAAGGTGAAAATGCCAAAACTCTGAAAAGTTGTGTACATAGAAAAGGACATGATGTGTTGTCCAAGTCACACTGATCAACAAGTTTGAAGCCAAAGACAGAATCAAATGAACGGCTCACCTTTAAATCTCCTGCCATGAACTACTTTAAAGGAGGACTCAACTCTATAAATATTCCCCTGCAGGATCCTGCTCCATGTGTTACATATCCAAACCTGCCTGCAGCAACAAGAATAAGAAAATCCTTTCTCTAGATTCCAAGTACACCTTGTTAACCCTTTTATCCAGGATGCTAACTCCTCTCCAGTGTGAGTGCGGTGCATGAGAGAGAAAGAGGACAGAGTGGTACTGTAATAGTAGTAGAATGAGGCAGGAGGACGAAGCGAATGAGGCAGGAGGGATGCTGGTGGCTCACGTCATGATAGAAGTAGTAATCTGGCGTGCTCCCGATCAGCCAGGGAATCCAGCCACCGGAGGAGAAGAAGAAGACGATGAAGAAGAAAAGGAGGAGGAGGAGAGGGGAATGAAGGCAGGCAGCAGTGAACGAGTGGAGGATGCGAGCTCCCTCCCTCCCCTCACACTACTGAGTATCTCTCTCTCCTACACACACTCCTACCCCCCGCCCTGCTACAGATTGCATTGCACTGATGAAATTTTAATGGTTCTTTTAGGAAGAATAATGAACATGCTAGTCCCTGGAGTTGTGTGTATGTGTGTGTAAAGGGGGGGGGGGGGGGGGGGGGGGGGGGCTTACTACACACACCTACAGAGGCATGCAACAAACGTGCACATGTGCAAAGACACAGCGTGCTTTTCCTCCTTATTCTTCTTCTCTCTTTTTACGCACTCTTTTTCTCTGTCTCTCACACACACAGAGTGATCCTGCATAGATTCACTTACCCTCTTCATTCTTTTACACACCACATTCAGAAATACACACACACACACACACACACACACACACACACACATGCCATCCAGACTTATATTCAACAACATCAAATACTGCTGCTGACAGGAAGACACACACACACTCACTCACTTACATAGCAAAGAGAAGATTGGGATGGGGGAGTAGACAGTGAGAGATCCAACCCATCCTTAAAATGCTCTCTTGGTATACACTGTCATCCACACACACACACATATTCACACACAGGCACACACCCCAATGAAGTGGAACAAAGAGCACAGAGGCAGCATGCGGAGGCACCGGGAACTCCACGTCATGAAGAAAGTGAATCTTTAAAGTGTACTCAGTTTACTGCTGCTGGAGTGTATGTTAGAGCACAGTTAATAAGTCACTAATAAAAAAAATATCCAAATTGTTAATCAAAAGATTAACAATTACCACAAGAAAATTACGTATGACACATCCATATAAAGGAAGTGCTTCATTTAATTGCTGAAAACTCTACTTTGAAAGCTCAATCACTCTCTGGACTATATAAATCTTCATAAACTCATTAATTACGAAGGCATTAATAGAATTATTACAAATGTAGAGCTATGGTTAACTTTTAGGGCCCCAAAAAGCCAGAATAAATGCTAAATGGAATGCTCTGACACTGATGGATGCATTGCGGGCCAATTGGATTTGAGTATCTTGCTCATGGATGCTTTTAATATAAACAAAGAAGTTACATACTGACCGGCCTTCTGAGACTTACCTGCCAAAAATGAACCCACATGCTGATTTCAGACAGAGGCTGCGGTTTAATGGTAATGAATAACATGTTAAACAGTCGGAAAAAAGGTTTCCTTAAAGAGTAAAGTTCAGGGGGGAAATGCAGCTATTGTTGTCATCGTGACTGTATGGGAGTGGTGTGCTTGGATTTGTCTCACAGTGGCAGCACAAAGCAGCCCACTGCTTGTCACAGTCAGCAGGTCTTTTTAAAACATTTTTTTCTTAAAATTTTGTTGGTGTCTGGAGGGATGTTTTTGAGCTGCATCCCATCTGGTTCAAACCAATAGGACAAAAAAAAAGAAAGAACCCAAACCAACACACATCTCTGTGATACGGTAATATTTGTTCTTCTGACAAGCACAAAGGCTGAAGACTGAGAAAAAAAACTAAACTGAATTTATTAGGTGTCATTTTCTCTCCCACACTCGTTCTCTGGAAACCACTTGTGCTGAATTAAACAGGATCAACTGGTGGACTTGCCATATAATATGATCTGTACATCTACAGTCAACATCACAGAGATACTCTGACCAAAACGCTAATTACTTCTAGATCTCCGTGTCTATGCCATTCTTCGTCACCTGACTTCCAGAGTAAGATCACCATATCATTCAGAGCATTCCTGCCACTGCTGTGTTCGTCAGGTCCGACCCATTTACTCCCTCCTGAATAAATGGGTCGGACCTCCTCTCTTCTTAAAGCAGAGAGAGAGCATGCAATGTGTAAAAAGAAAAGAAGAAGAAGAAATAAGTAATGCTGGGTACGTTATGTTTTGATCACATTTAATGGATGTAATAATGTTTTCATTACTTTAGCATGAGCCTCGTAGACTCCTAGGGTAAAAGAAAGGGAGATAAAGCTTAACAGATGCTTGCTAGCACAGGCTTACTCGGTTTATTTGTCTTAAAGTTTGCTAACATCTTAATAGTTTAAATAAGTGTGATTTTCCTCTTTTCTTTTCTAAGAATTTTTACTAAGATTAACTCGTATATGCTATAACAAGAAGCACTAAGAGAGCAAAAACTTCTGCCAAGGCAGCACACTCTCGGGCCAGTATTAGCATTGCATTTTGGTTTTTTTTGCTCTTTTAAAATTTGCTTAAAGAAGTTTGTAGCGCAGTAAAAATAAAATACATTTTATGAAAGTTTGACTTTGATCTTGAAGAAGAGGTCAGAGGTCAGAGTAATGTGATATTTAGAATCCATATGTATCACATATGCCTACATGCTGTCAATAGAAACAATCACAGTAGGAAACACAGTTTTCAAAATATCTCTATATAGCGTTATTGTCACTTTGACCATCAGATCAATCCATTGACTTTGAAGGAGAGGTCAGAGGTCAGATGTGACATGATGTTTTAAATCTTTACACTGTATATGTTGTCAACACACACCACACTTTTAAGAGTCACACTTTCTAGGTTATAAGGCTTTTTGTCTATTTTCAACCATTCACTCATTGAGCTGACCTTATTGACCTCAGTGGATGTAAGCCACATTTGAATGGATTATTACCATGACCCCACTCTACACTCCTACAAAGCTTTATTAGAGTTCATTCAAAACATTATGAGCAACTGTGTTCACAGAATGAATCATACGCACGCACACAAACAAAAACATAACTTCCTAGGCGGAGGTAATGAGCTGTTTAAAGAATACTACAGTTCAGCATTATTCTCCTTGTAGTACTCAACACAGCTGCTGTAGCACAAGAGTAAATCATTGGACATTTAAAAACATGATGTGTACATGAAAGAACATAAGAAATCCACACAATCCATAAAAAATAACAACCATGAGTCAGGTTGGTATATACACCAGTCTAAAATGCCAGTCCTAGATTCTGTAACACACAAAATTGAATGCACAACAGCCCTCCTGCGCTGTAATCCAACAGGTTACAAGAGCTGAGTTAAGACAGGAGACAGATTAGCGCAACACTACAAAGTGTTGGCCCTACTATGAATCCTGTGGCTCCTTCACTTTTGCCCCTTTGCACCACAGATCACCATTCATCACAGGGAGCAGCAGTGCAATAAAAAGAGCTTAAAATAACAAGAAACTAAATGGAATTTGTCACAATTTATCCATTGAGCTCAAAAACACATATGCAATTACCATTTCAGCTTAAACACAGTTTTCTTTGCACATAGAATACAAGAATAAAAAGACTGGAAAGCTAGCAGTCTACCACAGTACCAATTCCTCATAACACATGATGTACTGCAGATCCCAGGTGTGACTTTTTCAGCCATATCTACTTTCCTGCAGACTGCTACCTTTTGCAGTTCCCAGCCCCTGCGCAAACCCCCCCCAAATCCCATCAGGATTGTAACGCGACTTGACCGCAAGTTTACCTGATGCAGCAAGACGTAAGACAATGCTGAGCACAAATAGATTTCAACAATGTTTCTGGAGAAAAACAAGCAATAAACTTTGAATCAACTCTCTTTAGCTGTGGAAACTGTCCTCATTCTACATATTCCTCATCAACCTGCTGCATCCTACCTCCGCACTCCATTCCTGGAAAAATCCAATTACCTTTGAGGATTATACCCATCTATGCCCCAAAAAACAGAGCTGAAAAAGCAACCCTAATTTAAATGCCCAGCTCTGATGCCATGTTTTGTTCCCCTCCAACGCGCCAATTCCCCGGAGACAAAGTTTTCCCTCAGTTTCACCGAATGGAATGTGCTTCTCAGTCTCACAGACCCGCAAAGCCACTTGAAAGTATTTCTTGTGTTTTTTTCTGAAATGACACGATGCTTGAGAACCGGAGAGACAACAAGTCTGTTGAGTCTTAGAGGATGTTTGAGGTCTGTCAATAATGATGGGAATACCAGTGGGAGACAGCTTGAAAAGCACTTTAGCAGCCCAGCAGGGGGTTTGATGAGAACAGTCGTTATGCATGACGTGTGAATTGTTCTCTATCCTGGGATACAAAAACAGCAGCTCACAAGGTTAAAGCAGTCTGGAGACTAGGTAGGCTTCACTACAGCTGCAAGATTTACAATAGTGACACCTGAGCAATAGGCCGACGTCATATGTTAACGTTTGGAGGAAAGCGAAGAATAGGGAGCACAGGGGTGTCAAACATAAGGCCGGTGGACCAAAAACCAGCCCACAATGTAAAGAAGAGCCTACATTTAGGACTTTTAAGTGTATTTTCACAAGTTGTACAGTTGTTTCTACTGATAAAAACATCCCATGGCTATTCATACTAAATCAAAGTCATTCAGTAATAGATCAACAATTAAACCACAGAAAAAAACTTCCTGTTTTTTCATTACTAGTTCAAATCATTACTATATTTTGTGGGTTTTCTGTTTGTTTTTTATTTATTAATTTTCTAATGGGTCCACAATAATCACAATTTCAGAAAATAGACATTTACTTTGAAATAACCAAAGTTTTCTGTTCCATAATTGCATTTTCTGTAATTTTACACGTTTATTTCTTGCAGTTTATACCTGTAGAATCATGTTTTTTTCATTTACTAGAGCAGCATTTTTCTGGAAGTGGAAGTGCTGTTGAATTTGCACTTCTTTTTCTAAAACAAAGATATTTAATTGATTAAATGTAGGTAAACGTCTTTACGCTGATAGAAAAGGGAGTTTCACCGATCATACTGGGCATACAGGCTCCAGTGTTCCTTGTTGTTCCTGTTCCTCTAAGACTGAAAAAAAATAGAAGGTTGTATGAAATGTTTTTTTTAGACGATCATAATAAATGTCCATTTTAAATTACAGAAGAACAAAGTCAAATATTTACTCGGAAAAATCCCCTCTTACTCACCTTCATAGCATATGAATGGATGCCTAGAAGGTGGTAAATAAGTATAAAAAGTTAATGGGATGCTTTAAAGAGTGATGTAAAGGTTAGGCAAGTTTTAAATGAACTTTAAAATTCAAAACCCCAGATACAGTTCAAAAATATAAATAAATAAATCTTCACTGCAGACCAGACGGACAGCATACCTGGTGAGCAGGGTATGATCGATGTGAAAAAAAAAAAGAAGAAGCCCAAATCCAATTAACAGGTTGTTACCGAAGTGACCTTTCCCTTCATTATCACTTTCAGGCATCCCCTGGCTTCCCAGTTTAGTGGCCATAATGGAAGACATTTAAAGAGTCGCCAAACTGAAATTGGTTATGGCTGAGCTGAGGTGTGTGTGTTCAAAGATAAGGGTTTCCATAACTACAGGGAGTGCAGAATTATTAGGCAAATGAGTATTTTGTCCACTTCATCCTCTTCATGCATGTTGTCTTACTCCAAGCTGTATAGGCTCGAAAGCCTACTACCAATTAAGCATATTAGGTGATGTGCATCGCTGTAATGAGAAGGGGTGTGGTCTAATGACATCAACACCCTATATCAGGTGTGCATAATTATTAGGCAACGTCCTTTCCTTTGGCAAAATGGGTCAAAAGAAGGACTTGACAGGCTCAGAAAAGTCAAAAATAGTGAGATATCTTGCAGAGGGATGCAGCAGTCTCAAAATTGCAAAGCTTCTGAAGCGTGATCATCGAACAATCAAGCGTTTCATTCAAAATAGTCAACAGGGTCGCAAGAAGCGTGTGGAAAAACCAAGGCGCAAAATAACTGCCCATGAACTGAGAAAAGTCAAGCGTGCAGCTGCCAAGATGCCACTTGCCACCAGTTTGGCCATATTTCAGAGCTGCAACATCACTGGAGTGCCCAAAAGCACAAGGTGTGCAATACTCAGAGACATGGCCAAGGTAAGAAAGGCTGAAAGACGACCACCACTGAACAAGACACACAAGCTGAAACGTCAAGACTGGGCCAAGAAATATCTCAAGACTGGTTTTTCTAAGGTTTTATGGACTGATGACATGAGAGTGAGTCTTGATGGGCCAGATGGATGGGCCCGTGGCTGGATTGGTAAAGGGCAGAGAGCTCCAGTCCGACTCAGACGCCAGCAAGGTGGAGGTGGAGTACTGGTTTGGGCTGGTATCATCAAAGATGAGCTTGTGGGGCCTTTTCGGGTTGAGGATGGAGTCAAGCTCAACTCCCAGTCCTACTGCCAGTTTCTGGAAGACACCTTCTTCAAGCAGCGGTACAGGAAGAAGTCTGCATCCTTCAAGAAAAACATGATTTTCATGCAGGACAATGCTCCATCACACGCGTCCAAGTACTCCACAGCGTGGCTGGCAAGAAAGGGTATAAAAGAAGAAAAACTAATGACATGGCCTCCTTGTTCACCTGATCTGAACCCCATTGAGAACCTGTGGTCCATCATCAAATGTGAGATTTACAAGGAGGGAAAACAGTACACCTCTCTGAACAGTGTCTGGGAGGCTGTGGTTGCTGCTGCACGCAATGTTGATGGTGAACAGATCAAAACACTGACAGAATCCATGGATGGCAGGCTTTTGAGTGTCCTTGCAAAGAAAGGTGGCTATATTGGTCGCTGATTTGTTTTTGTTTTGTTTTTGAATGTCAGAAATGTATATTTGTGAATGTGGAGATGTTATATTGGTTTCACTGGTAAAAATAAATCATTGAAATGGGTATATATTTGTTTTTTGTTAAGTTGCCTAATAATTATGCACAGTAATAGTCACCTGCACACACAGATATCCCCCTAAAATAGCTAAAACTAAAAACAAACTAAAAACTACTTCCAAAAACATTCAGCTTTGCTATTAATGAGTTTTTTGGGTTCATTGAGAACATGGTTGTTGTTCAATAATAAAATTATTCCTCAAAAATACAACTTGCCTAATAATTCTGCACTCCCTGTAAGAGAAATATATGAGGGTTTTCCTGAAGGAAAATTAACGACATTAGTGTCACAGCACTTCCGCCTCCCTTTTGCTCCCTCTCCGGGTGCCCAGGTGCAGTTTGGTTTTATACTATCTCATTTACGAGGGATCGTAATGGGTGGGCGAGGCTCAAAACAAACAGGAGGCCAATTAAATGTAAGGGCTTCCTGGGTGAGTCGCCAGTAACAGGGCCAACAACTCGTTTCACGTATTTTCAGAGGGGGAACGTTGGATCTGATGTCCTAAATGTTTAGTTAAAAAAATTTTCATATATTTTGAGTTGTGGTGGATAATATGGATATGACACTTTATTACGGTACACTCAGATGTTTATATAAATCATATTATAATAAGTTTACTTGCAAATCGATTTAGAAGTTATTCATGACTATGGTTGTTAGTTTCAAATGACTGTACATGACCAGAGCATTTTCATTCCCAATGCATAACATGCCGACGATTTGTCATGGCCCGAGGCGCGTCATCCTAACGCGAAAGGTACCCTTCCATGTCCTTATGAAGCTCCGGATTCTTAAAGCGAATGGAAAGGCTTTCTATTTCTTTTTTGTTGCTTTGCGGCTTTCTATTGCAGCCCTAACATTAATCATAACCTTACATTTATAGATTCTTTCCAACCCCCTCTCGTGCCTCGGAATGCGTAACATACAGACGGGTTGGGCGCCCAAAAGCATAACATAGATTTGTCGCATAGCGTCGGTATGTTACGTTTTGGGATAAAAACGTGTAGTCATGACAGAAACAAATACTGAAAAAATCCAATGAATTGGTGTAAAGAAAACATTACATCTATTATCCTACAACTATACTGATATTAAATTAATCATCCACAATCTCTAAAGCTTGAGCAAAATGGTCATAAATCGAAGACCTATTGTAATATATTGTGACAATTACTATCCACTCTGCAATTCTTCTTTACTATTTATTTGCTCAATTTATCACATTGTTTGGTTATGCCTCGTGCAAAATGCCTTCAGAAACTATACAAAACCTTTGCACACATTAGCTAGTTCTAACTACTGTAGCTTAGCTACAAATACCTGCCTTCAAAGGGTTAGCTGAGACCACAATAATGCCAAAAGGAGAGCCAATATCAGGCTTAAAATAAAATCAGTGTGTAAAACTACAGTATAGTGCATTGTTTTAAAATAAGGGAACTTTGCATATGTATATATATTTTTACCAGTTTTTTAACCACACATTGAATTTTACCGTTTACTATTTATGGAAACCTTTGTTAAAATAATGTGCTGGCAGAAAATTATTGGAACATTTTCCATTTTATCACAGAACGTTTTCATAAAATACTTTATTTAAGTAGCCAGAAATCCATCAGTTCACTAGGGTTGGGATTTTCTTTCCTAATTAATTTATTTCAGATTTCTCACTGTTTAAGGGGAACTGCTAATTCCCAGTGGGGTCCAAATGGTCGGCGCTCTCACAACTTTGAGGTTAAAGGCTAGAAAAGCAATGTTGACCCCAATATCAGTCAAGGGATACCAATTCAATGGCACTTAATTCTTATGGAAATCTGAAATAGATCGATCTACACAAATAAGTTGTCTTTGTGAAATTTTAATTTGCCTTGGAAAAGGGTCAAACAACAATACAGAGCGCAGCAGCAGCAGTCTGCGTGGCTTTTGACAAAGAAGATAAGAATAATGAATAGAAACACATTATCTATCCACCATGGTCTAGTGATGTGTCAGTCGCGAACGAAATGGCTCTTAGAGCCGGATCTTTGACGTGAACGACACGAGCCGGCTCCTTATCGCGAGCCGTGGGTTTTTTTTTTCTTTCTCTCACCCTCTCTCTCACACTTTTTTTCCGCTTCACTCTGCATGCGAGCCTTGTGCTTTGCGCTGGGAAGAGGGGGGAGGGGCGGTAGTTACACTCGCAGTAGCACAGGAACAGAGCAGGAGGGAGAGAGAGAGAAAGAGAGTGAGGGACAACAACGTCACATTAGAAAGGTATAGTGATCATCCACAACTATTTTCAGTTGCAGATGATAAAGGATTCAGAAAGTTTATTCATGCAGGCCCATATGACAGAGAATATGCATCTTCTTTTTGTTTTCATATTTTAATTTATATTTAATTGTGTTGTGGTTTGCAGTGTTTTGTGTTGTTTCACTTTAAATTTGTAAAAGGAAGAAGCTGAAAATTTAAATAGTTAAAAGTTGAAATGTAAATAGTTGGTTTTTGTATTATATGATTTATTTATTACATTTTATGTGGAGTGAATAAATAAAAGTATATTTACAGTGGCCCCTAGAGACAAAACACGTAAAAACTCAGAAGCACATAAAAACTCAAAACACGTACAAAACACAACAGAAGTGCTCCAGGATGCTAGGCGCAGTGTTGAGCTTTTGTTACCTAGTGGCTACACAAGCCAGCAAGTACCAACGACCGGCTTTTGGTGTGTGGTAGTAACAGGTAAATTAACTTTTTTTAAAATAATTTGAATATATATGAGTGCTTGTGTATAAATACACAAACAATACACATGTGCTTTCAATTGTGTAATTTAAGTGATCTAGGTCAGCGGTCTCCAACCTTTTTTGCGCCACGGACCGGTTTATGCCCGACAATATTTTCACGGACCGGCCTCAGTTTTGTACTGTGTAATGGCCATTAAGATAACTGCAGGAGCTAAAAATGCCGCGATTGTCAGCCATTTTGTCAGGAAACCTGCTCAAGTATATGTATAGTAAGCACTTTAGTATTTCGGTTTATTATTTAGTGTTTTTCTTCCACCATGTGACATTTAGCAGTACAGAATGTGAAACGTTTCTGCTCATTTTGACTGCAATAAACTACTGCATGAGAGACGCAAGTCATAATCACTCTCGTGATTCTTTTCCCCCTGTTTTCAGGGGTGTAACACTTGCAAAAATTCATAACATGAGAATGAGTTTTACACACTCAGCACCTGTTATCTCGATCTCTACCCCATCTCGGCCCATTATCTTGGATACTTTCTCTCCTGTTTCACTACCTGAGCTGGTAAAATTAGTGAATTCAGTAAAAGCATCCTCCTGTTCACTTGACATTGTACCTGCATCATTATTCAAAAATGTCTTCCAGTCTATTGGCCCATGTGTGCTCACTTTAATCAACTCTTCACTGGCATCTGGTATAGTTCCGGTTTATTTTAAAAACGCTGCTATTCTCCCACTTTTAAAAAAACCTCAGCTAGACCCCTCTCTTTGGAGCAGCTACAGACCTATCTCTAAGTTACCGTTAATTGCTAAGCTTCTAGAAAAGGTTGTGGCTAAGCAACTTATGGCAGCTCTAGATAAACATGGCCTTTACGATAAGTTTCAGTCCGGTTTTCATCGATTTCACTCCTCTTCTTAGGGTCTCAAGTGATATCTTGATGAATAATGATGCAGGAAAATGCTCTGTTCTACTCATGTTGGACCTCACATCAGCTTTCGACACAGTTGACCATCACATCCTCATTGAAAGGCTAAAAAATTGGGTTGGTGTATCTGGAACTGCATTAGAGTGGTTCTCCTCTTATCTCCATCACTGATCCTTTTCTGTGGCAGTCTCCGATTTTAGGTCATCCTCTACCTCCCTTACTTATGGTGTCCCTCAAGGGTCCCCATATGGAAAAGAAATAGTAAAAACTTATATGATTTACTCATGAAAGTGGCCACTTTCTCATTACTTTCATATATTGTTTTAGTAAGTATCCAAAACATACAAGTTTCATTATATAATTTTTCAAGGGATCTTATATCTGTTTTCACTCTTGTATGCTTTTCATACAAGTTTCACACAAGACAGATACAAACTTTATAAGATTTATATATATCTTTTCCATATGGGTCAGTTTTGGGGCCTTTATTCTTTTTAATATAGCTTCTCCCCCTCCAGCATATAATGGGCTCTTTTGAGGACATTTCTTATCACAGTTATGCTGATGATATTCAGTTGTACGTTTCTTTTATGCCCGAGGATTTATCTAAGCTTCAGCGTCTGAATGATTGCTTAGATTTGATCAAACGTTGGATGGCTGCAAATTTCCTCCAACTCAACGAGGGGAAAACCGAAGTCCTCGTATGCGCCCCTGATAGATTTTTATCGCAGATAGTGAAAGCCCTTGGTCCTCTCTCACTCTATGTTAAATCCTCTATCAGGAATTTAGGTGTCACCTTTGACTTGAGTCTCACATTGGATGGGCATGTGAAATCTCTGGTCCGGTCTTGTTTCTATCATTTAAGAAATGTGGCTAAGCTAAGCCCGATGTTATCTCGCTCTGAACTGGAGATTGCTATACATGCATTTATTTCGTCACGCTTGGATTATTGTAATTCGCTGTTTATGTGTCTAAGCAAAGGTTCTCTGGATCGTCTGCAGGTTGTGCAAAACGCTGCAGCTAGGCTTTTGACAAAATCCTCCAAGTACTCACATGTGACACCGTTATTATCTCAGTTACACTGGCTTCCTGTTGAATTTAGAGTCAATTTTAAGATCCTGGTCTTGACCTACAGAGCTGTGCACGGACTGGCACCAGCCTACATCTTTGATCTGCTACAGCCCTATGTCCCTAGCAGGTCTTTGAGGTCATCTGATCAGGGCTTACTTGCTTTAAAAAATACTAAGAGGAGGTCTGATAGAGCTTTTGCCACTGTGGCCCCGAGACTGTGGAACTCTCTCCCCCAAACATTAAGAACTGTGGACTCAGTAGCTGTTTTTAAAAAACAACTCAAAACTCACCTTTTTAAAACTGCTTTTGGTTAATTTTTTGCCTGTTTTATTTTCTCTTTTTAAATCTTTTTATGACTTGTAATCTTATGTGCAGCACTTTGTGATTCTGTCTTGAAAGGTGCTATATAAATAAAAATGTATTTATTTATATATTGAGGTTCCTGCTTTATTTTTAAATGACTCACCTTGATTTACTCTTGTTCATTACACACTTTTGCTTTCTGACATACATGTATCTAACTCACCCCACGACATGCACCGAGTTACAGGCTTGCTTTACCATCAAGCTTCTTAGCCAGCCTTTCAGTGTATATTCTTTCTGTTCTAATTTGACTTTTCGCCTGTTTTATGCCTCTTGCTTTGCCCTTCCCATTGTGGGCTGACTCTGTCTAACGAGGCCTGCCACACACCCTGTACTATATAACACTATTTATGAAAGGAAGAGGAATTACAACCTTTCCTTTGCTAAAGTTTTGGAAAGGAGCGTTTCAAAAAACAAATGGCAACTAATTCACAGTGACTTTTTCTGTGATTATCAATGAAACTGCAAATGTGGAGGAGAGAAAAAAAAGCATCTTTATTAGAATAATAAAACATTTACAACAAGCACAAAATGGCTTAATAGCTTGCTGGATATATTATTCAGGTCTCTGTACATTTTTGCTCGGGTGGAGTCAAGATGCCCCATATGGCTTTGGCATAAAACAGGTAGCATCATAACTCCAGGGCAATTTAGCACAGTACTGTAGATAAACAGAGAACGGTATACTGCCTGGAAAACGACAGACACTGGCATCTTCATAGCCTTCCATTAAGACTCATCTGGGTGGAAAAGCCGCCGAGGACAGATTTCACCCTCCAACAGTCTCCAGGTTAACGTCGATATTAGATTTCATGGATGAAACAGATGCCACGCAAACCCAAATGTGCGTGCCAGTGTGTGTGCACTCATGTCATTTGGTATTCAGAACGCAGTACACCCACCACAGGCTTGTCACTGAGATCCCTCTGGAATAGGCAACTGAAACTAGAGCAACTTGGGAAATTCTTTGAAATTCCACTTTAATCTATCCAGTCTTGACATGAAATTACACCTGCAATTTTATGCACAGCATGGATTTCCTCCTTTAAAGGAGGCATGCTATGCTATTGACAATAAGCAGTTTACAACAATGTACTCAGTAATTTTGAAGCTCCTCCTTCTGATTTGCCTCATACTGTAGAGATGTGTCGGTCGTGAACGAAGTGGCTCTTAGAGACGGCTCTTTGAAGTGAACGATGCGAGCCGGCTCCTTATCGCCAGCCGTGTTTTTTCTTTTTCTTTCTCTCACCCTCTCTCTCGCCCTTTTTTCCGCTTCACTCCGCACGCGAGCCTTGTGCTTTGCGCTGGGAAGAGGGGGGAGGGGGGTAGTTACACTCAGTAGCACAGGAACAGAGCGGGAGGGAGAGAGAGAGGGAAAGAGAGCCAGGGACAACAACGTCACATTAGAAAGGTATAGTGATCATCCACAACTATTTTCAGTTGCGGATGATAAAGGATTCAGAAAGTTTATTCATGCAGGTCCATATGACAGAGAATGTGCATCTTCTTTTTGTTTTCGTATTTTAATTTATATTTAATTGTGTTGTGGTTTGCAGTGTTTTGTGTTGTTTCACTTTAAATTTGTTTAAAAGGAAAAAGCTGAAAATTTAAATAGTTTAAAGTTGAAATGTAAATAGTTGTTTTTTGTATTATATGATTTATTTATTACATTTTATGTGGAGTGAATAAATAAAAGTATATTTACGGTGGCCCCTAGAGACAAAGCATGTACAAACTCTAAAACACGTACAAACCCCAAAACACGTACAAACTCAGAAGCACGTAAAAACCCCAAAGCACGTACAAAACACAACAGAAGTGCTCCAGGATGCTAGGCGCAGTGTTGAGCTTTTGTTACCTAGTGGCTACGACCGGATTTGGTGTGTGGTAGTAACAGGTAAATGAACTTTTTTTTTAAAATTATTTTAATATATATGAGTGCTTGTCTATAAATACACAAACCATACACATGTGCTTTCAATTGTGTAATTTAAGTGATCTAGCTCAGCGGTCTCCAACCTTTTTTGCGCCACGGACCGGTTTATGCCTGACAATATTTTCACGGACCGGCCTTTAAGGTGTCGCGGATAAATACAACAAAATAAAACTAGTACCGGTACCGAAAAAAAGAAGATTTATTCATAACACACGTGAAAAGACCCAGGAAAACCGAGTTAACGATAAAAACGATAACAAAATAACGCTGAAAACCGATAAAACCCCTGAAAACCATACATTTCACACCTGAGCCTCAACTTTCGCGGCCCGGTACCAAACGACTCACGGACCGGTACCGGTCCGAGGCCCGGGGGTTGGGGACCGCTGATCTAGGTAGCTCTGTTTTGGAAGGTCAGTTAACGCTAGAAATGTGTTTTGGAGTTTGTACGTGTTTAGTCTCTAGGGGCCACCGTAAGTATTTATATATAAACATATATAAATAAAACCACTTTTTTTTTTTACATTAGTAATTCCTTTTGTGCATAATTTTTTATTATTGTTAATAATAAATTAATTAAAGCAACAAAACAACCCGAAGAGCCGGGTCGGAGCCGAAAGAGCCGGCTCTTTTTAGTGAGCCGAGCCGAAAGAGCCGGTTCTCTAAAAAGAGCCGGAAATCCCATCACTATCATACTGACAGTACAAAATGCTGTCCTGGGAATGATTTTTGCAGACTGTTCAACCAGAGAGCGCCATCGCCCCCCTGAAGCTGTCCATCCTTTTCAAATGAGAACATGGCAGGGATATGACTAACCTCTAGTGTTAACCACCATTAACATGCTTTGCCAAGGCCCCAGCTGTTTTCTGGGCAAGCATGAACATCCAGAAGGGCTCTCTGGGGGCGCTAAGGCTGAGAGTGACAGCCTCTCTGAACATCCTGTCTGGTCGAGTGGATGTTCCCTGTATCACCTGGGGAATTCAGGACACTTTTTAATTTACTGCTGAACAAAATTTGTAAGTATAATTAGTGTTTTACTTTATTTAATAAGAGAACAGCTTAACTTTGTAGAGCAACATTGTCTCCAACTGCAAACTTTAAAAAAACATTTTTTATTCATTACTATATCCTGATGTTCCCAGACCTGTGCAGGGTTTGGAGCCACTTTGCTACTGTGATGAAGACAGGCCACAGATGGGCAGAATAGAGCGCTAACAAAGCACATTAATAACTGCATCATGGCTCACACGATGAAGGTCAGTCATCCTGAGCAGAGCTAGGCGGGCAAGACTGACAGATGTGCTCAAAGCTGCCCATCACTCCCACCTAATTCTCAGCCCTGCCTCCCAGTTGTGCTGTTACATTTCATCTTCTCCCTGTCCTTGGTGACACTTGTGAGCATACACTGAGGTCGGGACCAGGGGTGTGTGATGAAATTAGCCTCTTGAGGACGATGGATTACTCCTTTTACTGTCACCAGTGTGGGGCTAAGGGTTGGCAGCAGGTTAGTGAATTACATAAAGGTGAATCCTATTACGTAAATCAAGTAAATCAAAATTTCCAGCTCAAAAAGGGACGCCGTCATAAAGTGGTGCAAGAAAAAGTTTAACGTCAAAATTAATATGAAAAAAACTAACAGACCAGAAACAAATAACCAAGCAAGTGGAGGACAAGGATCACCTGATCCCCCTCCCCCCAACAGGAAAAACTCAATTTACTTTCCTCACTTCAGTTATTACAATAACATTCATATCATCCCACATTCGTGAGATGCAAAGAAATTCACCAAGCAAGGAAGTCATTTTAATGAATGATAAATTACATTCAGCTAATATAAGATTCACTTTATTCATCCTCAGGGACTGGGAAATTCTTGAATGTGCAAACATCTAAAAATGTTGTGTGTATTTGTGCAGGCTCAAGGATAGATTCATTTCTAATGCCTCACATGTTTTGAAGGCAACAGGAACAAGATTATTGTTCTCGTTGGCTGCTGGACAAAGTGGCAACGTTTTTGTGCCGACACATATTTGACACCCAAGGCGTGTTCCGAAATCAAGCCTTTTCACTGAGATTGTTCATCCTATGCTTTTTCACATCTCTTTTGGCAACAGATGTGTGTTTTCCACGGCATCAGCAAGTACATCATCTGAAGAGGAGACAGCTTGGCAAGACAAGCGTTAATGATGTGAGAAGTTGATCTTGTAAGTCCTGCTATGTATAGGTTTTGCGTTTCTTAACCCCTTAAGCCCCTTTTACTTATTCACTAATTATTATTATTGTTATTATTAGTAGTATTTTTAAAAACGTAAAACGGACGGATGGAGACTTCCAGTGTTAAGTGAGAAGTTTAAAAGTCGTAAATATTGCTTATTTTTTCAGACTTTTGTCACATTAGCGATATGTGGTGTCATGGTTTCACTGTATGCAATGAGTCTGTCACGGTCCTCCAATCCTCACTGGTCAAGCTGCCATTTTGTGTTGTTTTGGTCCTGTTGTCCGCTTCCTGTTCCTCCTGTGTGCGTGTGTATCCCATAGTGATGTGTCGGTCGCGAACGAAATGGCTCTTAGAGCCGGGTCTTTGACGTGAACGACGCGAGCCGGATCCTTGTCGCGAGCCGTGGGGTTTTTTTTTCTTTCTCTCACCCTCTCTCGCACTTTTTTTCCGCTTCACTCCGCATGCGAGCCTTGTGCTTTGCGCTGGGAAGAGGGGGGAGGGGTATGGTGTTATTTTTGTGCCACTATTCTGAGCGCACGTAAAAAAAATTTGAGCACACGTAAAAAAAGTTTGCAGGTGCAAGTGTTGCATTTTGAGGAGAAATTTATTTTGAGCGAAGAAAAGCTGAATTTGAGTGAACAAAATTCATTGCTGCGTGCAGAAAATGTATTTCCGTGTTTGCTATTATCCACACACACACAACAGCAGCCCCTCTCGCTCAGTTTTTGCATTTGCGCTCGCTCGCAATGTGTTGCTCGCGCTCTCAACATTTCTGCCCGTGCGCGCTCAACTCTTTCTCTACACCGTTATATTTGTGCCACAAAACCAGCCAATCACAGACTTGGATGCAAAAATATCTGATTGGCTGTTCTGGTCTCCAATCAGCTTGAAATGACGAAATGCAATATCCCAGAATCCATTTCGTCCAAAACTCAAACGAGGCAGTGGCGGAGGAACATAGAGTGGCGGAGTTTGAAATATTACTCTTTCTGGGTCACAAAATAAACTTTTAAGATATTTTCATGTGAGAATGGTGCTGTGTAAACTTCAAATACCTGCTTGATTCATCAAGACATCACATAAGTGCTCTAACGTTTTCGGAGTGCACACACTTGCACCTGCAAACCTTTTTTACGTGCGCTCAAATTTTTTTTACATGCGCTCAGAATAGTGGCACAAAAATAACGCCATACAAACCACGTAAAAACTCAGAAGCACATAAAAACTCAAAACACGTACAAAACACAACAGAAGTGCTCCAGGATGCTAGGCGCAGTGTTGAGCTTTCGTTACCTAGTGGCTACACAAGCCAGCAAGTACCAACGACCGGATTTGGCGTGTGGTAGTAACAGGTAAATGAACATTTTTTAAAATCATTTTAATATATATGAGTGCTTGTGTATAAATACACAAACCATACACATGTGCTTTCAATTGTGTAATTTAAGTGATCTAGGTAGCTCTGTTTTGGAAGGTCAGTTAACGCTAGAAAAGTGTTTTGGAATTTGTACGTGTTTTGTCTCTAGGAGCCACTGCATATATTTATATATAAACATATATAAATAAAACATTAGTAGCATTAGTAATTCCTTTTGTGCATAATTTTATATTATTGTTAATAATAAATTAATTAAAGCAACAAAACAACCTGAAGAGCCGGTTCGGAGCCGAAAGAGCCGGCTCTTTTTAGTGAGCCGAGCCGAAAGATCCGGTTCTCTAAAAAGAGCCGGAAATCCCATCACTAGTATCCCAGTACTCTTTGTGCAACACCAGGCCTGGAGAGCTTTCCCACCCCAAAGTCAGCCACACCTGCCGACAATCATACTCATCTGCTGCTGCTGATTCTCGTCACAGGCGCATGATTTAAGAGAATGGCTGAGCTTCACTCAACGCTGGATGGTTGAGTGACCTTGTCAGTGGAACACCAGCTTGTGAAGGTGAATGAGTCCTTGCCTTCATTTTGGAGAGAAGCTCCAACTATTGTGTCTTGTTTTGCCAGGAGTTCAAATGGTGCAAATGGAGCAGCACTTTTAACAGACCATTCTCATTCCGAACGCGTAACATACCGACGATTTGTCCCATAGGAACGTGAAAGGTAACCTTCCATGTCCCTGTGATATGCGCCAGACTGGGGATGGAATCCAATGCAAAGACGCTCCCGGCAGTAACACACGTTCCAGCCGTGTATTCCAGCCCTAACCCTAACCATAACCTTATCCCTAACATTAACCACACTCTTAATCGTATTAGATAGCGTTTTCCAAAGCGATTAAAGATGACAAAGTAAAAGAAATGTACATGTGTAGATTGATTCCAAACGGTCCTCATGTTTCTGAACACGTAACATACCGACGATTTGTCACATGGCGTCATATGTTACACTTTGGGATGATGAGCACCATGGATGAAGGGAGAAAGTCACTGCACGGGGGTTGGGAAATCATCACGGAGGAGATCACATTAATTGGAACTGTTTGCATATCGAAGATTGTTTCACTCGCTGGGCCCACGTCCTCATTTGAGGTTTGACAGCGTTTTAGTAGATAACGGTGAATGGCTTAAACATGACTTGAGCTGCGGTTTGGGGAAGGCCTCGAAGGGGACTGGCAGCGGCTCCCAGGCCTGGCAGATCCCCATGTACTATATAGGAGAGAAGAAGTGAAGGAACTGAAAAGGGGAGGGAAGGTGGGGCACGTAACAGCTTGTAGAACTGGGGGATCATATATAAATAAGAGCCGGAAGGAGCGTTTTTGAAGGCGCTCCTGAAATTCAGATACTTTATCTCCAACTTTCCTCACTGTCGCTTCTCAGGAAGTCCTGCATTTGGATCCTGTTATTCTCTCAAACTTGACAGAACTAGTGTAACAGGCGATCAATGCTACCGTTTGCTGTAGAAGAGAGAGAAAGAAAAAGAGAAAAGGAGAGTAAAAAAATGTCCAAAGATAAGGTTTGCCATCATAAACACATCACAGCTTTAACTTGACTGGCGTTTCACAGAGCTGCAGTCCATTCAATCTGACCAATTTTACCTCAGACAAAGAAACTATTCTCACTTGTATTTTAGTTGAAGAAATAATGTTATTGTTTTCTAAAAAATAATTAGTTTTGCATTAGATTCACTGTATGTCTAATAATGAAACCACAGACGCTGCATAATGCGAGGCCCACAGTGCACATTTATACCTGAGCCTCGCAGCTAAGCGACTGCACAGAGGATTTCCGCTGGCTGTTTGTGGATGCGTTGTGAGCTCGAGCTGCTAGGCAACAGTGCTGGAATGGTTACTCTTTTATGCCTTTTTCATGAGAGTAAATGCTACACTAGTAGATGAAATACATTAAACTGGCTTATATGGCAGTGAATACTGTCCTGTTTTACTCACTGCGAGTACAACTCAGCTAGGTTTCAATGAAAGCGACGACAATAAGCATTACAGGAATCAATTGCATAGTGTGCTAATGCAAGCAAAGATAGGATTAAAGAAAGAAGAATGAGATGAAAGAGGTACAAAAATGCAAAGAAATAGGATTAAGGGGCATTTTGCAAGCAGGTAAAAGGGGTGATTTGTCTTCTTGTACTCAGCACAATAGTACACAGCGTTAGGACGTTTGATTCATGGGTAAAGGGGGATGTTGGGTCGCTGTGAGGACCGCTACAGTAAGATCAACTCCCATTGTAACCTCCTACTTATCCTCTCTAATGACCTGGATGCCACCATTATGTATGGAGAATACAACTATTCTTTTGTATAAAAATATACACATGCAGTAAATTGGCTCTCTTGGTGAGCAATTGTTCAGTGGAAAGTAAAGTTAACCTAATGTGACACTGAAGTAGTGGAAGTCATAGTACTCGTGTTAATTCCCTCAGTGACAGTGTAAAACATTAGCAAAGACGTTAAATTATGGCCCAGATTATGCACTCCTTTTAGTTAATGAGGAGGAAAATGGAAAACTGCCTGTGCTATAAAGAGATTGTTTTTACAGTTAAGTGATAATGAAAGCTGGGTTGGGTTACATAGCAGAGTTACTTTGTTGAATGCAACCGAACGCAATGGGGGGGGGAAAGCAAGCAATTTGCTCTAAGACCAAATTAAGTCATGATCTGAAAACTTGCCATTAACGACAGGGGGGATGAAACTGCTGGTTAATTAACCTGGTGTCGGAACACAAGGTAAAAATCACAAAAAAGGGACACAAATAATTACACGCAAACTATCATTTACGTAATACAGGGAGGGTTTTTTTTCTTTTTTTTTTGAGTTTTCCCCCAGAGCCACATGGAAACAAGAATAAATAAAGAGAGCTAATAAAAGCTACATTAAGAGGATTAGAGCCATTATGAATAATTTAAGACGCCGCTTAAATACCTTCTGGTGAAAGAGATCTTTCAGGCCTTTCTTTGAGCCACTGAGGAACATGCTGCTCCCAGCATCACTGAACCTTAATTTGTTTGTGTGTATTTGCAAAGTCATCAAATCTCTGCACCTTCTTCACACTGGATTTGACCTCTGGCCTCAGACCACACATGCAAATATTCAATTAATGTCTATTTAGACGTGACTTACACTCAGACTGCTCCTGTGCTTGCAGTGGAAGCAATAACTGGTGACATTCCTTATGAGCCGTGTTATTGGCATGCTGTAATTTACACGTTGTTGTGTAATAAAACAATTTTAAATCAATGTTTCCTGTCAAATGCAGAATGTATTAGGTGTGTGATAGACCACATAATGCAAACTGAGATTGCTGTAATCGCAAAATGAGCTGTTTCGGAACAATCAATCACCCCCCAGGTTTATTTTGTTACAGCAATCGCAGTATAATGAGAGTTTAGCTACTGTTAAAATCCTCCCTTTAGTATTTAATCTGTCTGCACACAATGATATTACAGCCCAGTCTTTCCTTTAATGTTCTACAACAAGCAACAATAAAATCATCTTATCCACTATGAGTGCATTTGGCTTGCCTCAAATCAACCACAAGCATTAACTCCAAAGTCACATCAATTGCATTAGGCTGACATACACGACACGTGGATCCATTTCAATTTGGGCCCCAAGGCCCTTTGACATCTTTTATCGTCAACACAGTGAGCCGCTTGTCGTGAGAGATTGTGAAGCATTATCACATTGGATGTCAATCAAGACACAACAGCCAGTCAACAGAGGAGAGGCTGTGTGGAAGGCAGGCTGGACTGAGGAAAATTAGATGAGCAGCTTGTTGTCCCTCATTCAAAGATGAAATGAGAAAACTGTATAAGTCTATGCCAGATTTCTATTTCGTCTTTGAGACGTTTTTTTCTAGGATCTCAAATGTCATAATATTGAGGATAATGGTCACAGTGCTGTAATGTAGCCCTAGCACTACTGAAAGCAATGGCATTTTGCACAGATATTCATGGTCTCTAGAGACGAATTCTAATGTCTCTGATGAAAACCTGGCTTTTCATCTACTATCAGTAGGCCAAGTGTAAAATACCTTAACATCAACCCAGTGCAAAGGTCTTTTTTGGTGCTTTTCTGACATCTTGCAATGAGGAAATAAAACCTGTCCACAACAGAGATACTGCCTTAAAATCTGGTAAACCAATATCTACCACAAACAGAGCAATACAAAAACATCTGTAAAACCTATCCTCAAGTTAAAAATAGAGGTTCATGACGACATATTTGCACAACCCATTCTCAACCCCATCAGCACACTCTGATACATTGAATAAAATCGTGAGTTTGGTAAACATAACATTCTGAATAGGATATGAACTGCTAACATTAGCCGTAGTGTAATTTGGTTGCAACTCTGCTGTGAATTTCACTGCAGACTTTGACCATAGAGTCAGATGACTGGCTTTCACGGAACCAAATCCTTTAACTATTAATTTAGAAACCCAGAAGCCCAATGCTGCTGACATGACGCAAGACAGATTCTGATGTTTTCCACGTGCTATTATCCCCCACTAATAAAGCAGCAGCAGCAGGAGCTGGAGCACAACCTAGCACAGAGAAATCAATATTCCAAAGTGAAAACATATTTGGGTCAAATGGGAGAGTGGGACCCAAAAATAATTTAGGTGAAACAAAACGGGCAGCTCTTGTATACAAAGACTGCTCTACCTTACCTAATCTAAAATAAAATACAAAGTGAGCATCCATAAAAGCCTTTCCTGGGTAGTGTAAACAACCAATAATAGCAGCAACAAGGAAAAATGTTTCCTTGTTTTGCTTATTTTGTTTTGCTTATTTTTAATGCTGACATTAAAAATAAGCAAAAGACGTGCATCCCAGTGTCACATGGAGCAGCACCTAATGTGTGTCAGTCTTACTGTCACACAAAATGAGCAGCCCAAGGGTTGTTTGGTGCAAATTAAATTCCAATGAAGGGTGAATTCACATTCTAAAAAAGAAATCTAATTAAATTGCCATGCATGGTCATGTATCTTAAATTACACGCCAGCACCATGCAAATGTGGAAAAACTAACACTAGATGCAGACTTAGAGCGCGTGGCTGATGGGGTTTCTGAAGGAGGCAGAAACGCAAACACACACATGCTTATGTGGGACGACATTAAAGCAAAGAAAAAAAAAATCCTGAAACATAATTTTATTATCATGCCTGTGCCTTTGATTGCAACAAGTTCGTGTTTTTTTGTGCAAATTACTGTAATCCCCAAACCCTACACCTGCCTAGATGAAAACAACTCTGCTAAATCGAATCTGTCTGGCATTTGACAACAACATGGTCTATTTCACCACAAAGCAAGTGATTAAATTCCCCTTGACCCCAGTATGGAAGAGGATCAAGGCAACAAGAAGAGGAGCGTTTCAAGAGGTGAACCCGTGTCATTCAGAACCTGTGAACTCGTTGATGTGCGGGATCGTGGCTAATACTGAATCGAATTACAAGAGGTCCCCTGCACACACAGCTTTGATGTTGAGGGAGGTAGGTCAGCAGCAGGGTGAAGGTAAGAAGGGACAAAGAAAGGTGGAGGACCACTAAGAAGGGGGAGGATGGGTGTTTAACTCAGACATAGGTGCTGAGCCTTTACATCTGATTCACAGAGGAGATGTGTACAGACGCCTAATGTCTGTAGACACGGGTTTTCAACAAGAGGGAGACATGGTTGGGAAAAGAGGACAATCGCTCTGGCAAAGCAAAATGTAATAGCAGACATCACTACATGACACAATTCCACCTGTCTTTTTTTTCCCTCTGAGCCACTGGAGAGACTTGACATTTCACTCCTAATTCACTTATATTCACACTTAATCACACTTACAAATTAATCAGAAGCTGAAAGATACGTCATATTTGCTGCAGTTTCCATCCCTCTTGGTTGAACCAAGAAAGGAAAAAAGTCATCCACAGTTTGATAACCTGTTTCAAACTCGAACATACCTTACTCCAACCTTTATTTCATATTCAGATAATGAATCTGGGTAAAGGAATATACATATAGGGTGCAAATCCACAGAACATTTTTAGATAATAATGAAATTGGATTAGCCAGACCACATATCAGCCAGGTCCCACTGTCGCCAAAGTGCTTGCTCATAGGGGGTCATATGATTGTTTCATTGTATGTATTGTATATTGTAGGGTCAACCTTACAATATAAAGCACCTTGATTTAATGATAATAATAATAATGTGTCTGTGTTAATCCCCGTAGGGAAATTAGTCCTCTGCATTTAACCCATTCCCCCAGTGAAGCAGTGGGCAGCCACCAATGCAGCGCCCGCGGAGCAGTGTAGGGACGGTACCTTGCTCAGGGGTACCTCAGGGTAGCCGTTCAGTGGATTCAAACCCCTAACCTTCTGATCATGGGGCAACAACTCTACCTACTGAGCTATCCCTGCCCTAAGGCAGTTGTTGTTGTGATTTGGTGCTGCATAAATAAAATTGAACTGAATTGAATTGAATCAATCAATTGATCAGAACTCGTTACATGTTGTATAAAGCACATCTGAACAGAGAATTAATTTCTTTCATTCCAACTTCTCCTCTCCCATGGACAAGACCAAAGAGCTGTGAAAGAATGTAGGGGACAATGTAGACCTGCACAAGGCTTGACTCTTGCTGATGGATCATGCTGATCTTGCTAATGGCTGCAAGACCAAGAGAAGTTGGTGAAATTGGTGACTTAGTTTGGTGAGAAGGTGACAGATGTTGGTATCATTATTTGAAAATAGAAAAAAAATATATGGACCATCAATCAGCCTGCCTCTTAAGATCCACACAAAATCTTCTCATGATCATGAGAAAGCTGGTGGATCAGCCCAAAACTACTCAAGAGGAGTTTGTTAATGATCTGAAGGCAGTTACAGTCACCAAGAGAAAAATGGTAACACACTACGGGACTGAAGTCTTGCAGCTAATGCTTGGTCCACCTGTTCAAGAAGATACATGTGCACGTCCGTCCTAAATTTGCCAGTGAATATCTAATCATTTAGACACTATCTAAATGATTCTGAAAAGGCTTGGGAGGAAATGCTGTGGTCAGGTGAAGTCTATGGCATCAAGTCAACACATAGGATTTGGACGAGGAGAAATACAGAGTGTAACCCAAAGAACAACATCACCACAGTCAGTCACAGAGGAGGAAACATTATGCTTTGTGGCTATTTTCCAGTAAGGAAACAGGATGTCTTCACTGCATTGAGGGGCCCAAAGGACTGGGCCATGTACCATAAAATCTTGGGTAAGAACCTCCTTCCCTCGACCAGAAAAATGAAGACAATGACCCAAAACATACCACCAAGGCAACAAAGGAGTGGGTAGAGAAGAAGCACATTAAAGTCATGAAGTGGCCTAGCCAGTCTCCAGATAGAAAATGGGTGGAGTTCAAGTTTTAAATTGTCAAGCAGCAGCTAAGAAACCTGAAGAATTTGTTTAAAGAGGAAACTTTTTGGGTTTCCTCTAGTGAGATGTGTGCAAATCTGGAGACATAAGTGCCAACAAGTGTTTCTCTATCATGGTCAAGTCAAGTCATTTTTATGTGGAGATCAAATACTTCTAACATGCAAATCAATTTAGAACTTTCAAGTGCTACCATAATGTTTTCCCTCATTGTAATTGGCATTATGGATAGAGTAAACGGAGAAAAACAGTAGGCACATCTGCTGTCTGGGAAGCAACCATTTCAAAGGCAACAAATCGGACATTCATCGCACGTGGTCACAAAAAATTTGCTTGTGCCACCATTTCCCTAGTCTGACTCTAGCACCAGGTTCAACAATTCTTTTAAATGAATAACCAAATGTTCTTCTAAATACATGATATATACACCTTTTTGCACATCAGATCATCCACCCTTCAAATTTCTTGTGGTTCATATATCATCTGGTTTCAGAAAGAGAGGGTGACCTACTTTGCCAAAAATGTCAGTAAGCTGAACTTCATGAATGTCTCTCAGCTGGTCACTGGGAACTAAAAAAAGAAGTTTTATGCAAGCTTCCCATCTGCTTCAAAATTATAACAGTTAATAACAGCCAGTGTGTCGTGGGTATTTGTGAGGCAATACTGCACCTGTGAATGAGGTCGGTCAGGTCTATTAGATGGGTAAGTGAGAAAGGACGGGGGTCCAGGGTTGTGAATTAATAAGGTCCAGTGAGAAACAGAGGTGTGACGCCTGGCAAGGTGTGTTTTCAGTGCCAGGGTTCACTCATAAAACCAGCCTGGCTCCCAGGGCATCATAAAGCTCATACACCCCTGCTGGAGAGAGAATACTGTGTGTGTGTGTGTGTTTGAATCAGTGCTGCAGAGGGAATTTTACACTAGGTGATTTTACAATGTGTGCTTCAGGAATTTCATGTATTCTGTTCCAGCTTTGATTAAATCGATTCAAGTGTAAATTACGTTACATGACCAAATAAATGAAAAAAAAAAAACCTGCTTCCAAAGAATATCCAGGCCTTTCTTTTTAATACCTCAAAAAAAAGTCCACACAGCTTGGTTACAAAGAAATTCAAAGCCAACACAGATCTCCCCAGGAGATGCAACTGAAAGAATTAGGTAGTAACAAAAGCAAATAGCAGCTCTGAGCTGAACAATTTCTGAGGCTCGACAGACACAGCATGGATCAGCTGCTTTAACAGAAACAACCCTTAATTTTGTAATAAAGCCAAGCTAATGCAGAACTATGAGGCACATTGATTGCTTTGTAGACTCAATTCTCTACTTTTCCCAGTTGCATATCTCAGAAATAAAACACAATATTTCCCAAATCTTTGATAAAGCATGAAGTTCAAAGGAAAGGATTAATGATTGGGCTTCACGAACATTCATTTTCTATACTTTTAAAGCTTAATAACATAAAATAATTTACTATAATTATTTCCCAAGTTTGTAATAGACATCTTTAATGTTTTCTCAAATTCTTCTTTTAGGTATACACCAGCCGGCTTGCCAGCTATTTGTCATGCTTTCTACCACAAGATGCAACTTCTAGATTGTCATCAGTCCCAAATAATAAGATTTGGTGATATAAAATTTAATTTGAATTGGAAAAGAAATATCAAAGGTGAACGACAGTCCCAGCAGAAAACAGATTGTAATACCTAACCAGTAGATCATCGTGTAGGTTAGTTGTTAGATCATTTTTAACGGTTGGTAATCCCATCGCCGATGCCCCAAATGAAATAGCAAAGACATAAATATATCACATTATGTTAAATGATGGACATCATTTTTCAGCTTTTTGCCACAAAACAACATGACATAACTATCACAATGCGAATCCTAAATCTGAGCAGTAAATATAGAGCTACAAGTACGAGTTCATTAGCCAGCTTGGTACCAACGTTAACTGATCACTGTCTGTTCATTATATAAACAAAATGACAAGTTACAGTTTTATGAGGGATTAACTGCTCAAATTATTATTCTTACTTTCAGTCTCTAACTTTAAGCTAACTAACACCATGTTGTACCTCTGAAATCAGTGACTTCTGAACATCCTTCATCTCTTAAATCTCTTTAGCTTTTAGTCATGCAGGCCACCTATTTCTATGCAAAGCTAACTGGACCCTGTGCTAGATTAATGTAATAATAAAATAATATTAGCACATAGGAATACAAACTTTACTTCAGTTTAAATAATAACCTTCTGATAAAGGTAAGACGGCTTGAATCAGTTAAGTAGAACATGAGCAGAAGCTCTATTTTCTATTGCCTTGAGAGTGACTTTGCCTCTAAACGGGAAAATGTGTACAATCAGGGGTTAAAGTGGAATCAGCAGGTGAGGAACCCTAAAATCAGTTGCAGTGGCTCAGCGTGAGGAAAAGAATCACAGTTCAGAATCATTGCTATTGAGAGCTCCGTTTGATTTTCTTAATGTACAGGCTGTGTTCAGTTAGTCACAGTCACATAACACAGTTAGTCTACCTCAGGCTATTTTGCACCAAATATGTTTCAAAATATGAGAAAACACAATACCACATGTACTGCATAATACCGCTTCAAATTTCCAGTTCATCAAATACCACTGACCAGTCCTTACCTTTAAATCAAACCTCTCTTCTTCCTGTCCTGTCTTTCTTATCTTTCTCCATCTCTGAGTGAAGTTAGCTCTCTTTCTTTTCTCACAGCTGCAACTTATGGACACCTGCAATCGTTCCAGTATTGTGCCAAAAACATATACATATTTTAATAATAAAAATTATGATACTAATAAATAAAAACACCGGCCCGCTTTAACCCCTGACTAAGGCACATGGTTATGCTACATCCCCTGGTGATTAATACATGAACATGTTGCTGTTTAAGATCAAATTAGTCTCGCAGTGACGTGAAATAATTACTCCTCTAAATGCGTTAAACCAAAAGTAACAAGCCTGTTTTGAAAATGTAAGAAGTACAAACTACATATATTTGTGTAAAAATGAAGGGAGTAAAAGTAAACAGTTGTCAGAAAAAAAATACTTAAGTAAAACACAGATACCTGAAAATTCTACTTAAGAAGTATTTGTACTTTGTTACTTCCCACCTCTGCATTTCAGGACTGTATGACTACCAAGCAAAACGGTCTTATAACACTTGCTGAGAGCAAATGAATTTAAGCTTTATCAAATTTATACCTACATAAAAAACACCAGTTTATCTGTTTATCACTGAACAAGCCTGTTAGTTGGAGCAGTTATCAATGCTGCATGTCATAAAGATAGGGGGCTTTTGAGACTGGAAGTGAGACCAGGAAAAGGCAGAAGGCCACTATCAAACCACACAAAACAAACAGAATGGTGCTTGTTTGCTTGCTCTTTAGCAAACCGCAGCAAAAGTTTATTTGCATTAGCTGGTGTTCACCTTTTAATCCTGGATTTCAGACCCAAATTATTGCATTAGCTGCCCTCTGTGCACTCATCCTGCAAATAAGGAAGCCAAATAAGCATTACTTATTAGACTTTCTTTTAATATTCATCATCATGAAACAAGCGCTAATTACAAGTGTTTCTGAATATTTTGGTTTGTGGGTTAAGCAAATAACAAGTCAAGTAGGCTTGCCTTAATAATAAAGATGCATTAATTCTTGGGCTAAAGCAACACCACATAAAGAGGGCAAAGCCTGGGACTCTTTCACTTTCTCCATGCTTTCACTTTTGCAACTGTTTTACATTCATTCATAGAATTCTTTAACAAAACAACTCATTGTATTCTCACTCCACATACAAATACATGACACGCTCAGTCATGCCTTTCTGTGTGCTACACATGGAACAGTAACTCATTTCCTTTTCACACCGTATAATGTTATGAGCATCTTATAGATTTTGCAGTTTAAGCAGCCAGCCAGTCAGGTGTATGTTGTCATGTTAACTGCTCTACCAACAGAATGAATGCCATTCCTCACTCTCCTCTAAATCTCTACACAAACCCAGCAACACGCACACTGAATGATAAAACCCCTTTTGAATATTCATGGCGAGTTGGTTTTCCAGTGCGAGCAGAATCAGACTCCCTGCTGAGTTTAGCAGGGTGGGGCTGGGATTCACAGCACCGGCGACTGAGAAGCGGGGTCGCGTACGCTTGAGCAATCCTGATGACGGCATGGTTAAAAATAGTGGCGTGCCATCATGCGGAGCAAGTCTCTGGATGATCTGAGGGGGTGAATTGAGCGGTGTGTGGCATTCTCTCTTCACTCTATCGTGATGTGGAACAAGGTGCCAGTACTCCCAGTAAGGAATAAGATCAATCTGACTGGAGGGAGGCTGTCAAAGCTCCTCATCGTCTTCATCTGACATGTCTTCACTCCTTTGGTGGTCTGTCTGGAGCATGAACGTAAGGTGTTAAAGCAAATTTCTGTTGAGCTTTATGATTCTGTCCAGTCATCCTGATTTAAGGTGGTTTGTATGGTAACAGAAAAAAAAATTATCATACATCTTACCTTTCAAAGATGAGAATCCCAGCATCTACTGTCAGCCTAAGAATAAGGGAAATGTCTCTTTTTCCCTCTATAAGAGTCCCTTTCAACTGTTATACACACAAATGTGGGGTACTTTTAAGAACTTGATTGGAATTATTATGGACGCTTAAACGGTAACTTTCTGTCAGTCTTAATCAAAGATCCGTCTACAAACAGCCTTGCGAGTCTCACTGACAGGAAATACTGTAATTAATATTGTTAGGCTCATTCAAAAGAAGATCAATTTCTTTTACATTTTTGGATATGTTAAAACCTTTCTTCAGAATATCTACAAATTCCAAGGAAAGCTTTGTTTTTTTTATATATATTGAGCAGAAATAAGATCTCTGTCCAAAAGGATACATTGCATTTTGGCAGTAAACCTTTCATTTGTTAATACACAACAGTGTGGAACTGAGAACAGTGCCAATGTAAATTGGTGGTCTGAAAGCTCAGGCCAGGGGCCTTGTCAGCTGCGCTCCTGCAAACAGTAATAACTCTCTACAATCACACCGTAACGATATACTAGGGGTACTGTTAACTCTGTGTGTAATAATGGTCTTGCTTCTCCCCATGCCTGCTAACAGAAAAGATGGTAGCAGTGTTAGTGAAGTGCAGTGGTGTGTGGTGGGGCCCTACGGTGGCGACAAGGATCATTATCCTCTCCATTAACATCTCGATTACACACCTTGGCTCACATTAAAAAGAAGCAGATATGTGCTCTGACCTTTGTTTGTGGCATTACTATAGCTGCTGTCCAGCTACTCCTTTCCAGAACCACAACGCTCTACTCGCCACTTCCCCTCCACCTCTCTCTTCCTCATTCTTCACTACCTCTGTACTCCTAACAGTAAGAACTAAATTACTGTAACTGAATATCCTGCATCAGTTCATATCCTAAAGTCCAAGCACACTCTTTGGTTATGTAGCAGGACCATTAATGATCCGAAACACACCAGCAAGTCCACCTCTGAATGACAAACCCCCCCCCAAACAAATAGAAAAACAAAATGAAGATTCTGGAGCGATCTACTTAAAATCCAGACTAGGATCCGACTCAGATGCTTGGCATGACTTTAAACATGCTGTTCATGCTAGAAAACACCCCAATGGAACTGAATTAAGACAGTACTGTAAGGAACAGTGGGCCAAAATTTCTCTTTCAGTGATGCGAAAGACTCATTGCCAGTTATTGCAAACAGTCGATTGCAGTTCTTGCTACCAAGGGTGACACAACCAGTTATTAGGTTTAGTGATCAATTACTTTTTCACTAAGCCCAGGTAGGTTTTTATTCCCTTAATAAATAAAATAATTACTTAAAAACTGCTTTTTTAATTTACACTGGTTATCTTTGTGTAATATTAAAATTTGTTTGATTATCTGAAACATTTAAGTGTGACAAATACACACTGTAAGAATGTGTATTTGTGAAGAAAAAGAAAAATGATAAGATAAAAGACAAAAAACGGTTCAATGGTTCAAACCTGGCCCTGCGACAGACTGGCGACCTGTCCAGGGTGTACCCCGCCTCTTGCCCTATGACAGCTGGGATAGGCTCCAGCGCCCCCCGCGACCCTGAAAAGGATAAGCGTGAGCGAATGGATGGATGGATGGTTCAAACCTAGTGCCCCAGTCTACATTTAGTAGCCTGAATTCATTCCAGCCCCCAGAAACAAGCCTCATAAATCCCCCCAACACGAGTAAACAGTTAATACAACCTGCTTCTTGACAGAAACATTACTAGTAGAATCTGGACATTACACGACTTCCTGCCTTAATTACTGCAGGGTGTCCCTATGCAAAGCACCCCCAGCGAGCTGCTCAGTGGCCAAAACGGTACCCAGATATAAATGGGTGAAAATGGGAATACAAAGCAGGAGTCTGCAGAGAAAACGCACGTGCATTCAGTCATCATTCTCTGAAAAAATAAAGATGAATGAAAACAATCTTTCCATTTCACTACACTCTTCCAGCACCCCTAACCAATCCACTCATCTTCCCTTCAGTTTCTCCTGGTTTCTGTCCCCCTCTCCATCAAAAAGCTGCTTTACATGTATGAGGTGCACACAGTGGAGCTGTGATGAAAGAGGCAGAAATATATGACAGAGGGACATGAGCCTTGAGCACACCTATGGTACCAGCAGGATCATTCCCATAATTCAACACCACACCCTATTCTCCATTTCCCCCCTCCCCACCCGCCCTTTATGCTCTGCAACATGGTGCTTCAGCTATAATGCGAGGACAATGGAAGGAGATGGTTTATTTCATGTGCCGTTTCCATTGGCACAGCAGTAATGAGAAACAACATTAACATTTTGCTGACATGTGTTTCTTCCCCCTCCCTTGTTGGGCATCAGACTCCAGTCTGCAGTGTTGGTGTGCTGTATTTCAGTATATGTCAAGCATTACATACCTAATATGATGCATTACAAATGTCAGGAGATTGTCCTGAAATAATAGAATTAGTGCAGAACGTACAGGCAGATCATTTCCATTCAAGACCACGCCTCGTTTTAATATCTTTATCTCACATAATTGCTTAATCATCTGTTGAGAAAGTCTTGAATTTGACAGCCAAGAATACTGAAGAGATGCTTTGACAAGCCAGCTTGAATAAAAATCCTGTCTTAAAAAGCCAACAGATTGCAAATCCTTGAATTTTAGATTCTGGAGCAGGATTATTGGAAATCCTATGTGCTAGATCCATTCAGCATCATGCAGATTTCCATGTTAGGCAGTTTAGCAGATATGCTTAACTACCAGCAGAAAGAAAAAAGAGATAGTAGAGCAGAGGATACTAAGATAAGTCAGTGATCTGTTCTGCAATACCACAGCGCTCCTGTTATTATTACAAGCACCATGAAAAGTGGCACTCTTGGTACTGAGCAGGGCTGCCTCTGAATGGATGGTCTGGGAGAATGTGTGGGGGTTTCGGTATGCGGAAGCCCCTCCATGCCATACCTCCCATAAAAAATAGATGAAACCACTCAATCCTTGTAAAAGTAATTGGTTCCCTGGTGACTGTCTTCCAAAGCTTCACATTATACCAAAAAGAAGGTTTGTAGAAAGGATGGTGAGCACAACTCGGTATTTGGAAAATGACACTGATTCAGCGGCAGGGATGAAATAGCCTCTTTTAGGTGGTGGTTAGTGGCTATAGCGTTCTTGCGCTTTTGGTGCTTTCACACATTTGAGCAGATTTTCTTTGTGTGAGATTTCAACAGTCCATCAGCTCACGACAAGCTAATGGTTTGACTGTGACAGCCTCCTGGCTGATTCGACAGTGGCTGGTTTGTGTGTGTGTGTGTGTGTGTGTTGACTGCTTGTGTACTGATGTCACAGTGAATTCTATTTGAGCAATTTTCTACACAAAAGCAGTTTAAGAAATCAATCAGGTGCTCCACCTCTTGTTTGTGGTTTAATTACCCAAAGCGACAGCGGTGCAAATCAGCACTGTGCTTGCTGAAATGCACACGCCTGCAATCTGACAAATGGCATCAAGCATAATTGCCTCCAAATAAGCAAATTAATGGACATGAGCATCAGTACTGGCGCTGGAGAAATGTCACAGCTCACAGGCAAAATATGGACTGAGTGTTGAGTGCTGTTTTTTCAAAAAACCAGGCGGTGTATGAGACGGTGAGCTAATACTGACAAGAAAAGTGCCTGTTCATTAGAGCATTTCAAGAGTACTGGTGATCAGCAAAATGTCACTGCAGGGGTAGTTAAGTGAAAATTAAGTGAAAAGCATATTATTTTTAAATATCCATCCTTTCTTTTCCACATAGTGACATTTTGGGCTTCTTGATGCTTACAATTCCCAAGCAGGCCCATTAAGATCTACAGTGGCCAAGGTAACTTTGTCCTTGTGGATACTGCCCTCAGGCTATGCTATTCAAAAATCTTAAACCACATATCCTGCAGGAAAAACTCAAACACTGTAAAGGACAAAGCAAAAGCCTTCAGAAATCTGGCATCCCCTAACACCTACTGTACAATACTATCTTTGGCAACAACTAAACTGAACATACACTTCCTGTGCCAGCACTCCGATACAATTGAGGTCAGTGGAATTATGCCCACAGCAACCGAGCAATACACACTGGTCTGTCTACAAATTTTGTCCTTGGGACTCTGTCAGCAGTTTTCTTTGGGCTGTCTTTCTACTAAACAAATAATTCTACTCAGTAATCATATATCTGTCATATTTTCAAAAGCTGATTAAAGGCAAATTAAAACAAAATCTCCAGGACTAAACAGAGGTACAGTAAGTATTTCTTGCTCCTCGAATGATTCCATCTTTATCTTCTCTGATTCAGTGTTTCCTTGCACTATTAAGTTGGAATGTGAAATTTTCTGTTGCTTATCTGAGTGCGGGTCACACAAGCAGTCTAAGCAGCAAATCCCAGACCTCCCTTTCCCCAGGGGCGACCTGAGGCATTCCCAAGCCAACTGAGAGATATACCTATTCAGCATGTCCTGGGTCTGGCTGGGGGCCTCTTCGCAGTAGGAAGTGCCTGAAACACCTCACTTAGGAGGCATCCAGGTGGAATCCTGGTCAGATGCATGAACCAACCATCCAGAATGGCCAAACTCCTCACCCTAGGCTCACTATGGGCGAGCCTAGCCAACCTTCCAACCTTGTTGCGCAATCTCATTCTTTCACACACTACCCAGCGCCACAGAGGATGCTTCATATTTTATTGCTAAAGGCATTGAAACAATCCAACAATACAGTAGCTTTTTGCAGTATATAAAATGCATTTGTCTTTGCCTTACTTGTTCTAAAGCTTACTGAAACTAAAAAGCATCTAATTATTCTACAGTTAGGTCACACTACATCTTACAGCTTAATGCGTTAACATTTTGCAAACTAAATGTTCTGAATAAGCCAATATGCAATGCATTTGCATCGATGTGAGCTTCTTTGCATGAACCTGCAACCTTGCAAAATGCACTCTTAGCGAGGGCTCTGCAAGTCAGAAAGTTTCTCTGAAACAGGGACAGTTTGTATTCCTGCTGACGGAGCAAAAATAATCATTAGACGACAGACTGACAGCCACAGATATCAGCGCAAGTTGGGAAGTGGCAGTTGGGGGGATTCATTTAATCTTGTCCTTGAGGGAATAGCAGGTACAACCAGAAATGTGTGAGACGTATTGTATTGCAATGTAATGATTCTGTCTATTCCCGTATACATCAGTGCAGCTATGCACCCACATCGCACCAACTGAGGACCCTACAACCCTCAATTGAGATCAGTTGGACTGTGTCTGAAGTGGTTTACAAGGTAACTTGAACTGAGTAAAGCAGACTGTTTTTGAAGTCACAAGTACTGACCGTCATGTAGAGGTCAGTTGTGCTGGAGCCCGGTTGTCTCCGACTTTTCCTACCTTTGTCCAGGGGGAGGTGGGATTAAGGGAGACAACAAAGCATGTTCAGCACGGAGGTCTGCAGAGTAAGCTAAAGAAAACGACAGCTGTGCTACTTACTGGCTGCAGCTGACAAACATGTCAGGTCATTAGGGCAGTTTCATGCCCAATCAGGAATCATACCAGAAGCACAACACCAGTACTGAAACACTGTGCCTTTAGCTTTTTAAATGAGTAGTTTTGTTGGACATAATCATGAAAGTGAATATTAATCATTATGTTTTTACATTGCTTATTGTACTTTGAATTTGACCCCGGACTTTTCATAGCACAATCGACAGATCTGTTGTTGTTTTGCTAAGCTTGTATAAATATAGAGCACATGCACGTTAACAGCAGTGTTGGGGAGTATTCAACTAAATGCATTTTATAACCAAGTGTTTAACTACATTTTACAGAAGCATTCTAGTGGTTTAACTAATTGCATACTTGCACAGTGATTCAAGTAATCCAGTAACACAATGATGTGATGTTACATAGTTAGAGGCATTACATGTCTGCTTTATGTTTCATTACATATGACAGATGACTTACTTTTGTTATACAGCAGATTTCTGGTTGTTCTTAATGGCGTCTGCATGTATAAACATGTCATTCATCAGCTATAAATCTTTATGTTCTCTATTATCGTTCCCCCTACAGCATACACAGCATAACACATCACGCATCCTTCTCATTTCTGCACTCGCACATAACTTTGGAGCCTTTGAACCCTGTCAGTCTCTTGTAAGCGTAATTACCATCGTTGCTATATTTACTTAAAGATAGAACACCTGCTGTTAAGCTATAATACTCCTTCACACCTGAAATATTTCAAATTTCCTCCATAGAAAACCAGCCACCAAACCTCCACACACTGTGTGATTGACAGGAGACACAGGAGGGAAAGTGCAGACGAGCCGAGTAAAAAAAACCCCTTTTTTTTTTTTAGCTTTTACAGAGTATAAGTTGCTTCATGCAGCTCAAGTCACTAAAGTATATTACATCTGCATAATTTCCCCCATAATCCATGATTCTATCAATGGTACCTAATAATAATGTCTAAGACAAGAAATCCTAGATTGGAGTTTAATGTCAGAGTTTTATCTCTGGGCGCCTTTCTGCTGAGTCTTCTGTTGACTGACTGGTGATTAGATTATGTGGGGTACCATTACATATTCAAGTGCTGCCATACTGCAGTCTGGAAGTATTTTAGGCTACCTGCTCTCTGGGCGATCGGAAAGATCGAACAAAGGAACTGTAGGGGAACAAGAAAAGCGTCCCTTTCACCTATTTGAACGACCTTCCCGCAGAATTCTGGACTTAATCTGCAGACTAATCCGTTTTGACTCGACTTGAAAAGATCAATAACAGCAGCAAAATGGGAAAATAATTGTCCCGCTCAGCGTTGGTTATGATCAATGCACCTTGACACAACATGACTTGCTGGCAGAGACGAGAGCGGGTTGGCCAAGAGAAAATAATCTAGTGAAGAATGAAAGTGACGTCTGTCCTCTCAGGAGTAACTACTGCAACACAACCATCTGACTCTCTACACTTGGCTATTTATGTGACAAGAGAAACAGGAAGCAGCTTTTTTTTTAACCACAGTCTTAATGAGAAGAATTAAAAAAAAACTAAACACAAAAGAAAAGCAATCAAACTGAGATTGACACTTCCACTTAGTGGCATAATGTTCTATACTTCCACACAACTGCGTATTCTAACTTCTGCATCCTCACATGCTTACGATGACAGTGTTATCATGCTGATTCTTACACATAACATGCTTACCATGGAACCACGGTTTACTTGGTTGAGCTCAGAAACTGTAACTGTATGTTGGTATCAGTTTCCTATGCTAGGCGACACATGTAGCTTTTTGTTTCTCCCACAGAAAAAATACAGTCTGGGCAGAATTCTGTCAAGCCACAGTTTGTAAGTGATTAGCTTTCTAACACAACTTGTCAAACTGATGAGTGTAAGTTAGTGCTGATAAGTCTACATCCTGGCGCAATGCTGTCAAGCCAGAGATACAGTTCTTTAAATAATTGTTAAGAGAAAATATGAATTCAGTCTCAGTACTGGTAATTCTAACCTAACTTGGAGGTTATTATATTGTACATTGCTGCTAGGCAATATTGACTGTTTACTCTAATGTCAGTCACAGAACTTTTTTTTTTTCAATCCAGATCAGTACTGAGAGATATTTTCAAAAACTTAAAGGGCTTTTCACAAATAGAGGGTCAGGATGATGGCTTCTACTGAGAAATGAGGAGAAGGAACAAAACCATGCAGTATGCTGCTGTAGAGAGAAGCCTAGTATGACGGACTGAATATAATTAACATGTATCAAGTCTATATGTTGCATCCGTTTGCTTCCACTTATCCTTGTTACACATAGACAACCATTTGCACTCAGATTTACTTTCACGCCTATGGACAAGTTTTAGAGTTTCAGTTAGCCTGTTCCCACTAACTGCATGTCTTTGGAATGTGAGAGGAAGCTGGAGTACCCGGAGAGAACCTGGGCAAACACGGGGAGAACATTCAAACTCCACACAGAAAGACGCCAGCCTGAAGGTGGTATTGAACTCAGGACCTTTTTGATGTCAGGCAACAGTGCTAACCACCGTGCTGTCTATATGTTACATTAACCATGTCATTGTTAGTGTGCCTACGATAAAAGAAATCATAAGATCACTCTAGCCTCCAAGCTACCCTGGATTGGAGGAGCGGTTAATAAAATGGATGGACGGATACATACCATTCATTAGATATTCTGATGTTCTGGAGATTAATGGTCCTTATTCAAATCAAATGATAATGATCAGTGTAGTTCACAATGAGAACACCACAATTCATGGAAATCAGTTCAACACTTGCACGTCAAAACAAAATGCCTAAATGTAGTAGCTCACTAACAACTGACAGCATAGTGTGTTACCCCATTATAGCAAATCCTCATTCATCACAATGAAAACACTTACATTTTGAGTCATTCCTTTAAACAGTGTTCTGGTATTACTAATAAAGCAAATGTGTATGAACCAGGAGCTCATAACATTCCCCACAAATTCACCGTATACTCATGCTTAAATAATGTTAGGAGAAACTACTAAGTCTTCCTTTCATTTAAATCATATATAAGGTTGCTGTTTTCAAAGAAATTCATTTCATAAGCGTGAACTATTTCATTATTTGCTGACAGTATTTCTCAAAAATATCTTTATCTTTTTTATTTTCCATTAAATAAATTTAGTCTTATGAGTCACCAAAACGTATCTCATTATGTTCAACAATCTACTCATTACCCAGAAAACATTAATGGGATCCTTTTTAATTTGAATTTTAACTGAACAATAATAATCTCTAATCATAAAGTAATTATAATGTAATTTACCTCTAATGTCGAGACAAATACATGTCGAGATGTACATATAGTGTTTTTGTCAGCAGTCATAAAGCCCAACACTTTCCGTATATTTTTTTCTTTTGGACTAAACCGGTTGAGACAACATCTGGCAAACATCTGCAGCAGAATAGCAAGTTTCTGATAAAACAAACTGATTTCACTCAGCACGTCTTCTCCTCCACATGTCAAAGTCGAAACTGTGGCTGCAGAGGAAGAAGAGTGCAACACAATCTGTACTTCAATATGATGAGGAGAAATGCTTTCAGTGCAGCTTGACTAGAATGTAATGGGTTTGCTCTGCTGTTTGCATGGCTACAGAGCAATAACAAGCCATGAAGCAACGCATAACTGAAGAGAAAATTAAACACTCTCACCAAAATACATAAAAGACGCTGGACGATGAGCAGGTAATATAAGCATTAACTGATAAGCTGAGTGCTATGAGATGCATCTCAAGGTGCTATGCAAGGTGAGAAAGAACTGATTCTTGTTGGACACAGTTCAGTGAAGATGATTTGGCTGACAGCGCTCACGATGTACAGCTGTCCATGTATTTTGTTTCCTACCAGGACCCTAGAATTGTTTCTTTTTCTTTTTTTGAGAAGAAGGAATCCAGTTGCTTGCATTTGTTTCCAAACTTCTTCTTGCTTTGTCTCAGCTGCAAAGGATTCTACATTTATCTTTTATTTAGCTTATGGCATTACTAATACAAAGGAAAGTGATTGACAGCAGCTGCTGCACTGTTGCCTGGAGACAGCAATGGGATGCTTCTGCTGTCACAAGCTGCATGTGAATCTGTTGCTTTTAAAACAACAAACTAGCAAAGCTCAGTGCTTTAAATCACTTAGTCCAGCTAGAAAAATGTGGATGCTAAATTTCAGGGAAGAAAAGAGCGTGGATACCTTGGATACAGTGGTTGTACCAACATTATACTGAGCAGCATTCAAGTAAAGAAATGCACTGATTTAAGAAAAAAAACTACAGTGAAAAAGTATTTGCCCACTTACTTCTTTTCATATATTTTTTTTGCATTTAAACATGATTCAGATGCTGAGTTGCTGATTGCATTTATTAAGCTACCCAATCCTATCAGGCCCTAGATCTAAAAGCGCCTACTCACCATTTGTTAATCATGAATTAAAATTAATTAATCACATTTTTGGGGGGATCATGATGAGAGGAATCATCAACAAATGGAGAAAACTTGGAACTGTGGTGTATGATTCCAGGAGTGGTCAGCCTACCAAAATTACTCCAGGAGTGCACTGCTGACTGATCCAGCAGGTCACAAAAGAGCCCAGAACAACATCTAGATAACGGAAGGCCTTACTTGCCTCAGTTAAGATACGTTTATCATGATGTTAAGAAAGAGACTGAGGTGAAAACCACTGCTGACCAAAAAGAACACAAACGGTCGTCTCACATTTACCAATAAACATCTCGATGATCTACTTAATAAATTAAAATTTTAATAAACCATTCTGTGGATGGAAAACACAAAACTTGGACGGTTTGGGTTCTGTTACATGTGGCATAAAACTAACACATTTTATACAGAGAAACTCAAACATGGTGATGGTAGTGTGATGTTCTGGAGCTGCATTGCTGATTCAGGAGTTGGACAATCTTGAATGAGTTTGTGTCCCTGAAGCTCAAGGGCACTTGGGTTCTGCAGAACAACAATGATCTAAAGCACACCAGCAAATCCGCCTTTGAATGTCTCAGAAAAACAAAATAAAGGTTTTGGAGTGGCCTAGTCAAAGTCTGGACTAAGACGAGAGTACGAACCTTTAATATGACCTTGAGGAAGCCATTCATACTTGAAAACCCTCCGTTGTGGTTGAACCAAAACAAATGTGCAAAGATGAGTGAGCCCAAATTCCTCCACAGGGTCAAAATAACAAATACGTATAAGCTACTAATTAGAGTCAAATCTATAATGGTAGCCTAACTAGACTAAGCTTATTTCTGATACAAGAAAATGTGATTTAATTCAGAATGTTGCTTAATGAGACACAGACACACAGAACGCACAGTTGCCTATCTCTGTCCCCTGTCCCTCGCTCTCACACACACACTCACACTTACGCACGATTTCCTCTCCCTGCCCTCCCTGCCCTCCCCGCTTCTCTCCCTCTGTTCTCCAGGGTAATCAGCCCATAAACACTCATCCATCTGCAGCCACACACCTGCTGCAATCTGTTGACTTTGAGCGAGATCTTTCACCTGTCGCTCGCAGTGAAGAAAAAAAGGTGTGAGCTGCTCGCTTTGGAAGTATACCAGTTCTGCCTGGTTAGGTTTCACAATGTGAGCCACCAGGATTTGCTGACAGCTTTAGGAGCCCTCGCAGCCCAGGTGATAAATGTTTTGATGTAGCCAAGGTTGTAAGTGTCATTCCTTTTCTCTGAAATGTTACTGAATTTCTGGTGCAACCGATATGACCCCTGCTCACTCTGATATCTTTTTACGGAATTGTTGGGAGACGTAATTGCACACTAATCAATGTATATATTTTTTCCAATAAATAATCTTTAAGAAAAAGCTGCACAACTGTAGCACAGATAAACCAAAAAGAAAGATCTGGACCTGGGGAAACATGGCCTGTGATTACACAGTCTATTTCTATAAAACAACAAATCACTGCACATCAATATGTTCAACTGCTGGATGAGTGCATTATCTAGGCACAGCTGCAGCAGCTACTGAAATCAGTAGCAATGTTCATGTAATATTATCATTTTTCCTCCATAATTGGCAATTCCCACAAACAGAGGCAATCCTGTGAACAAACACCATCAGATGCCAGGGACACAGTACAGCGTTCCATTGATAATCAGGGGAGGCTTAGAGGCATCTACTGATCAGCATGCAGATGTCCTCATCGCACGGTGATGATAATCTTGAGCCTCTAGACATGCAAACACAACAGTGTTCAATGGCGCTCGTCAAGCAACAAAGGGGGGTCAGTGTGATCAATAGCATGTTTTCGTGCACCTCGTCTCCAGCGAGGAAGCGAATTAAGGTATCTTTGGATACTTTAATAAAACTGCAAATCTGCTGTTTCCATTGGTAACAACTGATCAACAACTGCTGGTTACTTTGCTTTCTTTGTTGTGATTGCTTGCTACCCCCTTTACTGTAAAGTTACAGCAGTGCATACTGTAATTGCATTTTCATGGGAATTTGCAGACACTCCATTTGTAGTGCAGGAAATATATGCATGTTTTTAAACTTGATCCTAATTTACTGCTAAATTCACCGTTGCATTTAATAGAACCTAGATTAGAAAATTGATCTGTTACATTTGTAGGCTATTTATCACCAAGAATACCAATTTAATCAATAAAATTAATTTAGTTTTGGCAACAAAATGAATCTATTTCCACATCTCGTATTAATCTTAAACACAACATGTAACCTATAATGTTTCAATGCATGCAGTCTTATAGTTTTAGAGCTCAAATGTGCAGCTGTCACATTCGAAACAATCTGCAGCACAGGGAGCGTAAAGTAATACATTACCTTGTTTTAATATATATTTTACTGTCATGTTCAAATCACAAGGTAACAATTTTCTGCAGCTTTACTTTTATTTGCCTTATGTGCAGCAACAGTGTTCCATCATAATCATATCTGTTATCTCCAGATATCATTATGAGTTTGTCAAGCCGTGTATGTTGTTCATGCATACGGGGCCACGTTTACTATCATAGAACATTTAGTGCTGATGATGGTTTTGGTTTCATGGATAAAAAGGTGTGCTTTGACTTAAACATTTAGTAAAACACCACCACTACTGAGTCGCTACGCTTTCATCCCTCAGCTAGTTCAGACTGTATATAAAAATGTACACTTTGAAGTCACACATTTTTTTGTGAAGCTCTGCTGAAAAACCCTAAGCTGACTGTTTTTGCTGTCGACATCTCGTTCTCACATGGCCACACAGGCCAGGTTTGGATAGCTTTTCCTCCTTAATAAATGAAGTCATCATTTAAAAACTGCATGTTGTATTCACTCAGGCTAAGTTTGTCTAATATTAACTTTTGTTTGATGATCTGAAACATGTAAGCGTGACAAATAAGAGGGCAAATACTTTTTCATAGCACTGGAAAAAGTCTCTCACTCCATTCACAGTACCTCCATCATGTTGACAAATAAAACTCGTACGAAGGTACTCGACAGCTGCGATATCCCTCTCTATTTCCCCTGTGTGCTTTTGCATACAGTGCAGGTATTGCCACTTTAGAAAAATAATTGCACAAGGGGATATCATCTTTTCACCGGTACACTGACCATTTTTCTGAAGGCTTCACCACTCAGTGTGTTCATAGATAGATGTGCTGCACAGCCTTGCTGCAGCAGATATTTGAATTTAGTATTAGTAATACTGTGAGTATTACTCATTGCAACTGTTCCAGGAAACTTCAAGCAGCTAACCAAGGTGGTGTTCAGGTGGTGATTTAGGGAGCGCTTGATTGGCCTTTTTGTTGGCACTTTCAATATTGATTGATTGTGCTCATTTAATTGTAGGAAGTTAAAATCATGATCAAGATCCAAATTCGATTAATTGTGCAAACCTAATGAGATGGTGGTTCTGTGCAGTCTGATCTGCAGGCTTGGTGAGGCTATAGCAGGTGCATCGGGATGTGAATGAGCAGCAGGGAGCTAAGAACTTTGAATAATAATGAATGTTTTCACTAAGCAGATTACAACGTTTTTGATGTTTTCATATATTGGGGGTATTGTGTAATGTCAAATATTTCTCACTTTTTGCTGCTTTGTAAGTATCTATACTAATACTAACTTACTTGTACTCTGGACATAAACCCAAGTCTCTAGTGTCAAAGTCTTGAATCAAACATCCCAGCACACCCTACAACATGCTTGTGCTGGATGCTGTAGGATGCTTTATAGATACTGTGATGCTATAGATGGCATACAAAGCATTTATGCTGTAGGAGGGATGCAGTGCAAAACAATTAAAAGAAAAATAGGTAGTAACATTTCTTATTTAAAAATACAAATAGTAATTTATAATCAGGCTATAATAATCAAAATTAAGTGGTAAGCATGTCCTCTCCACTAGAACATCATCTCAATCCAATTCCAGGTCAAACGTAAGAGCGGGAGCACTTCACAGGAACAAACAGGACTTGAGCTCGGCGGGTGTGCTCAGGTGTCGCCACCAACTCTTTCTGAAGAGATGTGAGGGAAATGTGATGGACGAGACAGATGTGAGGACCCTTCAGGAGTGCAGTGTTCCATTAGTCAGGCTGTGATCTACTGCTGGTCCTCTTCAATACGCCTTCTCTCACACATACACCCTCTATTCAGGCCTGTAGAGGAGCATGCTGTCCCTTTTCATTCGGTTTCAGTGTACGTGCTCATTTGGAAAAGCAACAATACCAAACAAGTGCATCTTGGCTACAAGTCCCACTCTGCCTTGGCTCTCTCTGGGCTCTTTGATTTTTCTTTAAACTTGCAAAGGTTTTTGCAGGATTTTGTGATGTGATTTTGAAATTAATCCTTTTAATTCAGGTGCAACAACGACTGCAGCTTTTAGCTTTCATTTCCACGCAACTGTGTTCACAGCTGTGCCACCGGACCTGAACAGTGGCGTCCTTGAGCATGCCTGCCCTCGCACATCTTCATTTTTTCAAGGCAGCAAATCACATAGAAGTATCTCTGGCTCAACAGCTCGCCATACAGGAGAGAAAAAACATCCCCCAGGTAAAACATAAACGTCTATTCATTCGTTCTCCAAGGACAGCCAAAGAAGCAGATAAGAATTGTTGGTGCTAGGTGGCTGTTGGCCGCAGCTGGAGAAGCAGAGCACCCTTTTGTTTCCATGCTGAAACACGGTTTTGGGCCTGAGGGAGAGAGTTACAAAATGAAAAAGAGGAAAGGAGAAGAGAAGGAAAAAAGGAGAGCGTGTCAAAGGATAGAGATGATGTAAGCGTGACAAAAGAGATGGATGCTAACTTGGAGGCATGGTGAGAATAAGTGATGTTGGATGAATAACAACAAGACTAAGGAAGAGAAACAGCATAGAAGCCATCATTGTTACCGCACCTCATCAACTTGTGATGACAGATAAAAGTGTTACACTTCTGCGAGTAAGTGAGTCATAAGAGCAGCACTTTGGAGGAACGGCGGCGAAATTCGCTGAATAAATCAACAGCTTTGCTTAGCAGGCGAGCACAGACATAGCAGAACAGCAGCGAGGTTTTGTTTACTATTCACCAACATGAGCCGCTGCCGAAACAAATCAAGAGCAGACTGCGAAAAGCAGATCAGACCCGTCTGCTTGGTCAGAGTTCATTCAGCCAATAATCAACCAAACACGTATGCTCTCTTTCACCAGCCTGCTTTGTATTCACAGTTACTCCCATTTACAGCTGCTGCTTGATACAATACAACTCTGGTTACACAGGGCTTTTATGCCTTGCTAAAGGGCACCTGAACAATAGCTTCAAAGGGCGTTCAGTTTTTTTCTAGCTCAACGATGTTCCAGTCACAAAAAGCCACACACACCTGAAAGAATGTAGGCTGAGTGAGCTGAAATTAACCAAAGACGCTGGCGAGTTGAGGCAGGGGTTGCACATTTTGCATTTTAATGCACACCATCTATCTTTGCCTCTGCCACAGTAGGCCACCAACACTTGGGCCAGCCTCATTTGTTGAAGGAGGGCTTGAAGCACAGTGAAAAGCTACTTATGAAGCATTAGAATATTACAAAAAGCTAATAAGGGTCTTTAGTAAGAGTTTCATAAAGCTGGCTTTTATGGTCTCTAAGAGTCCAGTCTTCCAATGACAATGAGCCACAGCTTTATAATATTAACAATGTCTTAACAAGCTATGAAAACAGGTTTAATGACAGTGTAGTCTGTTATCATTGGTTTGCTGGTATAAAAACCATCATGAATTCTTGAGCTCGCACTGGAACGGTTCGCAGCTGAGTGCGAAGCGGTGGGAACGAGAATCAGCACCTCCAAATCTGAGGCCATGGTCCTCAGCCGGTAAAGGGTCAGGAACAAGCTCCTGCCCCAAGTGGAGAAGTTTGTCTTGGGGAAAAGGGAGCGGGAGATCGACAGACAGATTGGTGCTGCGGCTGCAGTGATGCTGATAATCCGTCCATCGTGGTGAAGAGAAAGCTGAGTGTAAAAGCAAAGCTCTCAATTTACCGGTCGATTAACTCCCCTACCCTACCCTACCCGAGCTGTGGGTAGTGACCAAAAGGACAACATAGCAGATACAAGCGGTGGAAATCAGCTTCCTCCGAAGGGTGGCTGGCCTCTCCCTTAGAGATAGGGCGAGAAGTTCAGCCATTCGGGAGGGGCTCAGAGTAGAGCTGCTGCTCCTCCACATCGAAAGGAGCCAGCTGAGGTGGTTCGGGCATCTGACAAGGATGCCTCCTGGGTGCCTCTTGGGTGAGGTGTTCTGGGCATGTCGGACTGGGAGGAGGCCCAGGGGCAGATCCAGGACACGCTGAGACCTCTCGGCTGGCCTGGGAACACCTTGGTGTTCCCCCGGACAAGCTGGAGGAGGTGGCTGGGGAGAGGGAGGTCTGGGCTTCTCTGCTTAGGCCGCTGCCCCCACGGCCCGGCCCCGGATAAGCTGAAGAAGATGGATGGATGGAATTGTTGAACTCTAAAACAAATCATTAGTTGGCTCTCTGTTTGTTGGTGAGTTAGCATTAGCCATGGCAGTACTGGACCCCAAAAGGTAATAGACCTGTCAATATGATGCCAAGTGCTGTTCAAAGCTTTGAGAAAGCTGGAAAAGAGACCATTTCACCATTGCCATGGGACCAACGCCATGGCCCTGCAGCACTGTCACCAAAATTAGAAAACACTTTGGGAGACTTCACAGTGATTCAAAAACAAATAAGAAAAAGAAAAGAAAGACTATAGGGCAAATCAAAAGATGCCATGTACACTGAGGCCTTCAAAGAAAATCTTCAAAGTATAAAGGTAAAATGTTTGCATTGTTTCATTAGAAACACTACTTGAATATAAAAACAAATGATGCTGAGGGGTCGGGTATGACACACACAGTAAATAACAGGTTGATGACTTCAAATCACTGTTTAAATTTAGTATCTATGATTTGCAGGAACAAAAAATGAGCCTTTGCAGCCAAACAGGCAGCGCGCCTTTTCTTTGTCTGCATGATGCTACAGTAATGTTTGGCCTTGCCAGAGGTACCTAGTTTATCTATTCATTTACATGTAAAAAGCTCTGACGCAGTTAAATACAGTTCTGAGCAAATAATTATATTTGGAACATTATCAGGATTTGGAAGCTGAGATGCAGTTTGACTTTATTAAATAAAGCTTTTTTCTTTTAAAGAATATTAAAGTAATGAAGAAAATTTTTACTGTAGATTTTACCACAATACAATCTGACTACATGTTTGTTTGGGCTAATTTGACCAACTTGAATTGAATGCACTTACCTTAATAACAGAATCTTTTTTTATCTTCAGGGTCATAAAAATTTATCTGTGGATTCATTTTTTGTGATTCACAATTTAAATCACAGTACAAATAAGAAAGTTTGGACCTGGGTATTTTCCTCAAAGCTTTTAGCATGGTCAAACCACAGTACTGTCATAATCACTTTAAAGCTCTTTATCATCCTGGATTTTAATGATTCAATGATACACTGTGGTCCAGGATCAAGGGAAACAGAAAGAGCTTTCTTATTCGAGTCCTAGTAGATGGCCGGGATATTAGTACAGAAGGGACGGCTAATACGGTTTAAAATGAGGTATCTGATTCTGCCTGGCAGCGAGGGAGAAGGACTGAAGCAAAGAGAAAAACCCAGACAGAAACGGGAGACAGAGAAAGCCAGACGATGCAAAAGAAAAACAAGGCCAATTAAAATGAAGGTTTTACAGACAAAAGACGTGGAGGGGGGGCAGATGAGAGGATTAAAGAAACTGACAGAAAGAGAAAGGGAAATGGGGACCTAGAGGAACAGCCTTCTGAAGATAGACATATGTGATGTGAGGCAGAAAAAGGGTGATAAGACAACTCACATGGTTCGGGTAAAGTGAATGAGAGAAAGGTACTACAAGGGCAGCAGTGGCCTTAAAGCTAGCTGGCTTTTAACTGGTCTCTACTTGGCAGCTCCCAGTGGCCAGCAATAAAAGAAGGTGATTGTACTGGGCAGCTCCCAGTGTTAAAGTGTAATATGATGAGAATGTGAAGTTAGGCAATGCTGTAAAAAGAAAAACAGTGGTGTACTCAGTTGGCCTTCCTAAGTCTAAAGAACAAACATGGAACTGTGAAACAAGTTGTTTACATAAAAGATTATGGCAATATGAAAGATAAATACGATGAGAAAGAAAGAGTGCAGGAGATGTGATAAAGCAGGAAGCCAGTGTAAAGCAGATGCAGCTGGAGAAAATACAGCTGAGTGTTTCCAGCTCGGATCCAAACAAACCAAGCCCGTTCCAGTTAGGAAGCGATCCAAGAGGAAGCTGAGGTGATAATGAGACAGTCCTCATCTTCTCTGTCCAGACTGACCAGGCAGAGGATGGTGGGACAAAAAAGAGAGAGAAGGAAGGAAGGCCGCAGGGTCAAAATTGTCTAGCCAACATTCAAACAAGCAGGAGGGGAAGCATCTGAGCAACCAGCTGTGATTGAAAATGCCTGCAGCAAGGATACCGAGGAGCACAGCGACATATTGTATTATCTACAGCGAAATGAACATCCAGGCATCCGGGAGGGGGTTTAAGCCTTTGGCTGTTTCACCACTTTCCGTCTTATAATATTCATACTTAGACAGCCAGCTCTGGTAATTAACAGCTTCAGTTTAAGGTACTGCAATGTATTAATTCTGCATTGAGAGAAAAGGGTGTTCAAAAGTGGGGTGTCTTTCTATAGTGTAATGTATTGTATGAGTAAAATCAAAGAAAAACATAATAAAAAACAATAACAAAGAGCTGTCATTAAACAAGTTATGATTTTTGCCATGATCGTTTATCCTGTTAGAACCAAAAAGTTGTTAGCAAAACAAAAATTAGAGCAAAACCAGTGGTGACCGATGTTAGCACTACAGAGGAAAACTTAGGCAGTCACCATGACGTCCTTTTTATTTAAAAAAAGATGGTTTTGCTGGTCAAGCATACCCCCCGTCTTTGCTGCAGGGGGCAGGCTCTGCGCCTGCCCCCTGCAGCAAAGACGGGGGGACTTGTTTTGAGTTTTATATCGGAATCAAACACTCCAAAACCTCGCCAGTCTGAAAGCAAGCCAAGTGTGTAATACTCAATCCCTGATGCATTAAAGGCAAACATAAAGTGAAATGAGCTACTTTCAGTGCATCGGCTATGTTCTGAGCACATTACTGGCATCATTAAACAGGACAGGAGGAACCGGAGAAGCCAATCAACATTTATCCACAATAAACTAAAGCAAATCTCTTGAACCAGTAAAAATGTCTACTTGTGTGCTATATTGTACTCTATCGCAGAAAAACTAGCAATTAATGCATGAGTAAATATTTTAAAAAGAATTTACCGGATGATATAGATGAGAAAACAATAATCTCAGAAAGGCAATAATGTGCTGATTGCCGTTCTACGTGCATATTAATGTTAAAAATGCTGAATGTGGGGAAACAGAATAAAGCGTGCAGGAGAGAATCTGGGTTATTTGTCATCCTGGTCACTGTGATCAGACACTATTCTGTCGTAGAGGAGGAGAGGGGAGAATGAGGTGGGGTCTCAGTTGATGCACTGCATCTGCAGGCAAGCAGCGTTCATGCTTGAGTGGAGAAGCTGGATGAGTTCACCACGTCCGCACGTTTTCTCCACAAGGTGCACTCACACGCAGGCAGGCACACGAATGCGGGAATGCATCTATTGTACCTCATCTTCCAAGTAGGGAAGATGACTTCACTTTTACACCAGGTAGTATGACTTCATTTCTGCCCGTCTCTGCCATGTTTCGCTCTCTATTTAGGACACGGTGAACAATAACAGCACTCGCTTTTGATTTAAAAGCTCTACTCACTGCTTGGATCCACACATGTTAGAATCACTGCCAAGAATCATGCACAGAAACAAACTGTGACTAAATCACTTGAGTGCAGGACGTTACGGTGATTTAGGAAGTCACCGTCACCCAGAAAAGACCACTGGCTGTAGTTCTCTTGCAGTTTAAAGAGTACAGTCCTATGAAAGAGTCTCAAGCAACTCCTGAATTCTTTTTATTTTGCCTTCAAGGAGCCAGACTGTCATGAAATTGGTTTTTTAATAGAAATAGAGCAACAGTTCTCCAGACATTCTGAAAGTCTTTCAAAGTTTTTCTTTGTACATTGGCTGCTTTTTCACTCATTGTCACACCAGTCCTTGTACCTGATCATTTACAGAGCGATGTTTTCTTTGTTGGTTTAATGAATCCACTTAACAGTGACCCATGAATGACTGAACAACAAAAAAGGGACCTACAAGGAATGAGTCAGTGTTGTATCTACACATAACATAACACTTAACAGAGCCAATATGAAATTGTATCTTTAGGCACTGTGTAGCTAGCAGCCTCTTTGTTCCCACTTCTTTGGTTAAATCTACAAAAAATGCCAGCGATAACAAAAGCTTACAGGCATAAAATATTTTTGCACTAACAAGGTGATTCTCAAATACAAGTGGGTGATATAGCCTCAATATTATGCCACAATATTTCAACCAAATTTGAAATAACAATATTCCTGACGATAAAGAAAAAATACTCAATGCTTTATTGGTGCTTGCAGTTTGCAGGCAGCATTTGCACGTCTAAGTAAATGAAGCACATTTTTCCATCCTTCTTTTCCAATGAGCTTCTGTCATTGATGATATACTACCTAATTTAAAGTGTGAATCAACTGAAACTAGGAGCCAGCAGCAGCAGCCTTATAGTGCAATAGTTATAGCAATAGCATAATACCCAATGGCACAGTCAAATGTAATGTACCAAAGTTGCCAAATGTTTTCCCTGGAAAATTTTAGTACAACATAATTGTTTAATAATTTAATTAAACATTAACTAAAGTAATTTCAGTTGCACTGCACAACATTGTCACATTATGTTTTCTACCTGGGATGTTGTACCGTGACCGAGCTTTTTAAACATTTGCTGAAAGCCCTGCTTTTCCACTGTGTAACCACATCAGTAATTTCTATCCACTCTTCCTGTTTTATCGACTCTAACAAATGAGTAGTCCACCAATGCTTGGTTAAGTCGTGTGTTTGGATTTGGGCCTCACGTAAGCACCTGCGTCTTTTTGCCTCAACTGGGAAAACAAGTTTGTTGTTTCCAGCTTTAGCCTGGACAATGTCCTTATACATTTTACAAAGTGGTGAGCTTCGCTGCAGATCACTGAAGTAGCTCAATTTTTTAGGGACTAAGTCCTCATCGGATGCTGATGCACAGCTCTTGCCCTCAGACAAGGCTGGACAAATTTTATATCACATAAGAAGTAGAAATAACAACATTCCTGATATTCATAAAGGTGTTAATAAGTTTCATTTTCGGTCCAATCACCAAAGAGCTTAGCTATTATGTTAGCATGTTATCCTTAAAAACATATGAGGAAACTGAACAAGTGGAAGAGAAAAAAAAGTGTCAGGCCTAAAAATCTATATACAGCAGATAATGTTTTTAAGAAAAATGAAAGAGAAAACCCCAATCGGTCTCTTACCCCAACTGGTTGCAGCAGATGGCCCCGCCCCTCCCTGAGCCTGGTTCTGGTTTCTTCCTGTTAAAACTGAGTTTTTTCTTCCCACTGTCGCCAAAGGGCTTGCTCATAGGGGTCATATGATTGTTGGGTTTTTCTCTGTATGTATTATTGTTATAATACAATAATACTGCCTTACAATATAAAGTGCCTTAAGGCAACTGTTGTTGTTATTTGGAGCTGTATAAATAAAACTGAATTGAAATTGAACTGAAACAAATCTAACACCTAACACAAGACGTGAGTGATACTATATCTGGCTCTTCAGTTAATCCATCCACTGTTTACCAAAGGCTCATCAGAAATGGTCTCAGCAGTAGTGTGTCTGTCAAGAAGCCAATTTTCAGGAAGGGAAACAGGGAGGAAAGGAGGTTGCACAAAAACTGGACTGAAAATCAGTGGCAACAGAACTTATGAAGAAATTCATTCAAATCTGAAATTTATTTTTAAATCACTGTCAATATGTAAGGAAGAGATTAGGAGAGCAATGCAACAATCAGTGTTTCTTACTCTTTTCCTGAAAGCAGTATTTAAATGTCAAATGTCTACACTGCACAGAAAAAAAACATATTACTTTGATTCCCTTACTCCCAGAGATCAGAGGTCATGGTTAGTTTCCATAACCTCCCACTGGTTACTTACTGGTAACTCTCTACACCCCTTTGTAGCTTCTCCTACAGTATTTTCCACATTACTTCCAGCTTTCAGTGTTCAGTGGTTGTTGCTAGGGCACTTTTTTTTGAGGATTTTCTACTTACCAGAAGAGCTCCACAATTTTTGGCCAAATCCGAGGACAGTGCAAGACGTAGAGAATCATATTAGGTCAAGTATCATTAAAGTAGTCTGTATTATTTATGTAGGAACAAAGCAACAAAGACCCTGATAAATTCTAAATGTGTTATTGACAGTTATTTTGGTCTCCTCAAGTTCTAATAAATATGCAGTGTGATATATAAAATATATAAATGCCTGTAGGTGGTAAGAGAGAGCACATTAAAAACTTGGTGTGTCATTGTTCTGAGCATTTGCAGCTTCTAAAGTAGCCCAGTCCTCATGAGGATTAAGACAATAGTGGACAGTGCTGAGAGAGAATTGGCCACTGAGTTATTAACTCACAGCTCAGATAAGCACAGATCACTACTGCAGCTGCCAGCAGTGCCGAAAGGCAGCTCACCAACACCTTGCCCACAAGATAAGGGAATTAGAGTGGACAAAGGCAACAGTTTTTGTCCAGATTGCCAACACGACCATATTGGAGTTGTGTATGTCCCATTCACCCTGTACTGTACCCCCGAGTGCACCACAATCTAGAACAATGGACAAAGACAGACAACAAGGAATAAGTGCAGGAGGAAGCAAGGATGAGAGGGAAACAGCAGGAGGCAGGTGATGAAGCCCTTTTTGCATGCCAGCCTCTTCAATAAAACTCATCTGTTTCTTAAGGCTGCTATAGTTCAGTCAGCAGCCAAATCTCCAACTCACACAGCATTTCAGCATTAGCATCACTGGATTATGTTCACATTGCCGTCCAGGAGTAAACAGTAGACTGTTTAAAAATGGACGTATCGCCACAGGTAACGGGCACACAGTGCTTTTAACTTTTTGGACTCCATAATGGTTGGGTTCCTAGGGGAAGGTACCAAGTCTTGTATGAACTTTTTGTCTTTTTGAATTTAATAAGAGAGATATATCCCTGTCATCAGTCTACATGTATTCTGGAGTGGGAGAAGTTATTGACTACATAGGCAGAAGTTGCAGATCCTCTTGAAAGGCACTCTGTGTCATGGTGGTGAGCAGTAAACAATGGCTGTGGTGCCAGGGGCCCTACTGACCTGTTTGTTTTAGTCATGTTTAAGATGGAAATATTAAAAAAGATGGAGATATTAGCTCCTGTGCTCCAGTTTTGTGTTTGAGTTTTCTCCAATTTAAGGGTTAATCTGCAATGTAAATCTGCACTATAATCCACTGCTGGTGGGAAAGGGGGAATAAAAAGGATGGACTGTCAACCAGTTTAAAAGCCTTTTATTTCTGCCTCCACCGCTCAGCTACCATGACATCACCCACTGGTTTTGACCTCTGTAACAAACCTCAGTGACACTTACGGTGCCTTTCAAGATGTGCCAATTCCATTGGCACTAATGCACCCCGATCACAGATGAAGGCTGAGTGATGATAACAAAGTGGTCCCTCTTCTCTCTAGTCAAAAGGATGGTGTCTATGTCTTCCACAAAGAATTTTAAGTTTCAGTTCGACTGACCACACAACAGTTTTCCCCTTTGGCCCAGTTTATTTTATTTTATTTTATTTTATTTTATTTTATTTTATTTTATTTTTATTTTTATTTTTATTTTTATTTTTATTTTTATTTTTTATTTTTTATTTTTTATTTTTTCAGTTTATTTTAACTGAGCTTTGGACCTGACAGGATGGCTACGTTTGTGGGGTACGATTACATAAAGTTTCTTTTCATAATAGAGCATTTGTGGATGGCATAACGAACTTTGCCTGGGCTCAGTAACACTCCCAGAAAACACTGTCTTTGAACAGTGTTTTTTATGACAAAATCATCCCGAGGATCTTAGACATAACATATTGATGTACTGGCCTTGTCCCTTGCACACAGAGATTTCTCTATTTTCATGACATTGTGCACTGTAAATGATGAGGTAATCAACGTATTCACAACCTTACACTGAGGAACATCATTCTGAACCTGTTCCACAATCTATAGATACATTTTTTTTTCAGATTGGTGAACCTTTGCTCATCTGTGATTCTAAGAAACTCTGCCCCTCTAAGATGCTCTTTTTATACCTAGTTATGTTACTGCCTGTTGCCTGTTGCTAATGCTAATTAGTTGTAAAATGTCCCTCAATCATTTAGTTTATAGTACCATTTAGTACCAATTAAGTACCGCTAAGTGTCTCAGTTTAAACGTTTGATGTTTTCTATGTTTTACTGTGAATCATATATGGGTTTATGAGATTTTCAAAATATTCTCTATTTATATTTTTCCCAACTTTTTCAGATTTTTTTTTCTAAAATGAATGAATTTTTGTACCACTTGGGGTTTGCATAGTGATACCGCTACTGATTGTAATTCAGTTAAAAAGTTAAAGTTAGCTTTAATGGATTTGCTGGAGCTAGTTTACAAAGATTGCTAGCCTGGTTTAACACTGGCTGCTAGGTACCGTTTAAATAGAAAGAAAAAACATCAGAAGCAGCTAACGAGGATACATTATTTAAAAGGAACAGGTTAGTTTTATTTTATAGTTTTAGTTTTCATATTTTGAACTTATTCGTGGGATGTTTTATATCGTCAATTTTGATCTTACATTATTTTTTTTCTTTGCTCCATGCTCACCAGCCCTACCTCACCACTTGTTGCTAATGACACAGCTTCCTCTGAGGAATCAATAACACTATCAAACTTCATCTTACTCTCATCGTGTGAAATTTCTCATCTCACAAGTATTGCTATACAATGTTGAATACCTTCAGGCATCTCAGCAGACATTATCACAGCCTCAATGTGCTTAGTGTCCCTCCACCTCCTTCATAACCAGCACCAGGCTCTGCATTGTTTGACCTCTGCACCTGCCTTGAGGGGAGATGCTTGCTTGATTTGTTGGTGAGGGTGGGACAGCCAAGAATTGTCCAAGCAGACAAAGCAATAAATTGTGAGAGTGAGGATAGTGGCTGCAATGGGTGGTGGTACAGAGGATGGATGAGAGCATTAAAAAAAAAGAAAAAAAAACAGGAAAAGAAGAGAGTGTCCTTCAGGGAAATCGAGATCAGATTGGAAGAATGGAGGCACCACGTTAACAGAAATAAATCTTTACAACCTTTTTCTAAAAATGCACACTCACAGACACTCCAAAACATACTACGGGTCTCTCGGTGGTTCCTTTTGCTTTTGGGTCACATTACCCTGTCTGGGTGATACTCACTTCACACTCAGCTTGGATGCCTGATGCCCAATTAAATCATACAGTGAAGCAGTAAGCAAGATGCTACTGAGGGGAAAAAACATTTGTCAGATGACAGAAGGAGAAAAAAAACCCAGTTGCTTCATTCCACAGAGAACCAGTGAGCAGGCTGGGAGAATGCACCTAGTGGCTGTTTTTGTGAAGAAACACAAACACGGCCACATTACTGACTGTAATATGTATAGCCACACTTTTGTGGCTATTCTCCTATCATCTCTAAGAGGCTCTAGATGCAATGCAAAGCTGTGTGTTACAGTCCTTTAGTGCCTGTGGACTCTCACAGATGAAGACATGAATGTGGCTTTGATATGATATGAAGCTGAGAGGTCAAGAGCGGTGCCCTACATGGGGAAACATTGAAACAGGAACACAGGCTAATTAAAAGGAGTCTCCTGACCCACATCGCTGTCTAAATACAGTATCACACTGCTTTTAGTCAACTGACAGGAACAGGCTGCAATATTCACTGTCATAGTATTTATTTGGAATTAGGGAAATTATCAATTGGATACAGCTATTCTGATGTATCTGTATAGCAAAACAAATATATACAGGCCCAGAGGATGCTAAAGGAGCACCAACTTTACAGGTATCATCACCAATTTAATCGTTACTCAGTAAATTATGTCACCAATTCATATACATAGGGATAAGTAGGCAGTAGTTTTTATAAGAATGTGCAGACTTTCAGGAGCAATACTACAGTTACTATTTTGAGAAAACAGCGACCCAACTCCATTAGACAGCCTAAACTCTGTTACTCAGTGACCTTCTGTCACTAAACATGATCTTTATTAGCAAATGTCTTTCGCCCATTTATCAAAATACACAGTATTGCTTCAGATTGAGCAAGAAATCCCCAAGACTGTCAGCTGTTTAGAATATGATCAGTATTCCTATTTAAAGCATAACTTATTACTAAGATTCAGCAAAGAGGAGAAAAGTTTAACATCATTTCTATCACACACTCATACAACATCGATGAGAAGAGGATGAATTTCAGTATCAAACGTTATGGCTTGATATCCACAGCTAGATACAACTAGATGTCCTTTATATGTCAAAACCAGGAAGTGCTGGACTATATTTCAGAAAAGTAGGTTTTAGTGAATACTTAGAGCTTGTTAACTCCTGGCTGTGAACTTGACCTGCTAAGTGGATCCTCTATCTGGTCATTCCAGGAGTGGATAAAAGCGGATCCAGGGAGTGGAGCTTTTGGAAATGGGTGTCATTTCGTTATGTGTCCAATCAAACCTGAAGCCGAATTAATTTGTGTAGCCTTACACTGGAAACAAGTGTGTAAAACCCTGATGTAGTGCAGCAGATCACGTCTACTACTACTGCTGGTTTTTAAGGATTTGTTTGTTACATTCATCAGTGACAGTGTAGTCCAGTCTTACATCTGTATTATTGCATGTAGCTCCTCTCAGATTAGAGAAAATTCAGAACTGATATCCAATATTTATCTACTGAGCAGGATATTCAACAGGAGGATAATTATGCGTGTTAAAACAGCATTCTGTTGGGAGTCACGCTGAGATACCCAGTAAATAATAACTTGGTTAATAGGTCAAAAATTATTAATCAAACGCAAAGTGAGAAATAATCATGGGCCTAGAAGCATAATACACCTTTTTGAAGATTTCCTTTTCAATTCTAGCCAGAGTATTTTCTGTCAGTTGGATTGCAGCTAAATTAAAATAACTTCAAATTAAAAATGAATAATAATTCTGTGTCAACTGTAATATTAAAAACAAGTAAATGGTAAATATTTGTATAGCGCTTTACTTGGTCCCTAAGGACCCCAAAGCGCTTTACACTATACACAATCATCCACACACTGGTGATGGCAGCTACATTGTAGCCACAGCCGCCCTGGGGCGCACTGATAGAGGCGAGGCTGCCAGACACTGGCGCCACCGGGCCCTCTGACCACCACCAGTAGGCAACGGGTGAAGTGTCTTGCCCAAGGACACAACGACTGAGACAGTCGGAGCCGGGGCTCGAACCGGCAACCTTCCGATTACAAGACGAACGCCCAACTCTTGAGCCACGATCACCCCTTAAGTAATTTCATAAATTAACTACCAAATTATCCATTCATTTTCATAATTCCATCAAGGGTGCTGGATCCTGCATCCCAACACTCATAGTGTCACAGGTACCCACAACTACAGTTAAACACTGACTCGTGCAGAAATTTTCTCTTTTCTTTTGCTGTAATTATATTTTTTCATTTATTTGGATCACAGTTGCAATAAGCATATATTAGAACTTTTAACTCCAGTGGGATGAAGCAGGAGGACCCCTTTGTCCTTGCCGGTCTCCATTGTAAATTGCGGTATTGGAGGACCTTTGATGGCTTGTCACACATCTGTGAGTGATTGTACACAGAAATGATTGAAGCAAGTCACATCGGCTGTTCTGGTACTAAGCCCTCATTTCTTAAAGCTTGCCTAAGAGAGTTCCCATCTCGGGGGTTCATCAACCTTTTGTTCTATTAGTAAATTTATAAATTAATAATTAAACTAATACACCACGTTCCTACCACCGTCCACAGACAAACAATGCTATTATTCTTAATAATTATATTTAATGTCAGAAAGTGCTTGTATTGGACCTCTAATTGCTAATTTTAAGACACATGCAGCACCTTCAACTTATTAAGGGTCCTCCAGTAATGGAAATTACTCCTTTAAAAGGCCCAGACTTCCATCCTAGTTAGTTATCTGCTCTTAGCTGGTGCTCCTCATCATTTTGTCCAATCAGCTGGTCACTGGGTAATACCTTCAATAGCCTTGGGTGGTCTGCTAAGTGTCCTGCATCCAGCAAACCTTACTCTAAGCATTTGTATTCAAAATGCACCGCTCACTTCCTCCTTCGTTGTCCGACAGTTCCATGCATATTGCATGTGCCAGCGTCAGCCCTTTGCTGCAAGGGGGCTGATCTTCAGCCAACAACAAAAAGACCATCAGAAGCATCCAGAGAGCAACATCCTCGTACAGTACACCAAAATCATTGATTTCAACACAGTTCTGCAGTGAAGAGGAAAACATATCAATTTGTAAACACACAGCTTAAAAAGGGGGGGGGGGGGGGGAGCTGAAGGACAGCTGACCCGAGAACACTGAAGGAAATCAAACTGTCAGAAATGACAGTTTGACAGAAAATAAAAACCTGGTTATTTTTCTGCATTTGAGGTTGACATGAATGTGTGCTCTGTAATGAAGTAATTACCATTTATTATTTTATAATTCTATAATGAAGTAAACCAGTACTCGCATTTCATCACATTTCAGACTCAGTCTTCTAAGCATTCTGTAACTAGGTTTAGCTTGAGAAGAGCAGAGCTTGACTGTATATTGGACACCAAAGACAGATTAAAGTCACTAAAAACATTTTATATTCCTTCAGTAAACTAGTAACAGTCGTTATTAGTAGTTCATTACATCTGCAACCCTAGTGTTACATGTTAGTGTTTTGCCTGCATGTTGTAATATTTTGTCCAATCTATTTTGCATCTGATCTGTAATGAAACTGTAGATGAAATCGTAGTCCAACAACCTATTTTTTAGATGTGATCATTACTAACACTAACATTAATGGCAGAGGTTTGATGTTGCTGTAATGCAAGATGCAAGCTCAAGACTTTTACTGTACACAAGTCTTGAACTAACCCTCATGTCTTTATATTTGAATTCCAAGGAGACAGAATCACTTGGTCTTGAGCAATGAAGAAAAAGTAAAGACCTGACAAGAATATAGAAAAAGAGCAATGGGATGATAGCAATCCAGCAAGCACTTGGTGACAGTGGGAAGGAAAACTCCCTTTTAACAGGAAGAAACCTCCAGCAGAAGCAGGCTCGGGCAGGGGCAGCTATTTGCCATGACCGGTTAGGGGTGAGGGGAGAAAAACAAGGCTGTGGAAGACAGACAGAGATTGATAATAACTAATGATTTTATGCAGAGTGATGTGTATGCATATGCGAAAAAGACAATCCAGAGACGAGATCTGGAATGTCCTTCAAGAAGCTATAAGAACTATTTCACTCTATGCAGTGTGTGATTCCTCTTCACGTTTAGTACCAGCACCCTGCATCCAAATACACTGAACTCATACATCTCAATATATCATCTCTATGAAAATGCCACAGTAGTGATATGGCTTATAAAATGCTCCCTAACTAGTGTTCATTATGTTTCAGTTGTTAAAATTATTGATGAAATCAACATTTATTTTACTGGTGTAAAACATACCTCATGTACCTCATGTATGTATACAAATTATAATTTAATTTCATGCAATAATAGCCCAACATTTGTCAGTAAATCAGCCCACAATTCCCATCTTAGTAAGTCTGCCAAGCATCTCAGGTTTACAACCTGAATATTATGATAAACATCTGCTCCCAATAACTCCAAGCAGAGCAGTAAAACAAAGGTCCCAAACAGAGTTTTTACTGCACGTAAAACTTAAACGGTAGCCTCCCATATCTAAATAACACCTTGTAATCAGTGAAGGAGAAGTTGGCAATTACATGAAACAATTCCTTCCTGACAATCCTGGCCTAAAATCAGGAAAAATGGCAGGAAACATGCATTTCCAGCTTCCTCTCTTATGTCTTTGTTCCAAGCTAAAAGGCACAGGAGAAAAAACAAACAGAGCAAATCAGGTGCTGTCTCCTGAACTAGCTTACAGTACCTGAAAAAATAACTCATACTAAATTACACAATCTTGAACTATACTTTACAGACATAACCAGTCTTTTTGGCACTTGAGCATTTCCAATCTCTCTGTTTGAAAAGTAGAGGAGAAAGCAAATCAAAGTTTTTATGTAAGAGCGATGAAGCAAAAAAACGCAAAAAACCCTTAAACATCAAAGTTGCAGAGATGTGGTCCGTGTCCGACCTGACCACAAGAGGAACATGAGAAGTCACATCCAAGCGTGCCAAATGATGAAGTCAACCATTCCAGGATACTGGCAGAAAGAAGGCTAATTGGAATTGGAAGGCAAGGAGCTGTCGTCACTCTGCCTGACAGCGAATCAGACAGAGGAAGAGAGCAGCTTTGACGGGCAGGTGATGAGAGACTGCTGCTGTTACTGGTCAGGACGCCAAGCTAGTGGATGCACATCAGGCACAACGTGAACTCTCGACACTGATAACCCCTACAGCCCCAGATAGAGAAACAACTCATCTGAAGAGCATCTCAAAAGTAGGTAGTAGCATTTCTACCATAACTGTTACCCAATCAGACTATGACACTACACTACAGTAAATGTATCCTTCTGATGAAAAACACTGAAACCTCAGTTTGTGCTGTTATCTCTTGTTCCTATAATCTTAAATTCTCTTTCCAGCAGTATAGAGATTGTAACAATAAAAACAAGTATCGTGGCAGGGTTAGTTATAACACTAGTACTACCAAGCATCCTTTGGTTCAAATGAAAATGAACACAAACAGCCAGCCCATCAGTTACACAGAAGACTGACCTGCTTCAGACAGCCCAAAATATTCAAAGTAATCAATTCTGGATCACACTGTGCAAAACTTTCAACTCCTACAACAACAACCCTGTTAACCATTTCCAAGATCTTCACTCTTTAAAGGGATCACCCAGACACAGTGAGGCACAAAAGTGGACAAAGACAAATGAATCTGTGGTGCAGACAGAGTGAAAGCAGCCAGGCTTCCCCATACAGGAAGCAGAGAGCCATAAAAACAAACAGGGAACAATAGACAGGGCCGACATGATGAATGGATATTCATGAGCAGAATATCTCAGTAGCTCTTAAAGGCATATTTAAATACATCGCCCTGGAGCTTACTGTTAGCAGCACATACAGATGTACTCGCTGTATGAGCCCTTATACAGTCTGCCTACCTTCTGAACCTTTGTCATCCTTGTGAGGAATAGTTGGGAAAAATCCAACCTAGCCCTATTTTCAGCCATCTGACAGTCTAAAGGAAAGTCTGAAAAGAAGCTGAGTAAGGGAGACTTCATGCATTTTGATTCACTATGTATATTTATGTAACTTGACTGAGCTGTGTTTAAGAATGAATCGTCTCCAGGAGTAATGTAAGACAAACAAAAAATAAATGGACGGATAACTTTGTACAGCAGTAAGCTGCTGAGTCAGCTGAATCTCAAATGGAAATTTCGATTGATTGCTGGTTTTGGCCGATAGGGGGTAAGCTAAATAATAAGAGCATCTTATGACAAAATGATAGCCCTGCAATGGTGTTCATTCTTAACCTTGGAAAAGAAGTTTGACAAAATAGTCTTGGCTTTTCTGTGAGATATTCTTACATAGCTGGGGCGGAGTAGAACAATTAGTCAGGTCCTCGAGGAGTCAGCACAGGCCACAAATCCCTCAGTGCCTTGAGAGCTCTGCTGTAGAAACATGGGATAGTAAGTGCTTCCAATGCTACTGATTAAAAAAGAAACTAGTGGGACACATGGTGTAGTCTCACTTTCTTTGTTTAAAAAGATTATTATCTGATGCTAAAGACCACTTTCAACAGAGGAGTGACAACCCTAATATACTGAATGACGATAAAATTCCAACTCTCGGATCTGTGTGGTAGCAACTATGTCCACTGAGTAAGAGATCTAGTTTTGGGGAAGCCGAACTGACCCTGTTCAAACTATTCTGGTGCAAACTTTAACAAAAATAATACCTGACCTAGTGTGTCTGTATCTCAGGAGGTAGAGCGGGACATGTACTAATCAGAAGGCTGGTGATTTGAACCCCGGCTGCCCCAGTGTGCATCCCAAATATCCTTGGGCAAGACACTAACCCCAAGTTGCTTTCCGATGCCTTCCAAGTATGAATGCGTGTGAATACATTTTTGCATTATGCATAGAAAATGAGTGCTTGTACGAATGGGTGAATGAGGTTATTCATATAAACTGTTTTGAGTGCTCAGGTAGAGCAGAAAAGTGCTATATAAACCCAATCCATTTACCTAATGTGATCATTTTTATCCTCAGTATAGGTTCTACAGATGGCAACGTCACTCAGTTTGTTATCAGACAAATTCCAGAGGCAGGCAAGTCAAGATCGACTGAAATGTTTTCTTTTACTTTTGGTACCATGGTACACGTGTTACCATTAAACCAACCATGTATCTCTTTTAAAGTAGCTGTAAAGTTAATATTTACATGTTAGAATACAAAAAAGTAAAAGAACATTTAAGCAACACCCTCTAGACTCTACTGAAAAAATCTGCACGCTGATTGGCTGGAGTCCATATGTGAGAGGCCTGAGTGAACCAGAAAGGTATACCTTTTGACTTCAAAGTAAAGGTTGGGCCTTTACTTTGAAGTCAACACATATAAAACAGCACAACTTTTACCTCTTTGTGATACCCACTTGCCAGCTGGGAAAAAAATATTTCTCTAGCAACTGGTGGTTACTAGTGGGTCACTGATCAGTCTCTAGGCCTTACCAGCGGTTCCATAGTAAATGCCAGTAACATCCAACAACCACTCACAACCAGTTGAGGAATACAAATTTTTCCGATGGCCATACCACATCACATTGACCATGATAATACCATTTTAAATTTTTAAGTGATATAAAAGTGTCCTATGTAGATATCAATTATATAGCAATTTCTTTTTTATGTTGGTAACGTTAACAACAAAATTAGCTCAGGCTTGTCTAAGAGTGAGTGAAAAATCTTTCAGTTTCAGATTTATTATGTGACAATGCTGTGCAGGCTGCTGAGGAGTAGCAAGGTTTTGTTACTTTTTTGTGAAACTACAATGATAAGCAGTTATGTGAGAAATTTGTGCTTATGCTGTGTCACTGGATATTATGCTACTGCGATAACTATTGCACTATAATGCTATTGCTGCTGGCACCTTTAGGCAATAGAGTCACACTTTAAATAGGTTAGTCTGTCATTAATGACGGTAATTGACTGGGAAAAAAAGAAGGAAAATGTTCATTTTGCACTAATATTTCCTGCTGCCTGCAAGCTGCAATTAAAATACTGAACAATAAAGAGTTTAGTGTGTGTACAATATACCCCCCCGACCAAATCATTGAATTCACCTGTTCCAGTCACTTCCATAACCACAAGTTTATAAAATCAAGTAATCAAGTGCACACTGGTTCTACAAACACTTTTCAAAAAATGGGTCACTCTTTTAGGAGCTCAGTGTGGTACTGTGATAGGATGTGCAACAAGTCCAGTTGTGAAATTTCCTTGCTAACAAAGTGGAAGCGACTAGGAATGACAGCAATTCAGACATAGAGGATGAGGATGCTGATGTGCATAGTGCACAGAGGTCGCCAACTTTCTGCCTTCAGATCACCTTAAAAACAATGTGAGAGCTTCATTTAATCCGTTTCCATGGCCAAGCAGCTGCATCCAAGCTTTATAGCTTTGTTCCACCATGACTGTGCACTATTGCACAAAGCAAGGTTCCATAAAGATATGTATGAGTGAGTTTGGTGTGGGAGAAGTCGACTGGCCTGCACAGAGTCCTGACCTCAACCCATCAGAACACCTATGAGATGAATTATGGTAAATGGACTGATTCTTATATAGCGCTTTGCTACTCTCCCAAAGTACTCAAAGCACTGTATACAGCATGCCACATTTACCCAATCACACCCATTCTCATAAACACTGACACTAAACTGCTTTTCTAACGACATTCACACTCCAATGGATGCATCGGAGAGCAACTTGGGGTTAGTATCTTGCCCAAGGATACTTGGCATGCAGACTGGAGGAGCCAGGGATTGAACCACCAACCTTCCAATCAGTAGATGACCTGCTCTACCTCCTGAGATATAGCCACCCCAATTAGAGCGGAGACTGCAAACCAGGCCATCTCAATCACTACTCCAACTTTAATTTCTCTTTATCCATACCCTGGTTAACTCTTCCTGATTGGAAATCATGTAAGCGCTGTTAGGATCTCCAGAGTTGAAATAACACCTGTTTACCTGGTTTTTCACCCTTTTTTCTTTAAAAAATGGCTGTTTTAGTCTCAACAAAGCTTACCATTTTATTATTAGTCATGCAAATTTTTGTTTGGACACTTTATGACAGTTTCTAGTAGTTTATGTTGTTGTCATGGAGAGCTTTATTAAATTGTGTTGTTAGTTTTTAATACATGTATGCAATTTAGCCAGGAAAATCTGCATTAATACATAATGAATAATGGCCAGAGAAGATAATGCTGAAATGCACACAAAATATTGTTTCTTTTGCTAAAACGTAGATTTACCAGGTGGAAATCCAATCCCCAAATCACCTTGTGTATGGTATCTTTAACAGCATAGGTTGTTGCTCATATTCCTGTTTGGATTAAAACCAGAGGGCCTCGATGTCCAAGATGGAAATGCATTCACTCCTGCTGGCAATCCCACTGGCCTGCAATCAGAGACTGGGCTAAGCTACAGTGCTGTTTACAAGAAACAAAAGCCAACATCTCTGCTGTTCCTGACAGCCATTGGCAATCTAAAAACTCCACACTGTGTGGATTATTTCAGGTGTCTTGTACCTTCCTCCAATCAAGACCAAATCTGGTCCTCTAAACATCCTTGTTTGTGAGTAACTTATCTGCTGTGGCTTTGAGCCAAAGTCTAATGAATTCACTAATCCACAGACACACTTCCTCCGACTATCAAATCAATAAATACAAAGGAGTTGTCCCAGTGGTTTAGGTAAAGGTGAATTCCATCTACACCTCAGTTTACTGATGCCGGAACCGCCTCCGATCACTCAACATGATTGATTTTGAAGCTTTAAAAAAACAAACTAGGACTGCAAAAAACAAAATTGTCAAGATGCCGGCATGAATAAAGCTCTATGAGTCTAACCTGCATGTGGATGTTAAAATACGATGTCCCTTATGTCTAATTTTCATGTTTAATTACTTTTCTAGCTGTGTGTTGCTTCCTTATTGGCTAAGCTTTATTTACTTCATGTGTATAAGCATTGCCTTTATTGCTCTGAGTAAATGAGAGTTGCAAATTCTCACTGGACTCTCCTGCATACACAAAGGTTAATGGAAGAATGAATGACTACAGACAACCTCAACCTGTTCCTCAACCTTCCCCCCACCACAGGTAGGCCACGGCTGGATGGACCGCCACACAATAATCACCTGCAGTGAGAGGAAATCACTGTTGCTATGGAAACACCATTTAGGAATCTCGTGATCCCAAGTGCACATGCTGCCTACAGCCTAATTTGTCCAAATTCATAACTTCGTGCTGGTCTATCCTCTAGCTGGAGTACACAGGAACATTACCACACACTAATAAACACTTTAGAGTAGAATTAGAGTTATTATACTGAGGTGGGCAGCACTAACGCGTCTCTTGACCTGCACGGAGATCTGAGTGTGTTTAAATATTCACAAATCTCTAAAAGGATATGGAAATAAAAAGTGAAGATTAAAAATTACAATCATCTCCTTTTCATTCAGTCGTATTTTCATTTTTTGTTCTTTTTATTTCTGTAAATGTACACTAAGCAACATAAAAGTGTTTCTATTAACAGCAGATGAAATGATCATGTCTCATGTAAAATAAGCTGTTCGCAGGAAATTATCAACAAAAGCTCTAGTTGCTGATTGCTTTGTGGAGCTTTTTATAGTTTTTATTGCACTGCTTGATCTTGTTGCCAACCATGGCATCAAATTATAGCCTATATCACTCAGTAGTGAAGACTTCTCTTTCGCATTGTTTAAAACAAATATAAAATGTTCAATTACAATTTATATGTGATATGCTGGACTTTTCCTACAACATCAAATGGAAGCAACACCTGGTAACACGTTATTTCAAGGCGATCTGGTGTCTCAAATACCAACTTAAGATGCCAGGAATCCTCTCACCCTTCAAATGTTCAGTTTGGAAACACTCCTTGTCTGAGCTTTGTTTGGGCTCATTATCCTGCTGCAGTATGAATCCATCTCCACAAAGACACAAACCAGAGGGTGGAGCATGTCTCTAAAGAATAGAGTTCTACTTCTTCTTGGTCACGTTGGACTCAATTTGGTGCAAGTATCCAACTCCAGAATAGAAAAACACCCCCAGGCTTGAATAATTCTACCATCATGTTTCAGTGTGGGTTTGATCTGCTATGGTATCGTTTTTTCTTCTGTTGGTCTTCTTACATACACCCTTCTGTTACAGCCAGTAATCTCTAAAAGGGATTTATCACTGAACAGGGTTGTTCTCTATTATGAAATGCTGGCACATGTTTATCCACCCGAAGCATTTGATCATAGAGCAGGGTGATATGGTCAAAAATATTTATCACGATATATATTTGAAAATTTGCGATAACGATATAACTGACGATATAATTGATGCGAGACAAAATACAACTCCACAACTTTACTAGCGCAAAAAAACGTCCATTTATTTTCACTTAAACAAGCAGCTGTTTTTTATGTGCATTAAAGCTATAAAAAATTTAACAGTGCAAATGCAAATTCCTCGCTGAAAGTTTAACCACAAGGCATTTCCAGTAGAAATGGGCTGACATATCCTGAGCATAACCATGTATAATATCCACTAAAGTTAAAAAGAAGTGCTTTGCAACATTAAACTGCAGTGTGCCAAATAAAAAAGTCAAACACGTATTTTTCGGACCATAAGGTGCACAGGATTATAAGACACATTAAGCGAAACAAAGCAGTCAGATAAATCAAACTTTATTCAACTCATTCTTCGTGCTTCCTCCACTTCTGTACCATTGATTCATTAATGCTGTATTCTATCACAGCTGCTCTGTTCCCATGTTGTTGCAGTATATTAATGACTAACCTCGCATTGTGGATGGATTATCTCAGTTGTTCTCCTGACTGAAGTTTGGTCCGTTTATAGCATCCTCCCATGCGATTGCATTTGTCTCTAACCATCAGGAACCCCGTTAACTTTTATCGAGTGGAAAAGTGTTAGCGTTCATCCTCCAGCTTCACTGTTTATGTTATGCTAACATAGCTGTGTCGCTAGCGATCACGTAGCACATCATTATATACCAGCTAGCCCAACTTCAGTAACCCCACAAACGTCACTGCTGTTTAGTTTCCTGTCTTCATTTATGTTGGAAGTGATAGCAGAACTGTACGTTTGAATTTTTTCAGAAATCTCTCAGTCAGAACATGGCATATCACGCTTAGGTAACTAGCGAAACTAGCGAGCTAACTTCCGCTAACTTCTAACTCTGTTAAATGTAATCCGTTTCACTCAACGATCCGCTTTCCCCTTTCTCATTCTCCGTTGCCGCCATGCTTTTTCGGCCATGTGCGCATGCGCGTTTTACCCATATTCTATCGCGATATTTTATTTTCTTATCGCTGCCTAACATTATACCGGTATTACCGTGAACAGTATAATATGGCCCAGCCCTATTTGATCACCACTCATGGTCTGTCTGATTTGTTGACAATGATCCAGTTCCACAAATGCTTCCATCATGCCATGATTTGGCACCAAGAAAGGCCCCTCTTTGCTCTACAGTTTCCCTTTAGACACATTCACTTATGTCTGATGGCACATCAAGACTCCCAGTCAATTTACTTTAACAAATTTCTTAAAAGTGGATCAAATCACACCATCATTGTAAACAGTTCAAAAGCTGACCCTTTTTGGTGTAAACAAAGTCAAAGCCACTAATCAGAATTAGCAATATTGCTTTAAATTTACATGTCAGAATATTTTGTTTTTTGAAATGAAGCTTAGTCTTTAAATTTCCTGAACATTTTTTCAGTGTTTTCAGTGTAGGTCCAGGTATTTGAACCCTCTGGATTGTAGGTAATGCACATTTTAGCACCTGTACTAGAAACCTGACATTCAAGACGATGCCCATTACACAAAGAGAGAAACGTTGTGCTGTGCTGGTGTTTCATTCAAAAAACAAACCTTGTAACTTTGCCTTTGTAGTCTGTAGCTGCCACTCTGACACAAAGCCAGAGCAGAGAGGAAGAGAGAGAGCGAGCGATCACATGCTGTAGTCATTAATGTATCATCCATCATCAATCCAATAAGCTGTGCAGCCCCATGAACCCTTTGCTCTCCTTTAAGGTTGCCTGAGGACTTAGCTTCTGCGAGAAAATGACTTTTTCCCTCTGTGACACGGACTCCAAGCTCTGCTCTGTTGTCAGTTCTTGTGTCCTGCAGTATGTAAACAATTATCGCGCTCTACAATTTTTGCAGCGCTAGCAGTGACGTGTAAATGTAGATTACAGAGAGAGGGGGAAAAAGCACACAGGCAAACTTAATGAACGGCTGGCATTGCTGACTAGTCAAGAGTTACATGGGGTTAAACAATTAGCCAATTAGCCTGCTGGATAAACAATGCGGTTGCATATGTTTATTCAGGGAAGATGTTCAGAGGCGAAGACTTTTTATAGCAGCATGCTGACGATGTGCTGAGTCAATGTTGACTCTGTTTGCAGCAATGCTAAAACAAGTGCAGCAGCTGGAAAACGGCACCAACGCTGAGTGTCAAAACAGCCAACGGAGCTTGTTTCTAGGAACTGAACAAAGTGGTCCACAGTTATATCGTGCAAGGACAGCCTGGGAAGATGCAGATACTGCTTTGAATACAGACTGCTCTTGCACCGACCATGACATGACCGTTCCCATGTCTCGAGGGAAGAAAAATTACAATCACTACCAAAAGTATGATGATTGTATATAAAAAAACTAGGCCTCGCCACATGAGGAAGGGACGGAGAAGGCAGCGCCATTCATTTACATCCAAACTCATGCAATATGGAGGATGTAATCATTACTGTGGCACATTCAAAGTGAGTTTTTCGGAAGAGCGGGGAGGAGCGCATTAGCTGTACATTAGCTGGCAGACAGGGAGCCATGAGCGCATTGATTAGGTCTGCATGTAGCGCCAGGACCGATATCTGTGGGCTGTGGACATTACACAACCGCTGTCTCTCTTACAGTGTACTTCCTATACAGCATGTTCACCTGATTCATCCCTGAGGAGGCACGATCTGTATTCAAAAAATGCATTATAGGTATTACCAAATGGTAAATAAAATGGCCTGTATTTGTATAGCGCTTTTCTAGTCCCTAAGGACCCCAAAGCGCTTTACACAACCTGTCATCCACCCATTCACACACTGGTGATGGCAAGCTACATTGTAGCCACAGCCACCCTGGGGCGCACTGACAGAGGCGAGACTGCCGGACACTGGCGCCACCGGGCCCTCTGACCACCACCAGTAGGCAACGGGTGAAGTGTCTTGCCTAAGGACACAACGACCAAGACTGTCCAAGCCGGGGCTCGAACCGGCAACCTTCCGAGTACAAGGCGAACGCCCAACTCTTGAGCCACGATCGCCCCGAAAGCTACTACTGGTCTACCAAAGACCAGTGGTAGCTCGAGGAACTGCACTGGTGACTGCAATTTGGAAGTTACACATTGCATAAAAGTAAGTCAGAGGATATTTCTACTGTGGTTCAACCAGCATTTGCCTGGCACAAAATTTAAAAGAAAAAGCAGTGGGTGCCCTAAATCTAGGACTCCATATCTTGCTAACACTGGTATTATATGAGACCAGTGTCTCATATAATACCACTTCTACTACTAACAATAACAATAATCTGTACATAAACAGACACATAATCAGAAGAAAGTAAAGATTAACGGCTTAGTTTAAGATTAAGCAGTGAAAAAAGTGAATTTTCACTGCTTGTTTAAAACAAATAACAGCTTCAGCTGACCTAACTGACTGAGGAGCTGGTCCAAAGATTTTGGTGCTACAATCTCAAAAGCACAATCGCCTCTGTTTTTAAAATCAGAGCGTGGAACAGTTAGGAGACCCCTGGTCAGGAGAAGTCTCAGTAGCTCTGATATATACGCAAATGCCTGTCAATGTAGAGCTTTTTTGTTAAGTTGCACGAATTGGCCGTTTCTTAAGGAAAGGACATAAGCAGCATTCTTTAATATTGCTCTTGAAAGGTCAGAGGTCATGGCAAAAAGAACATTTGATGTTGTGCTGAGGGACGAGCAGCTGGAAAGATTTCTCCTGCTCCTAGCAGAGCTTCTTCCTGTGTCTATGAACACTTGAAGCCATGTTCCTCTCTGATAACTCTTGTGAACTGATAGGCATATCACCCCTACCATAACCCGCACTCAAGACCTCATAATTGCTCCTTTCTTGTACGCTCACCCCCCATGAACCTCCTCTGGCAGCCACTGTCAGTTCAGGCTTATCCAGACACCTTTCGCTGACATAGTATGAGATTGAAGCCCAGTTATCTTCCCTGTAATGCTGCATCCTCCCACCACACTCCCACCTGCAGTGCTGCTGCTGCTGAGAGGGGAAACATGATAATCCTCAAAAGGTAAAAGCACAATATGTGGCAAGGACTCTCTCAATGAGAAGCAATGTAACCTCAGAGCTGCTCTCTGCCCACTCCACATGTTGGTCACCCTCCTCCCACTCCACATCAGTTGAGGTGTGTACCCACTTGCCCTCATAGCATATCCAACCAATGACAGTTGAAGGTGGAATAAAAGTGCTAACTTTTACCTACAGACTAATATCACAACAGTGATTGTCCAGGTCCCAGAGGAGTCTGGTGTTTGTTACCATGGCAGTTCCCCACCCCACACCCCCACTCCCTACTCCAATGTGTCTTTTGCTCCTGCTTTGCTGACCTGACCTTCCATTGTCCATTTATCTATGTGTGTGTGTGAGAAGGGCAGAGGCGGGGATTATATGGTCCTCCAGGCAGCTGTAAAATATGACTTATGGCACCACGGTGTTCTAGATGCTACAGCAGCTTCTCTTGAGAAAGGAGGCGACAGAGACGGGGGTTGGTGTTAGCAGATAGGGAGAGAATGGAGAATTGATCTGTTAGAAATCAGAGGGGAAGAAAACCAAAGGAGCAATAGCGGATTTCTTTTCATGTACTCCAGAGAAGATTAGGGCTTAAGCGCCGGCTAGTCGCGTGGAAAAAAAATCTCATTGGGCAAAGAAGAGGATTGAGGAGGAGAAAAAAAGGAGTCAAACAAGGCCACTGCATGACGCCTTTTTCTCTCTCACTTGTATTCCCCCGTGTTAAAATATGACAATCCAATTAGTGCTCCATTTCAGAAAATCCACAGTTGCTCACTCGGGTTCAAACCTGAGAGAGGAAACAGAAAAGGGGCAAGGATAGAGCCTTGGTATTGCCATTCTAGGAAAAGACTGATTTTATAATGCTTATCAAGCTGCCTCTTTTTGTGTGCACCTTTAAGGAAAGATAACAGGTACATACAAACCCAACAAAAGTTACAAATCAGCAGATCTTTGAGGAACAATGACAATTAATGTCCTTAGCAATAAATTTCATGTTCCTACAGTTTGGCTCATTCCTACAGTGATATTTCCCTATTTGGATGGCTGCATGCTCTATGTGTACACCATTACAACATAGTCATTAAGCCAAACATGTTGAAGTATTGAAATTGGGAGGTAGCTTTGACAAGCTAAGAAAATAAGAAAATTCATTACCAACTTTATGTGTGTCTTTTGTCCTGTCTTCCTCCCATCAGCCCCAACTGATCGCACCACCAGATTACTGCCTTTCCCTAAGCCTGGTCCTGCCAGAGGGTTCTTCCTGTTAAAAGGGAGTTCTTCCTTCCTACTGTTGCCAAGTGCTTGCTCATAGGGGCCATCTGATTGTTGGGGCTTTCTCTCTATTATTGGAGGGTCCACCTTACAATATAAAGCACATTGAATTTATTTGAATGGAACTGAATGTGCAAAGGCTTACGTTCATATAACGTTGTGGAGAACAAGGGCTTTTTTATATACTTTAAATACTGAAACCCATCATATCATGGGCAGTTCATTATCTCATAGTAAAATCTTAACAGTACAGGAGTCAGCTCATGTTTGCATTTAGTTAAGTTGGACTAGACTGTAAAACAAAATAGTTCCGTTTGTCAGGGGAGAGGTGAACTGAAGTGAGAGGAACAAACCTTTTATTATTTTTAAATGCCTAGTTTCTGCTTTATCACCGCAATTTAACTGACACAAGACTGGGGCTAGACAAAGATTTCCTTATGTTATAGATAAAAGAATGCTTCAAAGAGGTAAACACTCCAGTGCAGTGTCAAGAGCTTTTTCTAGTAGAGTAAAGTACTGAGTTTTATTCTACCCTGTTTTGGTTGTACCTTCCATTCAACATCCTACAGACACACCGAACAGCTCTGTGGGATGTACATGAATAAGTCTGGAATCATTAAAGGATGCCGATTTAATGTCCATAAAAGCCTGTGTTTGTTCCCCTAAAGCCATGTGTCCTTGAGAGAGATACCAAACAGTCATCATTCAAAACAGCACAGCGAGTATAAGCCACAGCTTCATGCATAATATGTAAATGTAATCTCCAAAAAGTCTGTACTCATCCACAAACACTTTGTCTCGCCCTGGGCTCTAGCATAATCTGTTTAAACCAACAGAGAAACGAGCCAAACTTAGAGAGCCTATTTGACATTATTTACCCTCTTTTGCCTCTGCTCCCACTATTTTTACATTTTGATAGTCATCTTTGCAGTTACAGCTGCGTGGCAGCAGCAGAGCTACTGTAATCAATGGTTTTCCACAGAGCGCCATTCCAATGAAGCCAATCTATGAAAGCACCAGTGTAGGTATTGATGTTTCTTGGCAAAACTCCAGCCTTTACTCTCAGTGATGTGAAAGAAACTACTACTACTAAAATTTGTGTGGGCTACAAGCAAACCTCAACAGCACAGGCAGAGCTCGGGAAGCAAAGAAAGGATTTAACAATCAACGGTTCTGTATGCATTTAATTTAATTTAACAGTAATTTGGTTTTCTTGCCCCAACAGATTTTTGTTGGTTACAATTAGCAACAAACAGCACATCTACGTTTGCTCAATGAGAATCTAACAGATTCACACTATTTTACAACGCACTATTGTCATTTTACCATGTTTTTCCAACCGTGGCAAAACTGACCCTGTCCACTCAAGGAAAGCATTTCCAGGCCTCTGCCTTATCTGAGGTGGATGTTTGTAGAGGATTCCAATCTAAACCTAAGCTAGCAGGACATCGGGTTCAGCACTGGGATGATTTTTGCAGCAGCAAGGCACTAAGCAGGTTAAATCCTCCAACAGTGCAAATAGGGCACTGTCCTCCAACACATTTATCCCACCTTCATTTTCACATTTAACTCTTTATGGCCTATTTTTGTATCTGTATACTGTATAATGAGCCACCCATGAAAGGCAGTTTACAACAATTCCACAGCCAGACTTTCACCACAACCCTAAAGCCACAACTAAACAAAGGAAACACATGTAGTGAGTTGTCTTAGACAAACTCTTGCACTGTAAAAAAAAAAAAAAATCCTAAAAAAACAGTAATATTCCAGCAGCTGGGGCGCCAAAATAATACCAGAAAATAACAGAAAATAACTTTCCCATGAAAATACAGTTATTTTCAGTAATGACAATACAGTTTGTTGCCCTAATTTTACATGGGATTTTGCCTTTTTCAAGTGCTTTTAAACATTAAATTAGGAACAATTTAATGTGATTAAACAATGAAATTACCTATAAACAAGGTCAAAGAATGCGGAAATATGAATAATAATACTTAAATGGGGCGATCGTGGCTCAAGAGTTGGGCGTTCGCCTTGTAATCGGAAGGTTGCCGGTTCGAGCCCCGACTTGGACAGTCTCGGTCGTTGTGTCCTTGGGCAAGACACTTCACCCGTTGCCTACTGGTGGTGGTCAGAGGGCCTGGTGGCGCCAGTGTCCGGCAGCCTCGCCTCTGTCAGTGCGCCCCAGGGTGGCTGTGGCTACAATGTAGCTGCCATCACCAGTGTGTGAATGTGTGTGTGAATGGGTGGATGACTGGACATGTAAAGCGCTTTGGGGTCCTTAGGGACTAGTAAAGCGCTATATAAATACAGGCCATTTACCATTTAAATGTACAGAAATATACAGTTAACAGTTGGTTTAAATAATAATGGATTGCATTCATATAGCACTTTATGAGACCCTCAAAGCGCTTTACAATTCCACTTTATTCCCCTCTGGCCATCACCAGTAGGTGGTAGGTGAAGCGTCTTGCCCAAGGACACAACGACCAAGAGTGTCCGAGCCGGGGCTCGAACCGGCAACCTTCTGATTACAAGGCGAACTGCTAACTCTTGAGCCACGATCGCCCTAAATAACAATAACAATAATATTAATTATTTGATGTAAAAAAAAGTTTCTAAGAATCATTTTATATATTCTTCCACAGCATTACATTTGAATTTAACAGTTCAATCTTTCAAATAACGGACAAATATTTGTGAAATTATGATGCATTTGTGAATGTATTTTAACAATCTACATATGCATATGTACAGACAGATACATTTAAAAAACAAGAAAATTATGTTTTATTACATTTACAGTAATTTTATGTTCATTTACATTTGAAATGTAAAATCACAGTCTATTTATGTGAATTTAATGATATTCTAGAAGAACAGTACAAAATTGTAAAATACACAGTAAAATACTTTTATATTACAATTTTTTGTGTGGGCTACTTGCCAGTGTGCAACATGTTGTATGTAGTCTGCCATGTTTTGTGATTTGCTCATCCTCAAACACTAGCTTTAGGCAGTCCTTAAAAATATGAGTAAAAATGTCTTGAAGCATGCTCAATCATCCAGGTAAGGAAATCCCAGGAAGTTGATACTGTTCATCTGGATGTTGTGTTTTCAGTGTTCCATCTTCTTCAGTCATGAAACATGGATTTCCTCCCACAATATCCGTTCACACCCAGAGATCCTTTATTATTTGTCTATGATGTTGTGCTAAGTCTAATATAAACCATAATCATGTCCATAAATACATGCCAGCAAGTGATCAAGTCAGATCAATGTTATCCCCAGCCAGGAGTAGATTTTATGATGCTGCACTTTGGGGGCTGAGCCTTTTACCGTCCAACTTCACATGTGATTAATGACCTCTGACCTTGCAAGCCATGACCCCAGAGACAAATATGTGTGATAGGAGCTGCATGTGAGAGGTCAAAGGTCAATACAGGCAACACAGGAGTTGCCTGCAGTCAGTCATGGTGTCCCAGTCCCAATTAATACCCTTCAGGTGAAAGTGCAGGTTCATGCCCCAAGAAGAGGACACCTTTCTGTTGTGAAGCTAAACTAAATGTCTCTGTGGAGAAGGCTAGAAAGAAAATTCTAATTCTGCACACAGTAATCAATGACATTCATTTCCTAAAAACAGCAGTTTTCAGCTGTGGTAATTTGCATTTGAGTTATTCAGTTTAATGACCTTCTTGGGATAAACACTCACAAATTAGCATAGTGTTGTGATCCAGTGCAAGACACTGTTTCTGATTCAGTTTGTGAACATTTTGGCTGTGATATAATTTCCTAAAGCCAAACAAGAATGGAGTTGCTCTCAATTTCTTTTTGTTGCACAGAAGAAATCGCCATACTTTAATTCTATAGCTGAAAGAAATACATATTCTCCTTATAGCAAATGTAGATGAATCATTTAAAGAAGTCACTTCTTGGGGGAAACTCTGGTGATGTGAACTGTCTGCAACAAGAAGTGGATACGAGCAGAACAACATACTCCGATGACCTCAAACAGATTCTGCCCACCTGTGGTGAGACATCTCCCCTGCTGTTTTTAAATCTAATCACTGATATTAAAATGCCTTACCAGAGCTGTAAAAGAGATGACAGGTGCCTTTCTCAATTTAGCCTCTATTTTTGTTGTACCCCATCTGCAGATACAACTTTGAACCACACCAAGATTTTTAACCAGCCACGGTAAAAGACAACTCCCCGTCTCCACGTCCATGCCCTATCCATTAACTGACACCACTACTGTTCATCTTGCATGACACATCTGGCAGTAATGCAGCTATCCATCAGTGGAAGCATGTCGTGGTGTAAATCATCGGCGATGCTTCATGAGCTACAGACATCAAACCCACCAAGCGTGGAAGGGAAGAAAGAGTCAGACGTAAGGACAAGGATAGAAAAAGACAGAGAATTGTAGGTAGAAACCAACAGATCGTGGATATTATCAGTAACCATGGCAATTCTGCTGGTTTATTCCAGTCCAAACTCAGCCCCTTCCTCCTTTGTCAAACTTCCCACAGCAAAAAATCAGGCACAGAGTGTATGAAATATAGATACAGATAAACAACACTAGTTCACCTAGGCCGCACTTGTAACACAAGTGTTTTGTACCAGGAATATCTTTTAAACTTTGTTGATCTGGCCTTTTGGGTAGAGCCTTTTTTAATAAATCACAGAGGTGTTTCCAAAACTTCATTTCAAGTGCTGACATTTATCAGTGAACCCCCACAGCCTTGGCGATTGGTGCAGAAGCATGCATAATAAAGGGCAAAACCATGAAGAGTATGAGAGTCTAGTGAAGGGCTTTCAACTTGCACACATCAATCTCCAGAGGGAGACGGGGGGATCAGGGAAGGTTCTGAGCTTCAGCCAGTTGATTTTATAATCTCTTCCTTCTGTGAGGACTGGAAAACATGGAGGACCAGACACAGGGCAAAGGAGAACACTGGGAAGTTGAAGTAATCTGTCACTTTTCTGCAGCAAATCTTCAGTTCACTGTTTATGCTTGACTGGTTTGTTTTAATGGTTTCTTTGGAAAAGCAAAGTTGCTTCCTTTTCCAAATGCAATGTGTTTTCTTCAGCTTGCTTAAAAAAATTTATGTTGCCACTTTGCCCCAACATCAAATTGGTCCCAAAACGACAAAAACAACAGCTCATAATACACTGAACAACATCATGGCAGTGTCCGGCCTAATTCTCCAGTCAGCTGTCCTCATGTTGAGTGGATGAATGTGTGCCATTTTAAGGACAGCTCTCCAGTAGGGGCCAGTAGCTCTGGGACAACACGCACACGACATACTCACAAACAGGCAGATACACTGACGGTGGGCACGGCAAACTTCTGTCTGCATCTCCCTGTCTGCCTGCCTGCCTGTCTGTCTGCTGTTATAAAGCATGTGTGATGATGAATGAGCTTCCTTCAGTCAAGAGGAAAGCGTCCTTGTTCAAAGTCACAGCCTTGAGCGAGTTATCACACTTTGGAGAGCTGCCCTCTTATCCCTCCAGGAGGGCAGGGCACACCTGTCCATGCACCTTCACATATCCTCACACTCTCACATGTACATTTACTGATAAGCCGCCAGAAAGCTTAGATCCCAGCCACCCTATACTCACTCAAACATTTACGGACACAAATGTGTTCACACATAGAATGCAGGCTGACATTATTAGTAGGAAATGGGCAACCTTCAGGGGTTTTGGCTGAAAGACAGCAAACAGATCTCTGCGCCTGTGTGTGTGTGTGTGTGTGTGTGTGTGTGTGTGTGTGTGTGTGTGTGTGTGTGTGTGCATGTGTTTTGTAGCTCCAGACTGCCACAGGCACAAAGCATTTATGGATTTTAAGTGGCAATGCAAGCATGGGCAGTAGAGAAAACATTAAGTATATGTAGGAAATACAAAATCTACTTTAATAAGAAATCCAGGGATGAATCAATTAAAAGCTCATTTTCCCAGCCTCAGGAGCCACGCACAGAAACTCTGCAGGTTATAGCTTAAAGATGATGCATTGAAAGTGCATCAATAAATGTTCTGCTTTAATCAGTGCATTAAAATTTCAGTATTACCAATGACACACACGCCTCCGCTCTCAACAGAGACGTGCCGAGAAACCCATTAAAAGCTCCTCTGTGGTGGTGAACATTAATACTATGTTTAGCAGAAAGCCCATCAAGGACTGTAAATGTCCTTGGGAAAAACAGTCAGAATATATCTAAGAATGCCTGAATTATGTTTGCTTCTCATGTGTTGCACTTCTTGGCTGGTGTCATTTTATTGCACGTCGTAGTTGTTATATGGCTGAAATCTGGAAACCAATTGATGCTGATCAGCCAAAGGCAGATGATTTGGGAATAACGGGATTGAAACTGTCTGTGGATTTGTCAAATCTGGGGAAGTGTGACAGTACTAATTAGGTTTTAGACTTTTAAAAAAGTGTCCGACAAATTCCTCTGAGAACGGAAGAAAAGTCTAAGAGTGAAAGGCAAACAATAACACTGCTGACTTCTTTAAATCAATCCCCAAACACTTGACACAAATTATTACAGTACGCTTGAACAAGGATGTTATTGTTAACATGTGTAAAAAATGTGCATAGTTTCATCCTAAGTAATGATATAATAATTGCTCTTGGTAAATTTCCCATGGGGCTGCACAAGAAGAAACTAGGTGATAATGCTAATACTATGAAGTCTGAAAAATAGAACTGAAAATAATTGTACAGGGTTAATGTTAATAAAATAGGCCGTAAAGAAATGTATCATTTCAAAATGAATCCATTCTGTTTTTGTTATGCAAATTACACTTAATGAAATTATAGGGCATTAATGCTTTGCTGCTGGAGCACTGGCTCACAATATCTTTGCAAAGTGATTCACATTTCTCATAATCCCATGACATGTCTGAGGCATGTCGGCGTAACGAGCTCTGCTGCAGAGCTGTGATGTCATCCACACTGTTCAGCATTTTTTTCCATCAGGGACACGCACTACAGTGAGACCGAAGCTAAAATAATAACCATCATTATGAAAGTTGAAAATGCACAGTGTAGCACTTATTAATCACAGTGATTAATAGGGAACGATCATTTTTCCACATCTCAACAGTTCTTGATTGTGAAAATCAAAATTCAATTCTTTTTTATTATATACCAGCAATGTGCTCTCCTAGACTAAAACTGATAGAGTGCCTCAACATGGGTGAGAGGTAAATGTGTAATGCTGATGTTTTCAATTTGCCATGAAATGAAGTAAACACAAACACTAAACAAAGGAAGTGTTCTCACCTAGTGATGGAGTGCCTTCATAGTTTGGAAGAGCATCTTAACACCAGATGAGCACATGTTGACCGTGTGTCATGTGTGCATATATCAAAGACTTCTCAGGCAAGACAAAACTCCAGGTTATGATACCATAGCAGATAATATCTCACCAGTGGTTGTTGCTTGTAACTGCAGGGGCAGTTTAATATTTCTCCGATCAGAATTTTAAGGACTGAAACCCCTTTAAACAGCTGCTATGCCAAAAGATGCATCAGAAAATAGCTGGAGTATAACGCCCAAGGCCTTCGTTCATTTCAGGACTTAAGGACACATTTTTCTCTTCCCGCATCTTCTTACTTTGTGTATCTGCAGCTCAGATCAGCTTTAAAAGCATATGGTGTCCCCTGGGACTCTCCTTTTCCCTCTCATCCCATGCTGGAATGGATCTTGCCTAACTCTGGCAGTCCCTCTGTTTCCAAAATCTACAACAAATTAGCCGAACATGGTATAAAGCCCCTGCCCATTGAATCTATTTGGGTCAGGGAACTGGGAGAACTACAGTTTAATATAGACTGGGATACAGTGTGGTCTAATCTGAGTTAGACTTCTAAGAACCTGGCGCATCAATTAATTAATTTCAAAACCATACACAGAACATACATTACACCCTGTAGGAGGTTCCAGATGAAACTACAGGCTACGTATCACTGTCACATCTGCAATGATTCATCACCAGGCACATTTTTGCATGTTTTGAGACTGTCCTGTTGTATCCAATTTTTGGGTCTTTGTGAACTCTGTGTTATCTGAGGTGCTGGAAGTTTTTTATATTCCCAATCCTGGTCTTTGTCTCCACTCTCCCCTTCACTGTTTGCAATTTTTATTGAACCACTAGCAGCAGCAATTAGACAGAATTCAGTAATTAAGGGCATAAAATGCAAGAACGTGGAACATAAAATCAGCCTTTATGCGGATGATGTGTTACTCTTTCTCTAAAATTCACAAACCAATATCTCTGGGGTGATTGAATTGATAAACTCTTTTGCAAGAATATCAGATTACTCAATTAACTGGTCAAAATCTACAGTCCTACCGATTAATTGCTCCCTCCATAATTCCTCTTCTACACCACTGCAATCGGGAAATATAAAATATTTAGGTATTAATGTTTCTCCCAAGCTTGCAGATCTAACTAAATTAAACCATATCCCACTTTTAAAGAAGGTAGAAGGTGATCTGGCTAGGTGGAAATGTCTACCCATATCACTCATGGGAAGGGTTGCCGCTATAAAAATGATGGTCTTACCAAAAATAAATTATTTATTCTCAATGATCCCAACTAAACCGCCACAAGATTGGTTCAGATCTCTAGATTCATGTATGTCCAAATTCCTTTGGAAAAATAAACCCCCACGTATCAGCTTAAAAACACTACAAAAGACCAAGGATAAAGGAGGATTAGAACTACCTAACTTTCAGCACTACTTCTTAGCCAACAGGCTTCAGTTTATCTCAGGATGGCTAAAACATACCCTCTTAGATGAACCTTGGCTAGATGTAGAACAGGCACTTTGCAATAATCTAGAGATTTCAGATCTACCATTTATCAGCTCAAACATCCAACGACATGAATGCTTTAAAAGCATCAACATCAGCTCTTCTCTGACAGCATGGTGGGAGTTTCTAAAATTGACGGAGTCTTCATTAATCCCATGCAAATGTACACCTATCTGGAACAACCCTGACATATTACAAAACAATAATATGATAAACTTTTCAGATTGGAGTGGTAAAGGAATCAAATATTTAGAACATATACTAGAAGGAACAGAATTTATTTCATTTGACGGACTAGTTACACAATATGGGATCAACAAGAAAAGATTTTTAGAATATCAACAAATTAAATCCATAGTAAAAAAGAAATTTAAACCGGGTCAAGTTGAACTACAAACACCACCAAGTGTGGTTCAATTTCTTACTCTTAAAACCCCCAAATTACTATCCAAAATATACAGAATGCTTTCTAAAACAGATGAATCAATATCACTTCCTATTGCAAAATGGGAAGCGGATTTATCAGTTAACTTAGACCTAAACTTCTGGTCTCAGACTTGCTTAAAAACCTTTCATCTAATCAGAAATCCCAGTCTTCAATTAATTCAATACAAAATATTACATAGAGTGCACTATACAGGTCATCGGATGTTCAAGATGGGCTTTACGTCTACCAACAACTGCTCACACTGCCAAACCAATTCACCGGACAATTATATCCACGCTCTTTGGTTCTGTCCACCAGTTCAGAAGTTTTGGCGCGAGATATGTGAAGACTTATCAAAGTGTCTGAAATGTAACATTCCAACTTCCCCCTTAGTGTGTTTGTTGGGCAGCTTAGATAATGTCACTACAGAAAAGAATATAGCCCATATGGTTTTCACTGCCCTATGCATAGCCAAGAAAACAGTCCTCATGAACTGGAAAAATAAAAATAATCTTAATTCTAACCAATATAGAAATTATCTATTAGATTACATTAGTCTTGATAAAGCCTCTGCCACCACATCAGATCAATTGCTCTGGGCTCCTTTGATCAGCTCCATCACCTAGTGGGGGTGGGGGGTCATAGTTTGGTCCCGCCTTCACTGTTGTGATTGGTGTGGGGGTAGGGACAGGCTTAGGGCGTCGGGGGGTTCCCCGGAGGCATCTTTCTTGGGGGGCTCAACCCGGGGCAGCGGTCATGTCCAATTGGGGGCTCTGTTGGCTCTCAGGTGACAGTTTCCTCGTGGCTGCGTGCAGCGGGGCTAGGGGAGGGTCTGTGCTGACGGACGTGGGTTACTGACCTGGTAGCCTGGCTGCCCCTGGGTGGGTCCGGGATGGGCGTGAGGTTCTGGGGGCGCTCCGTCTCTGGGCTGGGGCCCTGGCCGGGCCTCGGGGGCTTGGGTCCTGGTTGGTGTGTTGCCGGGGTTGTGGGCGGGTGGGTGCATGGGGGCCCAGCCCTGGCGCAGGGTGCCGCCGGTGCGTTGAGCCACCTGGGGGGCTCTTCAACTGGTGAGGGAGGTTGTCACATCTTGCAGGAGCTTTCCTCTCTTCAGGAACTCTCTCTGCAGGAGGGGGAGATACAGGAGAGGTGGAGGAAGATCTCTGTAGTCTGGAAGATGAGTGGATGGTGGGGTGGGTGCAGTTTTCTCTGTGGTGGGGTTGGGTGGACTGTCCCGGGCTCTGTGGGGCTGGGCGGCGCTGCGCCATAAACTCAGACAAAAACTGGTTCATCCCAAAGACAAACTTATCAACATAGTATATGCTGTACAGTGCAGCGAGGAATGCTCAGACCTCTACATTGGAGAGACCAAACAGCCACTTCATAAACGCATGGCACAACATAGAAGAGCCACCTCAACTGGACAAGACTCGGCTGTCCATCTGCATCTTAAGGATAAAGGTCACTCTTTCGAGGATGCCAATGTTCACATTTCGGACAGAGAAGACAGATGGTTTGAAAGAGGAGTGAAAGAGGCCATCTATGTCCACTGTGAACGACCATCTTTGAACAGAGGCGGTGGTTTATGACACCAACTGTCTGCCATCTATAATCGAGTTTTGAGATCCCTTCCCACACGCCTTAACACCCACTCATATCTTGGTTCATTTGATCTCAGTAAGTCACATGAGTAAGTGAGGCAAGGTCTCACAGTGGGTTCACCCGAAACCTTGGCTGATTGTGACCCACACCCGTTTGTACACCTTGACTCGTGTGATTAGGTAGAGGATCAATTGGTGGGTCCACAACCCTCTTAGGGACACTCCCAGTAGGGCTTAAAATTTGGGACTCTCCACCAATTGCTCTTAGAACTGAAGAAGATGAGAGGTGAAACGTCTTCAACAAACTTAAAGAAGTCTAGATGGGTTTTTTTCCAAGCTCCTTAGACTAGATCAGAAAAGTACTTTATAGTTTATTATTATGCCACAGTGAAGTTAACTTTTAAACTTCTGGATGTAAAAATGTCATCACTTCATGCCGTCATTTGGTCCTACAAACCATTTCTTTGATTTGTTTGGGTTTTTTGTTTTTTTTACAAATTGCCATAATAAAAGGTTAGTTCAAGGTAATCTTGATTCTAACTTGCTTTAAGTTCATACAATTAACCTGAAAAAAATGATGCCTCTGGCCAAGGCTCTGAGACATTCTCTAAAACTTCTCTCTCTCAAACCATGAAGTCAACACACTAGAAGTTCACATCATTTGTTTAGCATTTGTGGTTTCCTCAGTCAGTCACCAGCACCATACTTATTATTGCCATTCATCTGTTATCAGCAAACTATATCATAAAATCAGGTGGAATATTTAAGGAAAAATCTGTTACATTTTGGTGTAGATCCAAATTACTGTCCTCACTCAGTGATTTTGCAGAGTGGGCTTCTGGTTCAGGTGATCAAGTCATATATTATTTTCTTATTTAGAAAATTTAATCTGATTGGAATCTCCCCCTAAACCTCTTTTCTAACTGCCAGACTAACATCAATTTCTTGACTGTACAGACACATCAAATGACAGACCTTTTTTGGCAGTTGCTATATCCGCAGCAGTGTTTTTCTCTCTGTGCCATCAGAAGTACCGGCTAACACAAGCTAACAGACTTGTAGTCCCATCCAAAAACCAGAGACGAAGTCATTTAGATTGCAAATTGCTCCGATGTAGCAATTACATCACTGAGTCTCACAATAACCTGCAGAGTTACAGAAAGGTTACCTTGGGGAAATGGAGCATTAGGTTCCATCTCAAATACAGAGTTGCTACTCCTCATTACCATTTCATGACTCAGAGTAAATCAGAGACTTTCTCCTCTGCAGGGTCTGAAAAATTATTTGCTAAACCTGACGCATTCCACATGGATTTCAAAGTTAGAGTTAGCACGTTGGAAACTGAAAGTCTGAGCAAGGGGACTGAACATGGATAATAAATCCGGTTTGAAGATAATGCCTTGCGTGTGGCCCCAGATGTCACTGATGGACATATCTCTTCTGTCAACAGTCATGTGTTAATGAACTGCAAAATAATAATAGAGACTGGCTGCATATAGCCAGTCTCTATATAGTCTCTATTGGTACAGTCAGAGCCGCCTGTCGTGATTGCATCTTTTTCTTTCCTTATGGCCACGATGGAAAAACTAATTGAGCTAGTCCACCCACTGAGTGGTACAAGGCATGGAAATCGCCAGCCCTACAGCACCGCAATTACCTACATGCAGCTTCTGACAAAAATTCCACTCAAAATATTTAAAATACACATTCAAAACACCTATTAGACTTCTCCTTATTTGCTCTTCCCCAGACAGATAGCTCTGGCTTTGAACACAGAGCTCCACTTACCTGAAAGTGTACTTAAAGAGAGGAGTAAGTGACTTCTTTCAGACAGTAGATTAACTGATGGCCTACATCAAGGACATTGTCTAGACAAGAACAAAAGTTTTCTATGAAATATTGAAAAGAAGTCTGGATGTGTTGATCATTTTCTCACAGAGATCTTGGCATTATCTAGCAAAGGTCTGGGTTATTTCTAATGACAGAAACTGAAAGTGAAACTGAAAGTGTCCCAAAAGTGGACAGAAACTGTCCACTTTTGGAACATTGGTTTTGCTTTACTTGGTGGACATGCACGGGATGGGTTTGATATTGGACACTGACACAAGATCCTGTGAGTGAAAAAGAAGTACAGAATGATCTGTAGGAGCCAGGACATTGGATCAAACTATCAGTCCTGCAACTAGTGGACTACACAACCTATCACCTAACTGCTGCTAATGTGTGCTCACCACTGGAGTGTTCAGATGCATGTAATATTGACAAGTTTTCTCTTATGCAGTTAAGGAAGACCTATATCCCTAACTTTGGCTTTAAACTTTCATTTTTGATAAAGCTTACAGTTAAGACTTGATCAGATGACCCTGAACTCTCTCTTAATTATGCTGCAATACGGCCAGGCTTCTGGAAGCTTCCCATGATCCACTGCGTGCTTCTTCTTCACTCACCTCTTTTCACACTCCATCTGTTTACACACCACTCTGCATTTAATCATTAGTTATTATTCATCTCTGTGGCGGGGTGTGGTTGGTGGCTCGGCTGCAGGGGAGGAGTGGAGCAGCGGGTTCAGGGTGTGGTGTCAGGGATCATCATCTAATCACGACTTCCCTATTTCAGTAGCGGCCAGGCCGGAAAGGAGGACGGAGCTGCAGCAGAGAGCAGCAGGCAGCGAGCGAGCACTGCAAAGTGCCCGCGAAAAGTGTGAAATGGAAAACTGACAACACAGTCATTGTGAATAAAATAAAAAAGCTGAAAGTGAGCATTCTGAGCCGTGCCGGGTCCTTCAGGGTTACAAACTGACTTTCTTCCACCGTGTGTCTTTGAGATCATGTCCCAGTATCTTGGTATATATCTTATCTGGTAAAAGTCTTTCAAAATCCATGCCTCTGACGAGTGTGGACTTACTGCTAAGAAAGTCTCTAAGCTGAGATAAACCTGATGACATCATAAGGGTTGTATTTTTCCAAAACCTAAAGTCTTAGAAAGCTCTCACAGTATATCTTTAAAATGCCCTTTGCTGATCAAAAGTTTCAACTTACAAATTCACTCATATAAACCACATGCTTTATGTGTTTTTAAATACTTTTTTGGCAAGCTTTCATCCCAACAACTCACGAGTAAATGGAAAAAATACACTTGATGTGGCAGGTGTTTCCAGCACTAGAAAAGTGTGAGAACTTCAACTATTCCGTAATACACTGAAGCTGTGAAAACCTCAGTATGAGCCACCGTCTCACTGTGACTGACAGGTGAAAATGACATCTTTACTCGTGTTTCACTGGAAAATCATTGTACATTAGCTGCGGAAGCTTAATGGCATTTATAGCTGTGACGCACTTCAGGGGCACAGACCACATATTGAACCAGTCAGCTTCAATACTCTAGGGGGCTGCATTTAAGCAGCAAAAACACATGTAGCCAAGCTACCCAAGCTCTCTGAGGTGCATTAGGTTTGAACACAAAGCCTCCACACTACCATTTTAATCTCACTTTAGCACTGCAACGATTCCCCAAGAGGGGAGTGAACTTGGACATGGAAGTCAAGCAAAGCTGCCACATTGGACCGCACTGGGCCTTAGTTTGGACCGGAAGACAAAAAAGAAGTGGCTGCTGTCCATGTTTTTCCAGTGTGGAAAAACACTGAGTGGGATGAGTAAACGGAAACAAGGACAAACTGCTCTCATCCTTCCACCCCCTTGATCCCAGTGATCGCCGGCATTATTTAATGACAGAGTTGCCTTATAAAAAATATGGTTCATAGATGGCTCATGAGTTCTTTGCAGCCACCGGTACAATCATACTGTCACATATGCTGCTCAGCCGATGCCAACACTTACTGTGGCTGGGCAATCACGACTGGGACATGACAAATCGCCTTGTTGGGTGTCTCTGCCAGATGAGAGCTGCTCAGTAATGTGGGTGGAGTCTGGAAATAACAGCATCCGCTCTGCTGCTTTTCAACATGGACAAACGAGAGAAATGAAGGCACGTGTCACTGCTAGATGATAAAATGATAAAACTTTCATGTCTTCTCAGTTTCCACAACACAAATATATCTCCTGTTGTCCCGTCCTACACTGTATCAGCTCTAAAAAATACCCAACACTACTATGTTTGCACATCACTGTAGTGCAACCACCCTGCTAAAGCCAAAATCGAGTGTACACTGAGCACTAAAGTAGTGGTAGTAGAAACATAGAGTAAGATGTTTTGTGCGATTATGCAACGTTTCACATTGAAGTGCTACAATACACCTAGTAACTCATTCTGAATTTAAAAGCTCCAAGCAGCAGCAGAATCTCAAAATTAAGTTTAGGAATTATTTGTCACTTTGTCTGGTTACAGACTTCTGAATCCCCACCTGCAACTGTTATGCAGTTCAAATAGGTTTGTCGCTGTGTTCATTATTAGACATTTTCCCTGCTTAGCAAAATCAATGAGTAAGCCCCTTTGTGGGCTGATGGGGATGCCTACTTCCTCATTCAGCAACGGCTGTGGGAAAAATCTGTTTTTCTTCAAAAGAAAGACACTGAAAGGCAGTCATTTTTTAAGTACAGCTTGTGATTTAATTTGAATCTAGTCTCAAATCCATTTAAAATATCTGAGAAATGCCACACTGAATAATCTTTCTTTGTTTTCTTTCACGATATTTGTTATGATTTGAAAAAACTGTATTGGTACATGGGTGTATTAATTACTTTTTGCATAACTCAGGTAATATGGTTCATTTTGAGGGGAAATTAATGAACTTTCCCACATCTAATGATGTACAGCTGTTTACAATCGTCATTTAACTGCAAAAAATCATCAGCTTTCTAAAAGATGCATACATCACTTTAGACCAGGCTGTACAGTAGCATAAAATTTAGAGAAAGCCTCCTTAAGTTGTATATCACTTCCTCAAATTAACTGTCCAAATTAGCATCAGGATATCATAAAGGAACATCTGACAACCCAAAGGTCAGAGATTAAATCGCTTCAACAGCCTGTATCCACATACTGCCTTATTAATTAACAAGAACCCCATAATTTCACTCAGGCTTCTCAGATAAGAACTTTAAAAAAACATCTATGGAAAATTAAAAAGTGCATTAAAGGCAGATACGAAGGCTTCTGTTAATCTGACTTCTGGCTTCTACCATGTTCAATAAGAAGTTGAAGAACAAGCAATGCCCCTGACAACCTGCAAGGTAATGATCAGAATCTTTACAATGTGTTCAGGAACAACAGCTTGACCTGCCTCATTATTAATTCACAGTTTTCCAAAATAGCTTGAGCTCTTAGGGTGCCCATACAAATCAATACTCATGAATGTAATATCCAGCACAGCTGAAGGCTTAATAACAGTAGGAGAGTGCAAAGTGAGACAAATCAAGGACAACTGAAGGTGAAAGTAGAAAATTGAATCAGGGGTTGGTTTTAAAGAACATTACTGACAACAGAGGACACCAGTAACAATGAGTGATGAAGAGTAGGGGATGATGAACATGCAAATGTTTGGTTAAACATTCTGCATGTCACACCTAAAGGCCATAGCTACTATGATTACATAGCTCCTCAAGTGCACTTCTCAAGGATAACCCATCCCCATTTTCAAAATGAGGGGTTTTTGTAAATGATTTCTAAAACAAATAATAATGATCAGAATCTACAGTAGAACAAAATCAAATATTTTCCACCATTCAATAATTCACTGTAATTCCCAGCTTTGGGTAAAGATTAGAAGCTACTGCATAAGAAATGTACTCTAATACAAAGAGCACTGTATGTGCTTTAAGCATCACTGCACCAGAAATATGTGCACAAAGTAAACTGTAGCCTAACATCTTACATAGCAATGACCCATTTTAAAACAACAATATGAAGCATTATGTAAATGTTGAGTTTTTTAGAAATACAAATTCCAAATAATAACAAATTGTCACTACAGCTGACAGTGTGCTGATCCTATGACGGCCATGACTGTGGGAGCTGTCCAGGGTACTTCTGCATAATGAGCAACAGTATTACTTGCTTTTGCAGTAGGTGCTTTACTCGGATTGTTGTAAAACTATACATTGCAGATAAAGCAAGCTTCTCCTCAGCACTTGCTGCTGAAGCTGCAGGGTGCATGCTGCACAGTTCACCCTCACCTGACACTAAAGCTGCAGGGATGCACAGTGGTCTCCTTTTCATCTGATGCTAACTGTCTAAACTATAGCAACCATCAAACCTACCTGCTAACCCTGACAGACTGCACCAGCAAGGATGACAGAATTTTCCAGATAGCGTCCAAAGTTTAGCCGAAAACTTATTAGACTTTTAACAACTGGTGATGTCACTGAGTTATTTAATTTATTTTTGCTTATTTATTTATTTATTTTACCACTCTGTACTTTACAGCCTGGAGAAATCCTGTGAAAAGTCTTTGGGTCCTAAACTATGATAATATTTAATGATTTAAAACTTTGATCCTGCTACATAATGTTGCATATGCAGAACTTGCACAAGCAAGTTAAAAAAAACATTAAGAGGAGTCGTTTTTTGTATGGCCTAAATGAATTATGGGGCAGGCCAAAGCTTCCACTTCCACTCAACAAATACAAATCCCTTGGGACCACATTTTCAAGCAGCATTTGCCTAATTTTTCAACAGAGTTGATATTGCGAATTTTCACGTTTCAGTTCTTTCCGTAAAGCTAACCACACTTAAACCAGACAGAAAATCAAGCTAAACAGTCAGTAAAAGCAAAATGCCACAAAGCAAAACACAAAGCTCCCATGAAACAAGTCTTTGTGTTCTTTTTGGTCAGCAATGGTTTCGTTTCAGAACTCTCCCATGGATGCTTTTTGTGCTCAGTTTCTTTCTTATTGTTTAATCATGAAGACTTACCTTAACTGAGGCAACACATGGACACGATCAGCAACAATCCTCGGTAGTCTGTGGCATTTAAATGATGCTGAGCTAGTACTAACAGGGCTCAAAGTGTGCCAAGAAAATGCCATCTATACACCAATGTTGTTTAAATCAATTTCGGATCCTACCATCTGAATGACATAACTTAAATCATCAGATCTGGCAACTAATCTTTCCAGTTTGGGAATCATAAATTGTAGCCTCAGTGTCCTGTTCTTAGCTGACGGGAGTGGCACCCAGTGTGGTCTTCTGCTGCTGTAACCCATCTGCTTCAAGGTCTGATGTGCTGTACACTCAGAGATGCTCTTCTGCATATCTGAGTTGTTACAAGTGGTTGTTTCAGTTACTCTCACTCTACTATTAGCTTAGTCTGGCCTTTCTCCAGTGACATCTGGGATCAACAAGGCATCTTCGCCCAGGAAACTGCCACTGTCTGAATATTGTTTGCTCCTTGGACTTCTCTATAGAGACGTTTGTGTGGTAAAATCCCAGGAGATCAGCAGTTCCCAAAATAAAGAAAAATTCACACCTGACACACTTGTCTGGAAACGACAACCACAAAATATTCAAAGTCACTTACATCACCTTTCTGCCCCATTCTGACGCCTGGTGTGAAACTCAGCAGTTTGTCATGACCTTGTCTACATGCCTAAAAGCATTGGGTTGCTGCGTGTGATCGTCTGATTAATTATTTGTGTATAACAAGTGATTAAACAGCCATTCCGAGTAAAATGACTGTTGACCGTTGTTGTACATCAAACCACTATCTGCTTTTTAAATAAAATGCCATACCCTGCCAATTGGATAAAATCAATGCTAAACATTTTCCATGACCATCTGTGTGATCTGTATAAAACAGATATTATAGATATTAAATTACGGTCCTTAGACACCAACAAACAGAAAAATGTTGGGATCCGATGGCCTTTAGGAGGAATTGAAACCATATGTAAGAAAAGAATGAAGGCTATTCTTGACCAATTTATTACTGATCAAAGGCTTTCTCTGGTCGTAGCTTTTCACTGTAGGTGAGAGGTTATGTTTTCTTTCATGTAAGTTGAGGAAATACATTGGAGCTTTGAATGCTTGGTTTAAAAAAAGGCACTTTGAAATGGTCAGTACTTTCTATGAAAACTCAAAGAGACATTCTGCATGCCACCAAACACATCTATTACTACAATACTGACTCCAAATAGTCTCTTATTAGTCTCCTGCTTTCCCTTCTGTGTTTATCCGACGTATCGCCAAACACACTTGCACAGTTGGCTGACGTTATTGACAGCACAGATCGTTCCATGGCACGCACTGGTTAGACATGGTGACTGGAACCTAATTGTTGATATTTTACCAATGACATTTTATGCATGTAACTGATAGGCATTTGACTGACAGTCAGGTGACTAGTGAATCGTCCCAAGGTGCGAGCCATCCCAAGCATGTAAACTGAAAAATGCAAATGCAACATGGAAAGCCCTTCATTGTTGATTTCTGATGTCATTTAGCTGCTCTCGCCTCTGCAGACTGCTGTGGTTCTGTCTTTAGTGGGTTTTGGAAATCATTCACTTGCCTCTTAGTTGTCCCATTAAGTCCCAGTTGGTCAGTGAGATGCTTTTGATTGCCGTATGCTGTCACCACACAGCAGTTGCTCCACTTGCTGTAACATGCAAATACTATAGGTTTTCTTGTATGCCACTAGGACTATTGCTCTCTTAAAGACGATACTCTACATATTGTGAATTTCTGCTGGGAAGTGTAGTTTCCATGTTTAAAAGCATCCCTCTTTGCACTTGGTCTGCAGACTAACCCATGCTTCATGAGGAAGAACACATCCCAGTAATAAAACAGTACACATAAACTAGGTCTGATTCCAATCTTTGAACCCACTGCACAAAGATCAATGTTGGACCACCAGTCCATTAGGTCACAACTGAAAACCTCAACCCCCTCAAGGCTGCCAGTGAATGGAAAACCTGCTTATTCTGGATCCAAAGTGATTGCACATACGTTCTGTCAATCCAATAGCCAGCTAAGCAGAGGATCCTAGTTCCAGTGAGTATCTCCTAATAAGCACTGTCTGAGAAAATAATTGATGCTGAATCAGTAATTGGAATTGTTGTGTGATATGTGCGAGTGAGCTTGCATGTGTGCGTTGGCATCAATCAGTGATTAAAGGATTTGCAGTGTCATCCAGGCCCAGAGGGCATAAGCAGCAACATCAGTGAAATGAGAGGGGAAATGATAAACAAACGGGAGTTCATTGTGTATTCATGAACCGCTGCCCATGGGCATCATAGACGTGCTGCATTTGTGTCATATTCCAAACCTTTGAGCAAATAAAGCCACACTAAATAGATGGTAAGTCATAACAGAGCTTTTGATAGACACGGAGCGTTCCAAAACCAAATGATGAACAGATCTTTTGTGACCATCATAGCTAATGTTGGGGTTGTTATATACACAAGCACAAAAGTAATGCATTAAGTTTCTTATTGACTCACTGGAGAAATAAGTTTGTATCACTACTCGCTGCATTAGTCTGCAACATGACCTACAATATACTGCACCGTAACTGATGAAGCATGCATTAGCTAGTTTTGTGTTAGCATGCTCTGTTTGTAGATGCTTGTAGAGTCGATGTCGTGTTAGCACTTTTTCCATCATGTTTTTGGCCATTCGTGCATTAGCAATGAAAGTTCTGTCTTTACCACATTAACCAAAAGTAAACATTTATATCTGTATTAATAAATTACATAATTTATAAATACAGCACTTACTAATACCTAATTATAGTAATTATAGTACTGCATTACTTTGGACTGCATTACATCAGACACTGGTCACAGCATACTGGAAATCCCAGGAATGGAGGACGTGGCTTAGCCAATGCGGTTAGTAAGAATACAGACAGCTGTTCACTGGATAATTCATTAATTGCTTGCTTATTTCAAAAATGCTACATTGGTGTACATGGCTTCAAGCAACCTTCCAAAATTAGGAACCAGTTAGACTTAACTTTAGCTAATATAATATAACCCCTATTGGATTTTTATGATAAAAATCGATATGGATATTTAGTTATTTAAAAATATGACATATCAGCTAAAACCGGCAATACAAACAAGTTTTCCTATGTTCGTTATTTATTTATTCATTCAAATTCATTTTCTGTTTTGCAAAAAGTGGCTTTCTTCACCTGGCTAAATTACTGTGGAAACTTATTGCTGAACACGTACCCTGGTTGGGAGCAAATTATTTTCCAGATTTCAGTTTCAAATCAGTCAGAAGTGCCACGTTACCACTGACTGTTGTATTTACAGTGCACTTTAAAGAAATTATAGAGAATGTAAAATGCCCATATAAAGTTATTAAGCCGTACCTTACTAAAACCAGTGAATGAACTGGGCATTGTCATAGGAATGTGCATCTATTAATTTGTTGACGCAGAAAATGTATAAATGTTGTTGTACTTGATTCTTACACGACTAAAACACAGAACACACATTTATGGGACTGTAACATTTAAGAATACCTGTTATAGCACTAAAATGTATTTCACATTGATCTGCCAACAAATTAAAGCAATTGCCGCATCTGCTTTATTAGGCTGAGGAACAGTAACATTTATGTCAAAATGTATGGATTTTAAAGTTTCAGAGCTGTAATACATACCCACACTCAAATCTGTCTTCTCTGCAGCTCTAATCTCTTGTTTTATCTGCAACAGTGTTGCATTTTAATGTTTTCACACATGGATATAGCAGTAATTCATTTCCTATACACAACCTTCCTTTCAATTAAAGTAACACTGTTTCCATGCATGAAAAGGAGCAGGAAGAAGAATAAATTCTTATTGACACCTGCCCCCTATCTTTGATAGTACAAGTAGGCACTTACAACCAAAAATACACCCTGACACTATGTTAATGTTAATATTCTTCTTTGTGTATTTTTAATCAGCCATTTTATTATCATCCTCTCATAATGCGTCTGGAGCAGGCAGGATTCATGGGGATCATTTCATGTGGAACAGTGGTTACATGACAGAATGCTCATTTTTATGTGAGCGAGCACAGAGTCTGAAATAGGAAACCCTGCTTAAGGGAAAAACTTAATAACCGCTGTCCTAACACTTGCTATCTGCAACCTGGGTTTTAGGTTTTGTCAAGCCAGCTAACTGTCACGGTACTGGGTCTGCAACCCAGTATTTCTGTTTCAAACTCAGTAATTATATTATTTGATTATTGTTGTTCATAGTTTTGGTTTTCTTTAGCTCTTAGTGATTATAGTCCTTTCCCTCTTAGTAGTTATCTTAGCATGTGTGTAAGTTTCCCCGTGTTACTGCTTTCAGTGTTACACGTTTCCAGTTTCTTAGTGTTTTAGTTCTCACTTTTGTTCTCGTTCTCGTTTAGTTATCAGATGAGCAGGGCAACTTTGGGTTCAGTGCCTTGCCCAAGGATTCTTGTGCAACCTTCCAATTAGTAGAGTTGCTCAACCTCCTGAGCTACAGCCACCAGTCAGCTGTTAGAAATGCCAATACCAATAGATTGTCAAATAATACAGTCCACCAATTCATTCTCTTTCACTTATACTTATCAGGGTGAAGGAGCGTCTGGGTTGCCAAATTGTCGCAGGGCTAATACAGAAAACCACTCGCACTCACATTCACCAGGCAATTTAGAATCACCAATTATCTAACCCCACTAACTGCATGTCTTTGGACTGTGGGAGGAAGCCAGAGTACCCAGGAGATCCCACGCAAACACGGGGAGAACATGCAAACTCCACACAGGAAGGCCCCAGCCAATAGCACCCGGCCAGATGGTGGAATCCAACTCAGGATCTTCTTGTGGTGAGGCAGTGCTAACCACTGCGCTGCCTTGCTTCCAAAACTAGTAAATCCTGCAAATAAAATAGGTTTATAATCTACAACTGGTAGCACAACTGGTGCGCACATTTCCACTGGAAAAAAAAGCAAAAAACAATAGCATTAGCATGACTCATGAATATTGCTGGACCCAAAGTTGGAAACACTGTCTCTCTCACGCTACTGCAAGAAATTCACTAATGACTGGCAGATGACTGGCTTTAATTTTTTTGTTCACCGCCATTGTTTTTTACATTTTACACTAAGGGTTCACGAAATGTGGTCTGGTTCTTAGAAAGCACAACCACCACCAGCAGGGACACACCGGCAGCACCGGCATTACATCAGTGGAAAAGAGATATTTAGGTGGATGCACTGGCTAGCAGGAATAGAGCACACCCACCCATAAGAACACAATAACGCATAGAGACAGCTACTTGTTGAGATTATTTTTTCCCTCCAAATACCATAAAGTATTAGGGACAGATCTATAATTGTGGCATTAAGGTAGCCAAGACTGACTCGTGTCTTTCCATGTCAGTTCCTATTTACACCAGTTATTTTTTCTGCAACCACACAACTGCGTTGTGCTACTCTGATTAATGACTTCAAAGTAAATGTATACTGTAATGAATCTCAAAGGTATACTCACCATAATTTTAAATAAAGACAAACCAACCTTATTTTTTACTGGAGCTGGATAGGACAACCACTGCAAAAGAGAGAAGGTTCTGTCCAGCTCAAACCAACAATGGCTTGGAAACAAATCAGTTTATTGCATCTGGAGAATGCATTATTATATTATTGGAGAATTTGCAGCCAATACATATGGAATCCTTCACGGGGCACATCACTTTCCCATCAGTCTTTTCCAATGAGTGACAGAATACATTTCCTTTAGCCTTTACTACAATTGCATAAAATACAATATTACAGACTTGATGTGTATTCACATTCAGCAGTAAGATCCTGTTACATGCAGTGGGATCAGTAATTTTCTATGTAGCCTGCAGCTACTAATGTATTCATGGAGACTGAGTGGTTTGCATCTTTTGGCAAATACAGAGCAGTTCACGCTTTGAAATGTGCACTGAAACACTGACATGTGGCATAAGATGTGATGAACTCACATAACCTTGCAAAAAACTCACGATTCATGCGAGCCTTCTTCAGTTTACCCGCAGATAAGCCCTAGCGCTAACCCACCACCGCTTTGATGGTATGACTGATGCAATGCTGATTTATTATACAAGAAGACAAAAGTGGTGGTCTTCCTGTTCGTGTCAGCAACATTCCCTGGCTGTAGCTGTGGCTAAACCATCCAAGACACGGATGCACACGTATGCCACTTCTAGTTAAGCAAGTAGGATTACACACACTTTGAGATGACCAGAAGTGAATCCAATTACTTATCCGACAAAAAAAAAAAAAAAAAAAACTTGCAAGAAACAATCCTGAAAGTGATGCCTGTGCTCTGCAGACTCCTAAGGTGCATGTAGTGGATTTAATTCTCTCATAGTGGCATGTTGTATCGTGCAACAGACTAATGCACCGAGGGCAGATTAGTGTTTGACCAAGCTCTGATACTTTTACATACAAAAAAAGAGAGATGGCACAACAATGCAGCTAGGGTAAAAAATGGCAAAGAGAGTGGCAAGTGTGAGATCGAAATGGAGATGTAATTGTAATTGGTACTGAACCTCCCAGCTGACACGTGATAAGAGCCTGTGATGTGGGGTAGCTGTGCCTAGAGAGAACATCATTGTGGCTTATTTTGAAGATATGGGCCTCGCAGAAACAAAAGGAACCCTGTAAAATGCAAATTACCCCCTTAATTTCCTCGAAAGTCTACAGATCTATATGTGCGCTCGAGAGCATGCTTGGTGTGATAAATCCTGAGGGCATCACAGTGAATGTGGTGAAGTCTGGAACTGGTGCATATTCATAATAAGAAAAAGAGAGGAAAGATGTTTTGTATGTGGATGTAGAAAGAGTCCAATAAGTATGACCTTTATCATTGCCTTTTACTCCACAGATCATTCCTTTAATTGACGAAGAGGCTTTTTATGTGACTGCTACACACTTCTGGCAAAAGTCTATCTTCATCTCACTGCAGTTAGCGTGTAATGCGCCTGCTTCAGCACTTGCCTTGCCACTACAAGATCATTAAACTGCCATGCCATTCATCATTTCTGATTCACTCCTTGGGTGGAGCAAAAAAAAAAAAAAAAAACGGTATGATACATACCAAAGTCAACCCCTCTCTGTGCTTAATACACACCCATTTCAATGTCAAGCTCAGCTTAAAATGAGATGGGAGATGAATGGGCCTGATGTAAATAAGAACCAAGTGTGGATATTTCTCCTTACCTTGTGCTCAGCCTGCCATGCTCAGACTAATGGGTTATCAATCTTATAGCAAATGACATAAAAATGTAGATTCACACCATTTGTGTGGTGTGCAGTGGCGGCGTTTCATATTAACGCATTAGCATGAGTCAGGGCTGAAAAAGGCCCATTTGGCCCACTGTTACACTTATATCAAGAGGAAAAGTAGACGTGGACTCTGTTATCTCGCCCTTTCCAGCTTCAATCTTCAAGCCCCATTTTCATTTTTTCTTTCATTGCAATCATTGAACTGCAGCCTGTTTTTGCCACATTGCTGCTGTTTTAGGCATCAACGTTAAGAGCGTGCTTTCAGCCCTGCCAATCAGAAGAAATGTAAGGCAACAGTCACGCCTGTTGTCAGGACTCTTTAACAGAAGTAATATACAGTCCCGATTAAAAGTTTAAAACCACTTGAAAAATGGCAAAAAAAATCATAGTTTGCAAGTTTCCAAGTAAAGCTTCAACAAGAAGAAATGGGAGTCAGACAAAACATTTTTTGAGCATGCAGTTTATTGAAAACAACACTTAAACTGAAACAGGTTGAAACTGAAACTTTTGATCGAGACTGTATTAACATCTAACTCAGTCTCAGCTCAGCTGGTTTCATTTTCTGGATATTTGCCAGAAAAATGATGGAGACAGCTTTTAATAGCAGCAAAAAGTACATCATATAGCAAGGACAAGTAGTTTACAAGTTTTAGGACACTAGAGCAGTGTTTCCCAACCACTGCGCCGCTGCTCAGAAATAATCAGGTGTGCCGTGGAAGATTATCTGGTTCCACCTGATTAGTATTCTAAGCGGTCGGCATGAGAAACAGGCAGAAAAATTATATTCTCTTCCACTTTTTCTGTATTCTTGTGTGTTCAACAGGAAAGTATTGATTGCTGCATCCAATCACACAGCACAATGTAGGCATTGTGAAAAAAGTAGTGATAATTTGTATGTATATTACATATAAGTGATTGAACATGATCACTACCGCTTATCACGTCCAATATGGCGGAGAGCAACGAGCACATGACGTCACAAGCAAAACCTCTATAGTGGCAGTATCTGACTCACAAAGGAGTGAGGTACACTAGTGTCGGCCTAAAGTCAAACAACATGTTTGTACTCAACTGCTCCATGTTGACAATGTGTAACATTGTGAGAGACTCAAATGGAAACGCACATTGTGCTGACTTTCTCTGAACCTCCAAAAGTCAAAATAGAGACATACTGAATGAGGCAATAAAAGATCTGTCAAGTGCCAACAAGGTACCTGGGTACTTGTACAAATGTGAGTTACTGGATCAGCTGTGAGACAGGTTGGTATTATCGAACAGACAGACTAGACACTCGACTAGAGGCTCTATCTATTAGGCAATCCATTCTTCAAAATTTCTTACTGTGTGAATCCAAGGTCACTTCAGGGTAAATTCAGCCAATCCTGTAATTTTATCCATTACACTTTCATAATAGGACTGATGAAAAATTGGATTCTTGATCATTTTCATATAAGAACCATGTCTGCGCTCTACTTCACCTTAAGCATTCATATTACATGTTCTAACTGGCCAGAAGCTTTAAATTAGGAATCAGCTCCCCAAAAATTCCACTAGTTTTAATCCAGTTAGAAGGGCTGGCAATGTCCTTTCTTTTTTTTATCTTCTTACAATGCCAGTTGTAGGAGCATTTAAAGCTCTTCTTGATGCAAAAATGTTGCACAATATAATGTATGTTAAATAAGCTCCTATAAAACAGAACATTTTTTTCCACACTTCAGCACCCACAAACATCACAGATTGAACCTTCAGTTGATGTCCCACACACACAGTTCTGCAATTTCACGTCTATTATAAGCTGAAATGTCTGCAAATTGCCCTTACTTCTACAATACTAACACCATTCTGCACACAGATTAGTTCCCGCCCCTCCAATCTAAATTTCTAACCTGTGTTCTGACCACTGCACCAAATTATTACATATAAGTGACTGAACATGATCACTACCGCTTATCACGTCCAATATGGCGGAGAGCAACGAGCACATGACGTCACTTTTCAAAAATTTGTATCTCCTTTCGTCACACCAGGGCTCCCATAAAATTAGCCCACGGGCTAAAGACAAACCATTGGATTCTAGATAAGGCCTTCGGTTCCTTTATTCCTTTATATATAAAAATATAATATTGATGACCATTACTGTGGACATATACACACAACAACCTTCCAATCCTTCACTGGAGAATTTATCCACAGCTCATAGCTGCAGAGACACAAACCTACATCTCTCACGACAAGTTCATCCAGTATCCTCAAAGAGCAGCTCCACAGGCCGTCAGTGCCACGAGGCTCTCTGCCTTGAACAGTCAGTGGTGACAAATAATCTCTCTCCTACCCTACCTCTGCTTTTTGTCTCTTATTATTCCCTATTCCCCATGCCTTCCTCCTCTCTAGAAAACAGTAAAAGCAGCAGTTTGTTTTTTGCTCTTTCTCACCTCTGTGTTTTGATTACACGCCGCTTTAGTCTTTTCTCCTCCTCTTTTCAACAGTCTTTAATTCTTGAGTCTTTGCTATTGTCAAATGTGCTTTGCAGTGGATTTACTTTGAGCATCCGCAAGTAGTTTCTACACAGAAAAGACTCATGAGTTAACCCAGATTCACTGTAACTCAGATGACAACTGCATGACAGGGAAGAAGGAAACTCGGAAACTGATTAGTCAGTTTTCAAGAAGAAAAAAATCTCAATCCCAAAGTAAAATCTGATGACATACCTTCAGGTACTTCTTAAGGTCCAATTAATCACATGAGTCTCCATCCAAAAATGACAATGGAGCTAATCGATGCTGATGGGAGAGCATGTCCCTGCTCTCTATCAGGGGCCTTTAAACCCCCATCTGCCGCGGTTAGACCTAATTTAATATGACACTTTAAATGAAATATCTCAAGCCGTCATTGATCTTGGTGAAACGCTACCCTCGTGATCCCACACAGACACAACCCAAGGGCACAAAAAAGAAGTTGTAAAATGAAAGCTTTGACATGAAAGAGAAGGAAGAGATGAGGGAAGGGAAATAAGGAAAGATCGAAGGAGACGGGAGAAGGGAAGGAAAGCTATTACTTCTATGCGGCAGGAAGCATACTTAGAGAAAGAAAGCTAAAAAAGAGTGAAGAAGAAAAGATTAAAATATGATGAAAGTCGTGCAGGAAGCTGGAATTAGCTGATGATAAGAGTGACAGTCATAATGGAGAGCTGAACAGAAGGACCAAAGCAGGAGACAGGGGTTGAGTCCCCAGGGTTCACCGCTGCCCCTAACACACAGCATCAATGAACCAAACCAGCCCGACATGTTCCTGTTCCACATCTCAGCACCTCAAACCACCCTGGTGCTCATCTCCTTCTCATTTTAAACATGCACTTAAAATGCAGACACAGATGTAAAATGCATGGCTTCATTCCACCAGAGAACATATAAAATTATTATTACTTTTTTTGTGGTCCCAGCACCATGTGAGCTTCAAACCTTTTTCTCTTTTAACTCATTTTACAGAAACCATTTTTCCAAATATTAAAAGTTCTCTAAACAGGAATGATGTACACTAAATTTCCAGATTCTGAATCTGGCCAGATATCTAAACTTGGTTTTCAGTACTCTGACCAACTGGATGGAAACATTTCAGTCATCAAAAAATGGTCTTGAGGTTCAATATCCATCCTTATTACTTGGACAGAAACACCTGGAAGTGGTTTGGTTAGAGAGTGGATTCATTGCAAACAGAAAGCAGAAAACTAACCAAAAATGTCAGAGACGAAAAGACAAAAGGCAGAGCAAGAGAGAAGACGATCTTAGGCAAACACAACTCAGTTCAACGAGCAGCTCCAGTGATGTTTATAGCCAAGACCACATCTAAATGGGGTTGAGACAAAGACAGAAACCAGAGCAAATACAATCTGATACAAAACCAACAAAGCCACTAAAAAGAGTTTGTGTCCAAATGTAAAAACGTGGTATTGCTGTGTTGTGTTATTGTGTTCCAACAAGGAGAAATTTACCAAACACGGTTAAATAATCAAATGGAGTCATGTTAGTTACTTGCATAAAAGTTTGGATCCAGCGTGAATGAATGGAGTAATGCCCATCAGCGGTTTTCAGAATCATTCAAAAGGAAATGATACCCCGTTTCTAGGTTTAAGCTTCCACTGCATGACAGCACACGACAGATAGCGATGAGCGCATATACTGAGTTTCAGCAGTTATCCGATTACCTCATTAAACAAGTTGTGTTCCAGTTATTTATTTGCTGGTTTCAACTTCCTCCCTTCTCTTTGTCAAAAAGAAGAAGCTGTTTTCAGCTGCTCCCTTATTCACAGAGATCACCACAGGAGGTACCCCTGCATGTTTGATTTGGCAGATCTCTTACACCAGATGCCCTTCTTGATACAACCCCAAATGGATTGGTGGCTCCTCCTGGCATCAAACCAGAGATCTTTTACATGTCAGGCAAATGTGTAGACCACTAACTATATGCTGCTTTTCTTTCTCATACAAAGCAAAAAGGCTAAAAAAGAGTGGTACAGTGGTTAGTACTGCTGCCTCACAGCAAGCAAGTGCCTGGGTTCAAATCCCCATGTGAACAGTGTAGCGTTATGATGTTGTGACTGTGAGGATTCTCTCTGGGTACTTCTTGACAGACTGGTGACCCGTCCAGGGTGTACCCTGCATCTTGCCCTATGGCATCTGGTATAGGGACCAGCCCCCATCCTGTATTATAGGGGAGGGGTGCTGTCCATTGTCTAAATGGATAACAATTATTGCTTGTAGTGACCATTCCAAATAGCCAAAAGGACAGATATTCCCAAACACCACTGGCCTTTGGCAACCAGAGTCTGTGGGCTCTTCTTTAGAGCAGGATTCACCAGAGTTAAGGATTTCTCTTGGGCTAATAAAAACGCTTACTTATGCAGCCCCATACACCCTACCAGACTCTATCTAGCCCCAACATGACTGCAGCGTCCTGACACGACCTCACGCCTGCCTACTGAGTTAATAGTGAACAAGACGCAGACAAATCTGTCTGCCAAGGTTATTAGTATTCCCAAGGGAAGAAATCCTTACCCCTCTCAATTCTGCAGCTTCTGGTTGAACGAGTGAGGGGGGGGGGGGTTAAGGCCATCAGCGGGCTCACAGCCAGTTCAGGCCTCACGCAGCTCCTGTGGGATGGGGATACCAGATGCCGCAGCATCTCACTTGTTACACAATCAAGGAAATAATTGGTGCGTCTGACTTGGGTGTGTAATTCAATTAGAGCAATAAAGAAGCTGTTATTATTCGCTGGAACAAACACAGAGTCTCGCATGGCAAGAGGTGCGGTTTATGGTAACACATGAAATGTAGATGATTAGGAAGTTCATCCATGGACAGCTTTTAGGAAAAACTGGACTTAACAAAGATTAAACAATGATAATAAATCAGTTTTAGTTTACTGTCACTTTGTGAACACTTTAGTGTCTGTGTCATTGTCTTTGTCTGTGTGATCACTCTGCTGCTATACAAGTATCTTGGATTTTCTATATTTATATACTATCCACTTTAGGATTTACTATGATTACTATAGATTTTCTTCATAAGAGAAAAAAATGCCCCAATTGGTTTCTAATCAGGCGACTCTTTACAGCCTTGCACAGACAAAAATCAATGCTGCAACCTAGTGAATCTGTTCAGCCATCTATTATTAAAAATGTTCCAGGAATTCATGAGTCCAGGCTGTGAGGGATACTAAACAGATTAGGATGAGTCCAAATTCCCGTCTGCGTCTCATGAAAGCAAACATCATATGATGGTTCCTCCTAAAGTGAGGTTTCGATAACGTGAACGACAAAACCTAGAGCATCTTGAGCTGACAGACATCTTGCAGACATCATAAAAGGAAAAGGACAAAAGTCTAAGAGTGCATGTCTGCAGCTGCTTCACATAAAGTTTGTCACTGTCCCCCCCCCCCGCGAAAAAAACCCTGAATGATTCCTTGTGGAAGGTAAAGATCCCGTGGCTCAGCTGGCACCAGCTCTTCAGCAGCTCTTTGATGGTGATGAAACTGATTTGAATGCCAGCGGATGGCATGAATCCGAGGAATACTGTTCAAATCGAAAGTTATATTAAGCTAACCGAAGGAAAATAGGCTATCCATGCTTGCCTCGTGATCATCGCCAACTGCACGCAGTTTGAGTAACATCTGCTCCGTCTGTCATGATGCTTTCAACCATCGTTGCTTGATCATTACTCCCCGAACTGCTACATCAACCTCGCCTTGTTGATCTTACAGCACCTTGCAAAAGTGTTTCATGTATTTACACCCATGGCAGACACACTCATTTAGAAGCAGGTGCAGTCAGGAACGATCCACACTGTGCATCATCTTTTGTTCATTCCCACAAGCCACACATTCCCACGCCCAACAACCCAGCAACACATCACCAAGTCGTAAAATGAGGCGTTTCTCTTTCAAACTGATTGCAAATTGTCTTACCTGATGCAGCTACTAAAGAAAGGAGGTTTCCCTTTTTTTTTAATCGCAGCTCTTCAATCACACGAGAAAACCAAGACGGCTTTTAAGAAGAGGAAACTGCTGATTTGGATCTCCTAGAGGATGTTTCTGGAGAGGACAGATCGGCTCCCAGCTCGGGTGTCTGCGGGAGAAAAAATGCTCTGTTCAGACTGAGAGAAGGCAGCAGGCTGCACACCTCTGAGCGCCAAGCCCGTTTAAGCGCTCAATGGGTGGGTGTAGCTGCTAAGAGGGACACGAGGTGGCGGTGTTGCACCCCAAATGGCAGACTGTAATCGCCTGTAGAGGTGGCTCTTTCTGCAACCTACTGTGGCATCTGTGAACCAGCAACAAGGGATATGAAATGTAGTCTGGCATGCAAAAAGGACTTTTATTGCAGAATCCACAGGTTGCATGTTGCTTATATGAAGTGATGCAAATCTCATGCACAACTAACCTTATTAAATTTGTGTTTCACTTTCTATTGTGATCACAAAAGACCTAAGGAGGGAGATGTTTGTGTTACAAATGTCTCTGAGAGTACAGTATTTTATTTTACCCTCATTATTTCTTAAACCTTCATTTTCTTCAGTTTGAGAGAAGGCGTTAACTAAAACTCCATTTTTAGACAGAGTTGTGTGTGAGTTGTAGGTAAGGTTCAAATGTTGATACAGGTAACCATGGCTATAATCACAGCCACACAAAAGGTATTTGTGGTGATATTCTTGTCAACAAATCATTGAGTTGATAGCTCACTGTCACTGTTATTATTTCTCCTTAGAGCCTTCCCTACCTTACTTTCCTTCCTCAGTGAAATTGTTGTTGCTTTTTACACCAACACATATATTTATCATTAATAATGCATTTTCCTTGTTAGTCAGCCACTTATCCAGACTACTGGAAACATTTGGTCTTGTCCTCTTTCCATTGGCTTTAACATTCCCCCAGTCTGTCCCACAGAACTCTCTCCAGTATGACCTTTTACGTGTTGCATAGTTTTCCTAACCACTGTCTATGGTTTAGGATTTCTTGTACTGCTGTACCTGCTGTAAATGAAGGGTTCCTTTAACTCATTTAAAACATTTATCTCTACTTTTTTTTACTGCTTGTTTGCAGCTTTCATTACTCAGAACTGGATAATGGTCACTTCCTTTCTGATGTGTCCACAGCACACAGAGCCTCCTTCATTCATACCCTCTAATTCTTGATCGCCACTCGTCACACATTCACATTGTGAAAGATTTCATACAGTGGCATTGGCAGTTTACATAATAAGCCACAGACAAATATTTAAATAAATAAATAAATATTTGTTTCTATCTTGTAATACACACTCAAAACACTGCTTTGCTGCTGCAGACCTTTCTGTGTTTATGATTGCTCTTGGTGCTAATTATCTCTCCCTTGTACGTGAACTTGGTCATGGTTTGACTGGGAAACACTGGGTTGGCTAATGGAGCCGATAACCAGCTTCATGTGGTTAGGATTAGGGGGGAGATAAGATGAATGAATCCAGGTATTGTAAAGATAACCTGGATTTGCTGAACTTGGCTCATTGTACAAGTGTCCCAGGTGTTCCTCAAGAACAGGAGGGTGATGAGACAACTGAAAAAGACTGAGGGAAAAAGACACGTTACACACCCCAGGGGGAGAGATACTAAAACATAGCAGCAGAACGCATACTGCAACACAAAATGTTATTGTGTGTGGTGACTTGAATTCCCAGATTACTCTTAGAGGAGGGAACTGCTGAACAGTGGCGGATTTGTAGATTAGAGTGCATGGAGGGAGGGAAGCAGAAAGACTTGGGCGAGTAATATTTGCAGGTATATGTTTACAGGAGGTTATGAATTATGCAATGATTAAAGTTACAGCAGTAGAAGCAGAGTGGAACGTAAGGCTTTTAAGGAATTATTAACTTATAATTTATAGTCTCCCATAGAAGCTAAAAATAAGCAAACCGTGGTTTGAAAGACTATTTAAGAAGTTCTTCATTTTTAAACATTTATGGTTTCTGTAATAATGTTGGTGTCACGGTCCAGGACTGGTCAGGCTTTTTCTCTCCTATCTCCTCTGCTCTCAAGTGGAGTTGGGCAGTTCCTACCTTTGACTCCGTCCACTGACAGGTTCCCGCTCTACAACACGCCTCTTCATCACCAGTTCATTGCCCTCCTGTATGCAAGCACCAGCTCGAGCTCTCACTCATTGTCAGATCGTTTTTGTAATGCATGTGTTATTGAGGCTCTCTGATGCTTATTGATAACCCCAGTCAAGCTCTCTCTCAGCTTCTCAGCAACTCTCCAACTGAGCTCACAACCAAACCCCAGCTGATCTGTTCCCATGGAAAGCAGAATTGTGTTTTCACTTATCTAAAATTCACCTGCCTTTCATACGTCTTGGGAAAACTCTCGCCTGTCACCCACTGCCCCATGAAATCTGGTACAGAAAGAAACTCAATCAGAGTTAAGATCATAACACACATTTCTTCACTGCAACAATGACGTCCACCAAAATGTGCTTCTCCTCTTTGGCAGAAGAAGATTCCTGCTCAGTGAGCTGATTCTTCCCACTGCAGATACCTCTTCATTAACCCGTTTTTCTACACAATAAACCTTTAAGGCAGTGCAGGCTGTGTTCTCGACCCTCCTTTAGAGTCCACCAAAAAAGACTGACCTTCATTTATTATGGTAAATTGATAATGACATACTGCTTATGAGCAGCATACAGTGACTTTTTTACATTCAAAGATTTTAAAAAGAGTGGATACGTTAAAGAAAATTCCAAATGCCTTGTTTTCAGTTTAGAGGAAGGGTAGGTTTATTGCTAAGAACAATATTGGGATAATTAACTGCCAAATTTTGAGTCACTTAGTAATGGATTTAGTGAATAAGTCTTTTCAGTTTCAGAGGCTTAGCAAACTGTATTAACAAGGGATTCCACATTCATTATTACAGAGAGAAAAACAAAATCATTCTTATACGTCCTTGGTGACAGAGGAGAAAAAACAAGTTCCCTTTTAACAGAAAGAAACCTCCAGCAGCACCAGGCTCAGCGAGGGCAGGCATCTGCTGTGACTAGTTAAGGGAAAGTAAAGAGAGAAAGGACTGTCAGAAATTAAAGTAATATCTTATTTAGTAAATTTAGTATGAACATTTTGGCAGAACTGCTTTTCATTTTTGGGCACAAAGTCTCGGCATTTCTTCTGGAGAGAAAACACTTGCATTTAAGTTTTGATGAGAGCAAACCTGACCTGGCTTCTACCTAAAATATGATCAATTGAAATAGTTTTTGAGCTGGATTAAGGTGCACATGTGCTTACACAAATACAAAATACATTACTAAAGTAAGATATTTTCTATCATTTGAATTTCTGATTTGATGTAATCTACTATCCAACCCTGTGAATTACTATCTCCAATTAGTCAAAGGAGTTTGCAAAGAAAAGCGTCTGGACTTCTTTAAGTTACTTGAAGACGTTTCACCTCTCATCCGAGAAGCTTCTTCAGTTCTAAGGTCAAATGGTGGAGAGTCCCAGATATAAACCTACTCCAATTCCATATTTGAAACAATTATGTAATTGCTATTGATTGAATAAATATTTTACCAGTGATTTCTGGTTTTCCCCAAAGAAACAGAGAGAGACCCATGTAGACTCACAGAACAGCTTTGTTTGTGATTTCAATTTACCATCCAGAATCCCAGTTTGATAAGACGTTAGTCTGTTGATAGCGTCAATAGTTGGCTTTGTTTGTCTTTTGTCTCATATGTCTTTAGTTTAGCTTTACTTCCTGTCACTAACACAATCAGTTATGCCTGCTTGATCTGTTTCCTTCAAAAGAGGGGAAATATCCCAGAGAAGCGAATGAACAAAGGAGCAAAGAAGCAAACAGCTAAATTTATATAACAATGGAAGTCAAATGTAGGTGGCCATGGTGGGTAGGGCTTTGATAGTGGCACAGACAGTGGAGGTAGGCAGCAGTTTTCCACTCCAGTGGCAGTGGCAGCCTACAGAAGCTGGGCGACATCAGCAGAAAAAGAAGACTAGTCAGTTGGCTCTATGGCGCCACCTGTTGTCATCTTCTCTCTGCTCTGATTCCCAAATGTGGTCAAACATTAATATATAATTTTTTATACACAAGTACTTGGAGAAACAAAGGTTTCTGGGGCAATGTGCTCATTTAAAGGCACACAGGGCTAAGGGCTCAGTTCATTCTGGTAAAAAAAAACAACAACTTTGATTCAAAACCAAAGCTTTTGTCTAATGATATTGGTCTGTTGAAGGCTCACACAAAAAATGCTTCCCAGTTAAGGCCTCAATTGCACAGACCTAGAGACCAGTTGGCCTGTTTCCATGGAAGATGCTGTCTTCTTGCCAAGTCATCCATGCACTGGTGGTGGAGCCTTGCTGCGGCAATACTGGACACCGGCCGTTAAGAATCCTCGTTTATACAGCAACAAAGTCCACATTTTAGGAGGCGAGAGCAGAAGGGGGTGGCAGAGCAGAGCAGCCACGAACCAGAAGGTTGGTGGTTCGATCCCAGGCTCCTTCAGTCTGCATGCCAAATATCCTTGGGCAAGATACTAACCCCATGTTGCTCTCCGATGCATCCATCGGAGTATATATGTTAGAAAGAGCACTTAAGCTTGGGTGAATGAATTAGTTGTATAAAGCACTTTGAGTGCTCAGACAGAGTAGAAAAGCGCTATATAAGAACCAGTCCATTTACCAGAAGTATTAGAGAACTTCATACATTTTTAGAGAGACTGCTGCGTTTTTTTTAACTTTCAGTTTTACCCTCTGTTAAAAGGTGTTTTGTAAAATCTGCAAACTGACAAGAACTGTTTGCGTGAACTGAGCAAGACCATCTTCCATGTATCGCTCTTGCTACAGCATGCCACACATCTATTCACTACTGTATGTGGAGAAATCTCCAAAAGCTTACCCATTTCTCACTACTCCTTTAACATTTTTTATTTACACATTCTCTTACCAACGTAGCTGCTTGCTGTGTTTCTGATGAATGAGTGTCTTAATCATTCCTGAATCATTTACAAGAATGTCGCAATTAATCTACTGTAAAAGTGTTGAAGACTTAATTTTCTCTGCTGGCAAAATACGTAGCAGAAAAAAAACATTATGGGAAATAAATGGTTGCCCCAGTGTTAAACCCACATAAAACATGTCTGATTTTGAGCACTGAAAAATCAAAGGACGGGGTGATCTGTAAATGTAAATCTATATACAAATGAAGACACCACTTCATTAGGCTACTTTCACAAATATTAAGTCTTCGATGACTCATTGGATTTGAGACATCAGTCTGAGGGTCATAGCTCAGACAGCTCACTTGCATGCTGTGTGCTTTGGACGAGCAGTGAATATCCATGTAAAAAGAATCACAATGTTAATAATAATGGGAGAAGCACAAAACTCACATTGCATGTGAAAGTGATAAAGGATGAATGGATCTTAGTGATGGATTTTAAGTGACCTCTAGCTATGACCGTACAATGACTGTAGCATATGTTTAAATGTTCCATATATTCCTCAAGACGGTCAAACAAATCTTGATAAAACGTATAAATATTGCCTGGGTGCCGACATCTATAAAATTCCACAGTTGTATATATTTGTGCAATTGACATTTTGATTGAACACTTGAGAACTTAAGACTCATGTTTTATGTTTAGTATTCAGTTTGAGGGGGATTTCAGTTGAACAACCCTTTTTCAGATGAAGTAAAGTAAGTAAGTAAGTAAAGTTTATTTATTAAGCACTTTTCATAGACAGGTAGTCAACGCGCTGCACACAGAGATTAAAATAAACAGTACGATAAATAGCAAAATGCACAATATACACAATATAGAGTTTAAATGTAGATTAAAAATATAAAAATGTAAAAAGCCAAACCAAACATAGTTGTAGAGGTAGACTGTTCCACAGCTTTGGTGCCACAGACTGAAAGGCTCTGTCCCCTTTCGTCTTCAGACGTGTCCTGGGAGCAACCAACAAACTCTGAGTCTGTGAGCGGAGACGGCGAGCAGTAGTGTATTTTGTGAGAAGCTTGGATAAATAATCTGGGGCTTGGCCATTTAGTGCTCTGTACGTTAAAACAATAATTTTAAAACGAATTCTAAAATCTATTGGGAGCCAATGTAAAGAACATAAAATAGGAGTGATGTGAGCTCGCTTGCTAGAGCGAGTTAGTAGTCTGGCTGCTGCGTTTTGTATAGCTTGGAGGCGAGAAAGAGATGATTTATCCAAGCTGGTAAACAGGGAATTACAATAATCTAAACGCGATGACACAAATGCATGGACAATTTTTTCCAGTTCAGCTAAGGAGACCATATGTCGCAATTTAGAAATATTCCTTAAATGAAAGAAACAGGAACGAGACAGAGATTTTACGTATGAGTCAAGGCCCAGAGAAGAGTCAAATATTACTCCAAGATTTCGAATATTTGGCTTAGCAGAAGAACAGAAAGGGGCAAGAACCTGACTGATTTTAGAATATAGATCAGGAGGAGCTATGATCATGGTCTCTGTCTTGTTCATGTTTAAAACAAGGTAATTGTTAGAAAGCCAGTCAGAAACCTGAGTTAAGCACTGGACTAGGGTGGACAGCCTATCCAGCTGATGAGGCTTAAAGGACATATACAGCTGAATGTCATCGGCATAGAAATGATAAGACAGGTCACTAAAAGACTGAATAATGCCAGCTAAAACTGAACCCTGTGGAACCCCGCAGGTTAGGGCAGCATTGTTAGAGGAGAACCAATCAGTCCTAACAGAAAAAGTCCTGTCTGATAAGTAGGAAGAAAACCAGTCTAAGGCAGTGCCAGATACACCAGCCAGAACCTTCAGCCTGTTGAGTAGGATTTTGTGGTCGATGGTATCAAAGGCAGTGCTAAGATCAAGCAAAATGATCACGGAACAATTTCCTGCATCAGATGCCATTAGTAGATCATTATAGACCCTTAAGAGAGCGGTCTCCGTAGAGTGCTGCTTTTGAAAGCCAGACTGAAAAGGGTCAAAAATCTGCAATCGGCATAGTAAGGACCTGAACTGATTTTCTACAACCTTTTCTAGTAATTTACTTATGGAGGAGCCACAGTGTCTGCTGGCCGGCGGTGGGCTAACGACTTGAATCTGTTTTTTAACAGATTTGACAATGGCCCACTTATCACCTCTCTCACCCCCCAGGTTCCATTAACCCCCCTCCATTTGCCGCCCCCCCTTCCGGGTGCAATGCCATTGTCACCTGAGCTCTCCTCTCACCACAACCCTGCTTCACCCCTATCCACACATCTATCCACAACAAAGCGAGCCCCACCCCCCACTCCAGCCCAGCCTCACATCTACTTCACAGCTGATCAGGTGAGAAATCAGCTCAAGAGGACGAAGGCAAGGAAGGCAGCAGGTCCGGATGGAATCTGTTCCAGACTGCTCAGGGACTGTGCAGACCAGCTCTGTCAGGTGGCCCTGTACATCTTCAACCTGAGCCTCAGCCTGGAGAGGGTTCCTGAACTGTGGAAGACTTCCTGTGTGGTTCCGGTGCCAAAAATCGCACACCCCGGGAGCCCAACCACTTCAGGCCTGTTGCCTTCATTCATTCATTCATTTATTTGTTCATTTCAAACAAATAAATGAATGAATGACTTCTCATCTGATGAAGACCATGGAAAGGCTCATCCTGCACCACCTTCAGCCACTGGTGGGCTCAGTGTTGGACCCCCTGCAGTTCGCCTACCGTTCTGGAATTGGGGTGGATGACGCTGTCATCTACCTGGTACACTGATCCCTCTCTCACTTAGAGCAGGCGGGGAGCACTGTGAGGATCATGTTTTTTGACTTCTCCAGTGCTTTAAACACCATCCAACCCGCACTACTGAGAGGGAAGCTGGAGGGAGCCGGAGTAGGCAAACAGCTGACTGCATGGACCATCGACTACCTTACCAACAGACCACAGTATGTGAGGCTCCATGACTGTGTGTCTGAGGTGGTAATCTGCAGCACGGGGGCACCACAGGGCACGGTTCTCTCACCTTTCCTGTTCAGCCTTTACACTTCAGACTTCTGTTATAATTCGGACGATTGCCATATACAGAAGTTCTCAGATGATACAGCCATCATTGGATGCGTATCAGACGGGAATGATCAGGAATACAGGGGGGTCATCAGTGACTTTGTTGGCTGGTGTGAGACCAACGTACTCCAAATCAACGCCGGCAAGACAAAGGAGATGATCATAGACCTCAGGAGGAAGTCACCCCCTGCAACACCGGTGAACATCCAAGGGAAAGACATTGAGATAGTGGACTCTTATAAGTACCTGGGTGTTCACCTCAACAATAAACTGGACTGGACTACAAATACAGACGTCCTGTATAAGAAGGGCCAGAGTCGACTCCACCTGCTGAGCAGACTGAGGTCCTTCGGAGTCTGCAGGACTCTGTTAAGGACATTCTATGACACTGTGGTAGCATCTGCCCTTTTCTATGCAGTGGCCTGCTGGGGGAGTGGATGCACGGACAGGGACAGGAGCAGGATTGACAAACTGGTGCGGAGGTCTAGCTCCGTGTTGGGATGTCCCCTGGAGTCTGTGGAGGTGGTTGGTGAGGGGAGGATGTTAGTAAAGCTGACATCCATCATGAACAACCCACATCACCCACTGCATGAGTATGTGAGTGGGCTGAGCAGCTCCTTTAGTCAGAGACTGAAACACCCTCGCTGCAGGAAGGAGCGCTTTCGCAGATCATTCATCCCAACAGCAGTTAGACTATAACTCCTCAATCACGATGTCATAAGTCACTGGACACTGTGAACATCCACGGTCACCACTTCATGCATAATGGACCTTCCATGACCTTCCAAGGTATATAGTTTATGTCTTCCATATTTCCAACTATATCCATAATCACATACTGTGTATGCTAGTGTATTATCTTACTTTTTTTTCATTGATTGTACTTAATTGTATTTTTGTATTTCCTTCATATATCTGTACCTGAGCTGAGGTGACGCAAAAATTTCCCAGTTGTGGGATCAATAAAGTCTTATCTTATCTTATCTTATCTTATCTTATCTTATCGTATCTTATATATGGCAATCTTGAAATAGGACGATAACTACTAGGGGAGGTAGGATCTAGATTCTATTTTTTTAACAGAGGGGTTACCTCAGCATGTTTAAAATAGGACGGAACACAGCCTTGCCTCAGTGAATTGTTGATGATGGATAGTAATGTGGGACCAATGCTGGTGAGAGTCCCAGACAGGACAGAGGGAGGTAATATATCTAAGGAGCATGATGAGGATTTCATTTTACCTATTACTGCAATTAAGTCATTGAGTGTGATTGGAGAAAAAGAAGTAAATGACCCGGGACAACAAGGGGCATCTTCATAAGGGGAGGCACTTGAGGAGATTTTGGATCTCAAGTCCATCACCTTATTTACAAAGTAATTGAGGAAAGTGCTGCAGTCTTCGTCAGAAAGTAACACAGCATGCTGAGTTGGAGGAGAAACAATACTATTGATAGTATCAAATAGAATTCTTGGGTTATTTTTATGACGATTTATGAGATTATTGAAGTAAGAGGATCTGGCCTCTTTAACTGACTCATTATATAAGTGAAGAAGTTCTTTGAAGTGTTCCCGATGGACAACCAGCCCAGTGGACTTCCAGAGACGCTCTGCTTTTCGACAGGAGCGTCGAAGACCACGGGTTTGATTATTTAACCATGGTGTGCAGGAACTAACAGTGCAATGACTAGTTTTGAAAGGAGCAACCTGATTAAGAATGGCAAGACAGTGTTCATTAAAATAATTAATAAGGATGTCAACCTCGTCAGAAGGTTTAAAATTAAAAAGAGAAGAAAACTTTAAAATGACAGAGTCATCAATAAAGCGCCTGCGCCTAATAAAACTTTGGGGAAGAGACTCTGAATCGAACAATACATTAAAAAAGACTGACTTATGATCGCTAAAAGAAACATCATTTAAGTTCATGTGGTCAAGGGAAACACCACAGGTGAAGACCAAGTCCAGAGTATGCCCAGCTGTGTGAGTAGGACCTGATACATGTTGAACAAAATTAAAAGAGTCCATAATGCTCAGGAACTCCTTAGTGGTACTATTTGATGAGTCTTCTGCATGAATGTTGAAGTCACCAACAATGATGACCTTGCCCAGTTTAATCGTGGAAGTTAAAAATTCTTGTAGGTCTGACAGAAAAGCTACAGCAGACCCAGGTGGACGATAAATTAAAATGCCGTATATGGGCTGTTCTCGTCCAATTTTTATCATAATCATCTCAAAAGAGTTGTAACAGCTTGAGGAGATCATCTGGCATAAGAATGTCTTTTTGAAAATTACCGCTGTTCCACCCCCTCGTCCAGATATCCGAGGCGCACAGAGAAATGAACAGTCTGCGGGACACAGCTCTAAAAGATGTGAGACTTCATTCTCACGCTGCCACGTCTCAGAGATAAACATAAAATCAAGCTTCTCCGTACAGAACAAGTCATTTAAGATATAAGACTTGTTGGCAATTGAGCGCGCATTAATTAACATACATTTAACGCTGCGACCCACCGGGACAGGGGTAGAGTTTCCAGGAACAGAGTTCGTACTATGCAGTAAGCTGCGCAGCAAAACAGGGTTCCTGCCGCGATGAGGCATTGCTTTCCATACTTTTAGGTGGAAGCTTGGGTGGTAAACACAGTGGGTTGTGGGGATTAATCCAGCTCCGACAAGTCTCAGGCGGATCTTACCGCTAGCAGCCCAGGAATAAAGCCCCCAAAGATCTGCCTCTTTCCGAAGACGACGGAGCAGGACAAGAAAGCCGGCTCTCTTCCCCCACTTCCTTCCTCTGAAGCAAAATTGAGCTGACCGGCAAGAGTGGAGGTGAACCGGGTGCTGCGTCGCGCTCAAGCGGCGGTGGGAAAACAACGTCGTATTGTTGACTCTGAAAGTTATCCATAGCAGATTTGATCGCCAGTAACGCATGGCGATCATAAATCCGAAGGGAGATGGCATCGGACAAAACTGTAGCAAGAACACTTGCATAACATATAAAGTAAACAAACACACGGACGGAGGCAGCGGCACAGCCAAACACAGGCGCCATCTTGCTTCTTGGGACAACAACAGTAATGAAAAAATCACACAAAATATGACTCTTTTTTTTTTTTTTTAATAGTTGTTAACTTAAAATGGCACCAAATAGTATACCCCCAAAGCAAACCTTTCGGTATGCCAACATTTCTTCAGCTATTTTCAGGGCAGGGTCGAATGATGATGAGCTACAATAAAATGCATCATGGCCTCAATTCAATTCAATTCAATTCAATTCAATTCAATTTTATTTATATAGCGCCAAATCACAACAAAAGTCGCCTCAAGGCGACTTTTGTTGTGATTTGGCGTCTCAACCCAACAATCATATGACCCCCTTTGAGCAAGCACTTTGGCGACAGAGGGAAGGAAAAACTCCCTTTTAACAGGAAGAAACCTCCGGCAGAACCGGCCATCTGCTGCGACCGGTTGGGGTGAGAGAAGGAAGACAGGATAAAAGACATGCTGTGGAAGAGAGACAGAGGTTAATAACAGATATACACTACATTTTCATCAATGACATTTTTCATAAAGCAAGCCTACAAAAGCCTATATTTAGATGAAGGTCAGATGGAGGTCTCAGACTGCTTGCTGCTGGATTGGAAAAGAAAACACCAAAAAAGAGCCACGTGACAGCAACTGCAACATTGCTACTAAATTTGAAAAGTGACTTATGTGTTGGAGCTTTTGCTCCATAACCTTGGTGCGCAGAAATCATTTGAGCCACATGTGATTCCGAAGATCCTCCAGGGTGAAGCGGTCCTTATAGTGCTTCCTCAGACACCCCGTCAAAAAATCCCTGCATTCTTTACAGAAATGAAATACTCTTGTTAAAGTTATCCACAAAGTTATTTCACGTTTCTTATATCAACAGCCCTTTTGGCAGAAATCTTACTGTTTGAAATGTCAGCTAAAATCGGTGGGTTTTGGTTGATGATCTTGTAGTCGCAGTCAAATGGTAACTTGTTGTGTAACAGCTGGTACATCACAACACCCAGCTGCCAGGCTGTAGTATATTCTGCAGAGCAGAAGCCATACATGAACCACTCTGGACTATTGTAGATCCTGGTTCCTAAAACACAAAGATAAGAAGAATTAATGGGGCGGGAACATGATGTGGAGACAGTTCATGACAGCACAACGCTGTGGCTGAAAACATACCTGCGTTCCTCCTGAACCTTTGTCCCGGAGTAAACGTGACTCCACAGCCAAAATCGATGTATCGCACTCGGGGTTCCTCGGAAGAGGTTTCAATTAGAATGTTGTGTGGTTTAATATCTCGGTGGAAAACCCCCTTGTAATCCATCGCAATGGCTGCGTCAACTAATTGTTTCATTATGACCTAAAAGAAAGGAAGCCATATTTGGAGCACAGGACATTCTCTATGAAAAACTGCTGTAAGCTCCAAATGCTCGTCACTTACCTTAACATGTGTCTCTGACAGAGGTTTATCTGTAGTTTTGAGGTAATTGTTTAAGTCCATGCAATTTTCTGGTTTCTCAAAAACCATAATAAGCTCATCTTCCAGATCAAACCAGTCAAGTAGAAGTGGGGTTATACTGCTTTCCGTATCGTGTGGTCCAGCCCCAACTTGTATCAGTAGCGCCACCTCCAGGGGAACATCAGTACTTTTCCCATTCCAATCCTTCAGAAGGAAAGTTACTTCAGGTCAATATTCAGAATTTCAACAAAAGTAGCTATCAGCGTACAGACAGTTTTGAAATAGTCACAAAATGACCTGATTTTTAAAAAGCATTCTTTCCACTGAAACATGTCAGTTTAAACAATAAGGTGACCCACTGTTCATAGAATTCGACCATATTTCCTGACGATTTCACACACAACTGTGAGACCAGTCTGGTTCATGCACGGAGGAAATACGTGCCTTATGCTTGATGCCTGAGAAGGCCTGAAATAATATAAATACCTGCTGGAATAAGAAAAGACGCTTACCATTGTTGTGCGCACAAGTCTGCGCTGTTGAACATGTTTGATTGCCACCTGCATTAAAGACATTTTCTGGGTTAGAGAAGTACAAACAGGAATAAACAGAAGATCTGTGAAATGCAAATGTAAGAAGCCATACTGGAAAACTGTCTTTTATGCGTATTCCAGAAAACACGGTGGCAAAGCCTCCATGACCCAGCACCTCCAGCTGTTGATATTTTTCCAGGAAGTCTTCTGCAGACACACAGGAAAAACATACAGGTTATGACTTGTTACACAGAAAACAGCTGGCACAGTCCTATAGAGCTTTGTTATAACATTTCTATTAATTGGTAAATAGCAGCTACATTTTAGGAGATTAGTAGGTAGGTAACGTCATTACTGCCCAGAGTGTCTCTTATTGTCAATTGGTCCCACAGGAATCAAACCCAATCTTAAACCCCAGGACAAATTCTAAAGGATCTTGTGATCCAGCTCAGAAATATTGCCATTATCTTACCTTTTCTGTCAGTGCCGGATATCCTCGGTGAGTCACATGTTTCAGAGGGTTCCTGGGTGGGACTCTCCTCTGGGCTCGTTGTCCTGCTTTTTTTGCTGGATGGTCCCTCAGATTCGTCACTAGTGCTCTTCCGTTTGTTGCTCCTCTTAAATATACTAGAGTCGCTTGAAGGGACTATGAGAAGGCCAACTAAAATGGAAAAAGTAGTTTGACTTTAAGCATTTTCAGTCCAACTCTGTGTCAACTGCTTTCTACTGACTTTCTAAGGTCTGGCAATCGTGCATTAAAGCAATAACTGCACACTGAAAATCAACACAAAGAAGGCTAAATGAACCAACTACAAAGTTAAAGACCGTTAAGTACACAGTTAAAGTCACAAAATAAACTACATAGCCAAGATAATGTCACAGCTAAAACAGGTCTTATCACTAACATTTCAAACTGGATTCCCCAGAAACAAAGTGGCTGGGACCCAGTTTTGGACCTCCACTGCTTTTGCTTTTTTTGGGGGATTTGTCCAGTCTTTCAGTTAAGTCCCTTCTCTTTCTTCCCTCTATTCTTCCATCTGGAGTCATCTTCACCAGTGTGGAGATGCAAGGCTCTGTTTGGTGTCCTGAAATCAACAAAAGATGATTTTGTTTAAGTCAAATTCAGTTGCCTCAAATAAAAACCCAGAAGCATGGATAATTACCATATGAATCCCATTTGACTTACCTAGAGGGTTATTCAGATCCACAGGACGTGGTGCATTATAAGTTGGCCAAGACTTTGACATTGTGTGATCAATTTAGGTTAATTTAGTTTCAGGATTTCACTCTTCACTCTTCAAAGATGCAATGAGCTGTGTGTTAGAACTATGATCTTTAGTGTCTTATAACAATGAGGTGATGACAGCACAAGATTTTGGAATTCTTGGTTTCCATAGAACATCAGCCTGGGCTAGGCAGTAGTTTCTGGTGAAGGCAAAGTTCTGTAAAGATTTATTTAGGGGTACAATATTGCAAAAACTGTAGCGCAGCTGCATAAATGCATGTTTATAGAGGGCTGCTTCAAGGTGGGAACTGTGCTTCTACAACAAAGGCCATGAAACTAGTTAGGAACAAGCAATGGATATTATAGATAATATTGTAGCTATTATACCAACAAGAAGGACTCTCTTTGGGCAGCATTTACTTGTAAGGCAGTAGTGAAGGCTAATGGATAGCTTTGCAGGCTAAAAGCTAACAGCACAGGTTAAGTCAAAATTCACTTGATTTCAGTTTTATTTACAGCACCAAATCACAAAAACAGTTGCCTAAAGGTGCTGGAATGTGTTGACTGATCTATAAATCGTATCTGTGAGCATTATTGTGACTAGCTACTCACTAAATGTATAAGCAGTATTGGATGTAATGCATAATAAAATTATGCGTTACTGTGATGAGGTTATATTTTTCAAGGTTCAAAGGCTATAGAAAGCCCAGTGAATTTGAACTTCCACAGTTATTCTTTTTCCTTTCCTGCCTAATGTATTTTCTTATAATTTCTCAATAATTTATTTGCTCTGTTTTACCTAACCTCCGACTGTCTTGGTGAGTGTTGTGGAAGTTAGTATTGTTAGCTGATGTAACAAGCATGGTACCTGCTTCCCAACTCTATCGGTGTGGGGTTTTTTCTTTTTTTCTTTAACCGCTGGTTGTTCATATTTATGTTCCACTTGTATACCTCATCTGTTTGTATGTTGTATACTCACTGATTGTTCAATAAAGTTCTTGTTAAAAATACATATATATATATATATATATATATATATATATATATATATATATATATATATATATATATATATATATATATTGGTGTGTGGGTGTCGGGCAGGCACCAATGACGTTTTTAAAACAGCATTTTTTAGTATTCAGTTGTTTTTATTAATATTGTTTGTTTTATGTTCAAGTTAACCGTGTGATAGACCTGCTTCAGCCAATGCTCTTCATTCGACTTTTATTCCTCTTTATGCAGGTAACTGCTGCAGCAGCAGTGTGTAATATGTGATTAGAGTCCAGTAGCTGAATAAAGAGTGTTATGCAAATTGTTACCATTGTTTCAGAGGTTGACTAAAAAGAGATAAAAATATAGTTTTATACATCAAAAACATTATTCTAATGATAATTGCTGATTAACACTTATTGTAAGGTGAGTTCAAGTTGTTTCAGAAAAACTTGATCATTATTGATTGATTGATTGAATCTTTATTTTGAACATGTTGAAAAAGTACAACAAAATAGAATTAAAAGAGACAAATGAACAAAGCAAAACAAAAGGAAAACGAGCAACCACAACTCCAAATAACGTTCATGTTCAAAAAGGAGCAGGAAGAAGCATAAGCTTATTTAATCCCACCCCTTTTCCACTATCTAGTATCAATAGACTACAGAAATACCTCCTTGCAATTACATTATATGTCATGTGTATTTTTTTTTAAAAATATATATACATACATGTTTCTATCTATCCATACATACATATATACACATACGCACATATACACATTTTCAATAACCCCATTAACACCTCAAGGATACACAACCTACAAATATATATATATACCCATACCAACATACCCGTGCACCCGCACACACATGAAAATATTAGACAAGAACACCCTATCAAATCTCTACCTTTTCCCTGTACCCTGTAAAAACCATATCCTTAAACCGCTTTTTAAACTGCGCCATGCTCGGACATTGCTTCATATCTTTACTTAGTCTGTTCCACAGCTTCACTCCACACACAGAGATGCAAAAACTTTTTAATGTTGTACGGATACGAGGATGTTTTAAATTTAATTCCCCCCTCAAATTGTATCCCCGTTCCCTTTTAGAAAACATTTTTAGAATATTGTCAGGAAGCAGGTTATTTATTGCTTTATATATAATTTGTGCAGTGAGAAAATGAACCACACCTGTGATTTTTAGAATTTTTGATTTTAAGAATAGTGGATTTGTATGATCTCTGTAACCAGTTTTATGGATTATCCTTATGGCCCTTTTTTGTAATAGAAAGATTGATGATAGCGAACATTTGTAAGTATTGCCCCACACCTCTGCACAGTAATTCAAATACGGTGCAATCAGGGAACAATAGAGAATATGGAGTGATTTGTGGTCCAGAATGTGTTTTACTTTACTCAAGATTGAGACACTTCTTGAAATTTTGTTATGTATATGATTTATATGAGACTTCCAGTTTAATTTATCATCTATAATCACACCAAGAAACTTATGTTCAAGTACTCTTTCAATTTCCACACCATCTAAATGAATCTGCACTTGTGCATTTCTAAGGGAATTCCCAAATAAGATTATTTTAGTTTTACTTAGATTTAGCGATAGTTTGTTCCTGTTAAACCATTTTTTAATTTTGCACATTTCTGAAGTAATTGTATCCAGCAGCTCCTTTAGATTCCCCCCAGAACAAAAAATATTTGTGTCATCTGCAAATAATACTAATTTTAATATATCAGATGCCTTACAAATATCATTTATATAAATAATAAATAATTTTGGACACAGTACAGAGCCTTGTGGAACACCACAAGCAATGTCCAAGCATGATGAGGAATGGACACCCAGCTTCACAAATTGTTTCCTGTCACTTAAATAATTTTTCACCCATTGCAGTACAACCCCCCTGATCCCGTACCGTTCCAGTTTATTAATTAATATGTCATGATTGATTGTGTCGAATGCTTTCTTGAGATCCAGAAATACTCCAGCTGCATACTGTTTCTGATCTATAGCATTCGTAATCTCCTCAATTGATTCGATTAATGCCAGAGATGTTGATCTTTTTGATCTGAATCCATATTGACTGTCAGAGAGTAATTTATATTTATCTAAGAATTTGTCTAATCGTTTATTAAACAGGTTTTCTAGGATTTTGGAGAATTGTGGTAGTAAAGAAACAGGCCTGTAATTTGTGAAGTGGCGTCTATCCCCAGTTTTATACAGCGGCACAACTTTAGCTATTTTCATTTTGTTTGGCACTTTTCCCGTCTGAAATCATAAGTTGCAAATATATGTTAGAGGTCCTACAATTCCTTCAATGACCTTCTTGACGATTTTCATGTCAATATCATTACAATCAGTAGATGTTTTATATTTACACATGTGTACAATGTCAATTATTTCTTTTTCCTCCACTGATGTGAGGAACATTGAGTTAGGGTTCCTATCAATCAGGTTTTCACTACAGTCTACTGATGGCAGTGACTCAGGAATTTGTTCTGCCAGTTTTGGTCCAATATTTACAAAATAATGATTAAAGCTGTTGACCTTATCAGCAGTGTTTTCCATAATATTGCCATTGTCGATAAAGTATTGAGGATAACTTTGTTGTCCAGAATTATTTTTAATGATACCGTTTAAAACATCCCATATTCCCTTCATATTATGTTTATTGTTGTTCAATATTTTACTATAATACTCCTTTCTACATACACGTATAATATTGGTCAACTTATTTTTGCATTTTTTAGATTTATTTTCAGCATCTTTTGTTCTTTGTTTTAGGAATTCCCTATAGAGTGTATTTTGCTTTTTACATGCGTTTTGTAAACCCTTGGTGATCCATGGTCTATCTGAATATTTGTGCTTTCTGTTGTATTTTATTGTTGGACAGTTTTTATCATACAACTCCATGAATATTCTTAAAAATATGCCATATGCAATATCAATATCAGCTTCTTTGTACACATTGTCCCAGTCCTGATTTAATAGATCGTTCTTAAGTGCATTCATAGTTTCTTCTGTCCTTACACGTCTGTATCTCAGTTGTTCTTCATGCTGATTTTTCTTATAATTATTGTCATAAACTGCAAAAACTGGTAGGTGATCACTGATGTCATTAATTAATATTCCGCTCACAATGTTGTTTTCCATATTGTTAGTGAAAATATTGTCAAGTAAGGTGGCACAATGTGGTGTAATTCTGCTAGGCCTGGTTATTTTAGGATGTAAACTCAAACTGTACATAGTGTTTAGGAATTCGTCGGTCATTTTATGCTTTTTCGGATTCAACAGGTCAATATTAAAATCACCACATATAAACATAACTTTTTGATTTGTTTTAGAGAATATTTCCTCTATGAAGTCATTAAATACTTGAATACTAGAGCCAGGTGTTCTATATATACAGCTAATTATTACATTTTTCTCTTTTTCCTTATAAATTTCAATTGCTATACATTCTAATAAATTATCAATTACAGTTGTCATACTTTCTACCACCTTGTAATTTAGGTTTTTATCCACATACACAGCTACTCCCCCTCCACTCTTGTTCCTTCTATTTACAAAATTCACTTCATATCCCTCCAGTCCAAAGTCCATTCCTTTCTCCGCATTGATCCATGTTTCAGAAATGGCAATAATTCCAAATGGATTTGTCAACTCATTTAGATATTCCTTTATATTGTTGAAGTTGGCATACAGACTTCTGCTATTAAAATGGATTATTGATAATTTATTTTCCGTGCTGATGGTGTGCTTAAACTGTTCATCAGTGAAGTAGCAGCAGTTATTGCTGATGTTGTAGAAGAAATTATTTTCCGGGTCTATATCCTCTTCTAAGTCTAGAACATTATGGTCTGTGTATCGAAATGTTCTCAGTTCCAGATTATCATAAAGAGAATTCCAATGAGTTATATTGATATTGTTGCTGGATGCAGATGAAGTTCTTTTGGACTGTGCCATGTGTTGTGTGTCACGTCACATGTGTATTCATACCTCCAGAGTAAGTTGAACCTCAGTATTTGTCCAGCTCCTCCATATTTCTGATGACCAACACTTTGGCTTGTTCCGGTGTTCCATTGAGTTTAATGAATACTTTGCAGTTGGTGGTCCATGTATTTTGAATTTTTCCCTGTTTCTTCAAGTAACGTGCTTTCCTGGCAATGTCTGCATTTCTTTTTATCAGATGTTCATTCATGAAGACATCGGATCCTTTCAGTTTCTTTCCTTGTTTTAACAGTGCTGTTTTGTGTTTTCTGTTTGCAAATCTCACAATGATGGCTGGTTTGTCACTGTCATTTTTTCGGGGTAGAGGGTGGCAAGCCTCAATGTTGTTATAATCCACTTCCACACCTTTGGACCGTAGAAAGGTAACCACTTGATGCTCCGTGGAGTTGACATCTTCCTCTCCTGGCCCTCCTACATTGTCAGCGGCGACCGCCCGGCCGTATGACCGGGGTTTGATGCGAAGCCCCGTGATGATAACATCGTTCACCCGGGTGTACTGCTCCAAATCCGCCACTCTGTTCTCCAGGTACGCCAGCCGCCGATCCTTCCCGGCGTTCTGGATGCGGAGAGCCTTAACTTCCTCGACCAGGTCCAGGATGGCTTTCTGCTGCAGTTTGACAGTAGAAATCTCCTCTGTCATAAACTCCAGCGACTTCTTAATATCGTCACCTTCCTCGGCTGACAGAACTTTTTTCGGGCCCATGCTGAGAGACGCTCTTGTAGCGTTGCCGTGACGACCGGCTAGCTAGTTGATGCTAGCGTCCTTCCTCTCTCTCACCGCTACGGTTCAAAAACATCAACTTCTGAGTTTTCCAGAGGTCGCAAATGACGAGCCACCACTTCTGGACGGTTTCCCACACACGCTTTCAAAGTTTAGTATCCACGGAGAGTTGCCGTTTTCAGGAGATATGTTAAGTTTGCCAACGTTGCTGCTCAGAGAACCTGTTGCTGTCAGCTCGGTGTGTCACTTCCGGTCAATGCACTGCTACACTGGTCAATTATCTGGTCAAAGATGATCAGACTTCATAAGCAATGGTTAAAACTTAATGAATTCTTTCATTTTCATTTTGGAAAAGAAAATTCCAACAACAACATTCCTCTGTTATGTGTTTTTCAATGCAGACTTGCACTGTTTTATTAGTTCAATAGTGTGTTTGCATTTTGCACAAGGATTGAAATAATGCCATGTTCATATGTTAAACATACTTGAATACACTATTGTGTGTGTGTGTGCGTGTGTGTGTGTGTGTGTGAGCTAAATTCTAAAGCTGTATGCAATAAGGGTTTCTATTGTCATGCAGGCTGGGTTTTTTCCCTTCACCCCATTGGTGGTTATTCATGGACTTTTGATGTTGGAACTCTCCTCTGTGAGGAGATGGCGAGCCGTCCCAGACCCTAGAATTCATCTGCTACAAGGATCGTCCTTCGCTCCTTTGAAGATTCACGGTTTGGTGGGACCCCCCAGACCACATAACAGTGCAGACAGTAGGAAAAGAACTAAGGGTGCACCCAGTAGATCTTCTTTTCATTTTTTTTTTTCGTGTTCTTCTCCAAGAAGAAGCGAGCTTGACTTGACTTACTCTTCTGACTCTTGACTTGAGACTTTGGATCACTGACACCATACCCGTGTGGTGACTCAGAGACACTTAGCGCAGATTATATGTGTGAGATTGTTTCGGTTATAAATTGTTTTGCCGGCTATAGTTGTGTCTATGTTGCAGTGTTATTGCCTGTGTGACAATACAGTATTGTTCTCAACTCACCTGTCTCCTGCAAATCATTCTCCCTCTAACACTACCACAAGAATCTAGAACTGATCCACGCACTTGAGCTTCATCCAGCTGATTTCATTTCATGAGCGGGAGGAGAAAAATGATTATGAGCCAATTTTTTTGTCATAAAAATACATTCAGCAGTCCTTGGAGGAAAAGGTAGATCTTGAAGGTGCATTTCTTCTATGAATGTTTTTTTAAAACTCAACTGTCCCTGGTTAGCTTTTAGTAAGATGTTTTAATAGGTAGCCTGTGTTTTTTCTTATGATAGAAGTAGCTTAAACATGTTGGCTTTGAAATAAAGCTTTTTAAAGCTAGACATCCTGTAATGTATGTTCCTTTTATCGTCTGTAGACCAGTGAAGTCTTGATCTTTGCATAAACATTACACACTGTGAGTCCTGACATGCTTATGACGTATACAGATATTTGTGTAATATATTATGTTGTACAATTAAACACAATTGTGCGTATTTCTACAACTGACTATTCATCTAGGCACTGAATGGAGTGTCATATTAGTATGATAAGCTACAATAGAATGTATCATGGCATCATACACTACATTTTCATCAGTGACATTTTTCATAAAGCAAGCCTACAAAAGATGTGTTTTGATTTATTCTCATTTATTTGTTAATAATCTGACTGAAAACTTTGCTTATTCTTCCAATTGATTTTGATGTTACTAATCAATCGGTAAATTGTCATGTTTTCTGCCAGATAGTGGTGCTTTTAATTATTAAATTTACATACAAACCCCCCTGGTTAACGTTGCTGTTGCTAATGTGACTGATAATTTGCTTTATATTGAGCTCTGGAACTTTCTTTGTCTCGTTCACCCAGTCTAGAGACTGAGTTTTATACATATTTGCACATATTTGCATGGCTACTAAATTTGAAAAGTGACTTATGTGTTGGAGCTGAAGGTGGGTCATGATTTAACCATTTAATGGTGATACACTTTAGTGCTGCTGTAAGCAAGATTCTTAAGAGATACTTTTTATTGTTTCCTGTAAAACCTTTTGGAAGTACTCCTACAATGGCTAACTGATTGTCCTTTGTTAATGGTTGTTGGAAAACTGTATTGAGAGCTTTAAATATGTCATTCCAAAATGAGCAAATTTTTGGACATGACCATAATATGTGTGAATGGGTTCCTAAGTGAGTACCACAATTTCGCCAACAAGTGTCAGGAGTTGTTGGGTTCGATTTAGCAATTATCTCGGGGGTTCTAAAATATCTTATGACCACCTTCCATTTAAATTCTCTCCACAGCCCAGAATTAGCCAGAATTAGTCATCTTAAATTGCCCTCAATTTTTTTCGTTAATTAAACTATTAATCTCACTATGATCGGAAAGCAAATTGGCTGTTTGTGCTTTTTTGTGTTGTTGCTCTAGGTGCCTTATTTTGGCCTCCAATTCACACCGCCTGGCCTACCTTTTTTTCCTGGCACTTGCAAATGATATTATGCAACCTCTAATGTATGCCTTAGCGCAATGTTACTTGTTTGTTTGTTTTTTGTTGGTATATTTATGTTAATTTGAATTTCTTTTATCTGTAAGCCAATTTCCCCACAGGGAGAAATAAATCTGTCTATCTAAAAGACATTTTGGGAAAGTTTTACCATTGATAGTCTCCTTCTAGACAAATGAACCAGTCTTGAGACTTAAATATTGTCTTGAGCACTGTTAGTGCCAACATATATAAATGGCAAAATAAAATAAAAATACTTCATGAATATCTCATAATTGTATATATTTGTGCATTTGAGCTGAGCATTGAGCGGGGACTTTTCACCATCGATCGATTATGATCGATGACAGTGAACCTGAGCACCTCCCCTACCTTTGGTGTGCGCTCACGCAGCTTGTAGAAAAAGTTTAGTGTGGAAGAAGTGGAGAAGGTGGAGCTGAAAAGCTGACATAAAACAATTAAAACTAAAAATGGGTGCAGCAAAATGTGTCGATTTAACCGCCATGTTAGCTGTCAGTGCTGCTGCACCAGCAGCAAGCGGTAACAACTAGTGAGAACCAGTGAGAACCAGCAACAACCGGTAACCAAGCCTCACAGTCAAATATTGTTTGAAACAGATACTTGGATTTAAAATAATTTAGAACTGATACTACCATTTATGTGATGCTCCTCTTCTATCCAAATCACCTGAAAGGCAACAAAAAAGATTCTCTATCCCTGCAACCAGCAGCACAGCAGTGAAAAAAAAGCAGTGATCATTTGTATGTAAACAACACATGAGTTATTGGATGTGATCTCTACAGGTTATCACATCCAATATGGCAACAGCTCTTGAGCAATGTGTGCATGACATGACAAACGTTAATAAGAGGCCTAACATTGTAGAGGGAAGCCAAAGTGTTTGAAGAGAACTCGGAAAGACACAGGCCATCACCATGGACTCAACCAAAAAGGATGAATGCATGTTGTGTGCATGCTGCATACCTATGTGTTCAAAGTAAAACGTGTGTACTGAACAGAGCATTTGCCATCCAGAAGCATTTATTGTATTTGTAATCATGCTTTTGTATCATATTTTATGAAGTCTTGTAATATGTCTGCTTGTCAACTTAATCTCAGAAGGAAGAAAGAGTAATAATAGCTGAGTAAAGATGTGAAACTAAATTGTCAAAAGGAAGCTGGCAGCTGAGGAAGAAAGCAATGGTGCAGCCTGGAGCAACTCTGAAATATAACTTTGACAGGTGTTCCAGTTTCTGTGTGAGGAGGATTAACACTGACAGGTTTGAAACACCAACATCATTGTTTATGTTAATATAAAAATGTCACCAACCAGTCATTTACAGCTGATTACACTGTGAGACTGACACAAAAACCTCTGAACCAGTAAGAATTCCCTTAAAATCTGAGCTCTTTGTTATTCCTATTGAAACAGTTTAATCCATAACTCCATTTTATTATAGTATAAGTCCACTGGGGTGATCGTGGCTCAAGAGTTGGCAGTTCGTCTTGTAATCAGAAGGTTGCCGGTTTGAGCCCTGGCTCCGACAGTCTCAGTCGTTGTGTCCTTGGGCAAGACACTTCACCCGTTGCCTACTGGTGGTGGTCAGAGGGCCTGGTAGCGCCAGTGTCCGGCAGCCTTGCCTCTGTCAGTGCGTTATTATAGCCACAGCCGCCCTGGGGAAGTGTGTGAATGACTGAATGTAGTGTAAAGCGCTTTGGGGTCCTTAGGGACTAAGTAAAGCGCTATACAAATACAGGCCCTTTACCATTTTATTGTAAGCTGCTGGACAATAAAATCAAGTTATTAATCCATGTATTAATTTAGACCCAACATGCCGAAATTGTGTGCTTTCAGTTCATTTCATTTCAATTTATATAGCCCCAGTTCACAAGTACAGTCTTCCCAGTTTGAATGACAAAATGTGGTGCTGGAGATGCCTTTTACATCTATTACAGAAAACAGATGCATAGCAGAGGAATAAACAGGCCCAGCAATGGAAACAGACTCACAGCACAGCATCTGTTTAGCAAATCTTTTTTGTATATGTTTTGATACTAGACAATTATGAGGCAATTATTCACTTAAATACCTATTTTGCACAAAGGATGTTTAGTAATGAAATGTAATTAAGGTTCACAGTGTGTGGGAGTCTGTTCATTGTGAAGTTGACATTAAAACACATCTAAAAGGTTAGAGGGAAAAAGAGGGTAGAGGTGTGGCTTACATTCTCCTCAGGAGTTCCTCCTCATCCATCCTGCCATGTATCAACAGTTGAGGCTGGTGGCAGAGTGATGGAGGGAATATTTTCTTGGCACACATTGGGCCACTTACTAAGAGCTGTGAATCATTTAAATGCAACAGCCTACCTGAAAACTAAACTCCATGCATTTATCAACCATCTCCTAACAATAGTTAACATCACAGTTTAATTAGCCCCTCTGTTATAAAGCATGCATACACTACTGTTGTTAAAGTTGGACAGATTCCAGGTTAACTGGGTCTACCTTGTGATCCAAAGCCTAACTTTATTTATACAGTACACATTTTCCTTATAAAGTGAATTTAAGTTGCAAATATTCATTCAATCAGTTGACACTCCATCGATTAAAAATAAGGGCATTTGGAGAAAAGTTATGATCGCTAGGAAGTAGATTACTTTTACTTTACGTCTTGTGGAAAAAGTGTCTGAGCCTCAGCTGTGCAACAATTTGTTTGTTGGCAAGTGTCTTGTAAATTAGTGCAGTGATGGAGTGGCAATATAAATTATGTTTAGGAAGCCAAAGTAAAAAAGTGGTGGTCAAAGAAAGAATGGGGGAAAGAGAGCAGGATGAGAGATCAACCAGGGCTTTAGATTTGAGCAGTGATGGCAATGACCTGCTGAGTGCATGACCTAAAAGATGAAGTTCTGACGAGTGAGTAGTTTGTCTGCATTTTTGTAAAGGACTGAAACATTTTTAATGTTTGTATATTGAAAACATGTATACTCACCGTAATCTGTGTAATATATCTATAAGCTGATCCCTTGGAAATGAATACTGAATGTTGAATTATATTGTTTTTGAAAGGATTTTATCCTGGATGTGCAGCTGAAAAATCTGCAGGAACTATGTGATACCAGCTTGTCTCTGTTCTACAACCAGCTCTACAGAAAAACACATTATTTTTACAGACACAGTCATCTGATGCTTGGTCGTGATCTCATTTTGGAATATTTTTTCCAATGTGCATCTCAATACATATAATGATATGATTTATATCAAGCAAATTATGCCATCATATATGAGAAAACTCTAAAATTATGTTTGATTTTGACTCACTTGACTCATATATAATAAAATAGTAAATTGTTGAAAATCAGCAGCATTGGTCTATAATTGCAGCATAAATGCAGCAGGCAAAAGACAATCTTGGCATTAGGCTGAGAGGAGGCTTGTTAAAAGATTTAAAATATTAAAGAAATAGAGTCATGTTTGTGGTAAATGAGCAGTTTCCCCATCTGTAAAGCATATGTCCTCACAGCAACGCTAAATGTCGAAGTAATGGACTGAGACAAGCCCATTTTAAAAAACGCATTGAAAGGAAAGTAACTTGAAAGTAATCACACTTTACAAAAGTGGTATATTTATTTAATGCAATACAGTACAGTGCCTCTGTACTGCCAGCACACATTTATCATCATAGTACAGACACAGAAAGAAAGCATGGAAAAGCAGGCACACATTTACATAGAAAACAAAACAATAAATTCATCAAGTGAACACCAAGTTTTGTCATATTCTCCTCCATTTATACAGAAGTATTGAGTCCACGGTCACTGAGCTCCACATGCCAACCCTGGGGACGGCAGAACTTTGTTTTGGAGTTTGACAGAAGTGTGTGAGTCGGTGCAGGTGTCCTGGACTTGCTTTGACTTTTTAATTTTTAATTTGGGCTCTTGCTGGCTTACTAGAGAGACCGCAGTCCTTCACCTCCTCCTCATCCTCCTCCTTTTCCATCTACACATCTCTGCTGGCACTGCCAGACCTAAACATTTCTCTTTTATGATAGATGTATGTATGTGCACATGCATCTTATAAGGGTCAAATGAGTTCAGTAATGTAAAGGTCATTAAACCTCAGTTCTTCAAGGATAAAAGACTTCTCTTATCATATTTCTGCAGTTCCACACATCTAATTTATTCACCTTCTGTCTCCTTCGTAGAGGGTAATAAGGTGATATATGTTTTTCTTTACCTTGATTCTGTATAACACAAACACAGCTACATACTCTTTAAGAGTAAACAGCCTTATTTTTAATGGGCACCGCAGCAGTTATAAGGTGTCAGGTATAAACTCATAAATCGTCCAGGATGCACTGCACCATTTTAGCGTTTGAACTGTGCTGCAGGTCACATTCTTATTAGCTTTGTCTTTTTCTTCTTCTCCATTTATAATGCAGTAGTTAGTTTAATTTGGTACCTTTAGAAGTTTTAACAGGCTCTTATACATGAACATGTATCTTGAAAAACATGTCAGGAAGTTTATATGCGCAATGTCCTTTCACTTTTCACATCCACAGACTGATAGTTGAAGTCAGCTTTAATGGGAACCTCCAATTCCAATGAGGCCGAATGACTTCACATATCTGAGGGAAGAGCACAGATGTAATTTGAGGCTTCGCAAAACCTCACAGACAGCCAGTGAGGGTTATTAGAATGATGACTATCTCTGATTTAGACTATTCATCACAGGACCAGAGTTTTAGCTGTGAAGAGGTCAGTGCATCAGTCAGGAGGGCATGTTGTCCTTATTACTGCATCTAAACTTATTCCCACAAACTCTTCATGTCTAACATAACATCTACACTGAAAAGAAGTTCAGAATTGCAGACAATATTATACTGCCAGACACTTTCTCACAAAGATGCTGAGAGAGGAGATTCCAATCTGCAGCTTTCTACTGGGAGAAATGGTTTCCGTATGTGTTGATCTTACTTTATTTATTTAATTGGTCATCCTCAAAACTATTGAAAGAATTTCAATAAGGATATATCATTTAGAGCAGGGGTGTCAAACTCAAATACACAGTGGGCCAAAATTCAAAACTGGAACAAAGTCGCGGGCTAACGTTAATATTTATTGAAATATATTTATTCCTCCAGATATAAGAATGAATCTTTTCTTATGGACTCAAACACGTTTTGCTGAAAAACTGAATATGGAACAAGCAAAGCTTAATACTAAACAATATATATATTAGCTGTATAATACCAGTAGGCCAGGTCTAATAGTAATTTGGTATGGCTTCGCGGGCCAAATGCAATTAGGCTGCGGGCCAAATTTGGCCCACGGGCCAGAGTTTGACACCTATGATTTAGAGAAAGTGACTGGTGATTAGACTCTAATGACCCATATCACAGAACAGGATCCTCCTTACTGAACTTACACATATGCTTCATAACTGGCGTTTCTGAGCTAATAACTACTGCTGGGTTCCAGTGGCAGAGTGAGGAAGTCTGAGCCAGAGGTGGAGCCCAGCAATCAGAGAGTAAATTCAGAAGGTGGGGGGGACTGTCGAACAGATGATGAACAGAAGGACTAGATGAAATATGGCTGCCTGGAGTGTTTTAAAAGGCACCTATAAATAAACTGTAATATTGCTATTATTGTTATTACTGTGATAAGATGCAGCTTTTGAGGCTCTGCTACTGGTCAGTTGTGCTGATGTAAAGCAAAACCTCAATGCATCTCCAGTCTTTCAGCAAAGAGTCAAGCGTGTGCACACAACACACACACAGAACTGAGATAGAGAGAAGATGGAGAGAAAAGGACCAAAAAGTGCCAACAGGTCAAGCTAACCATGAATATGACACGGTGGAATCATATTGGGTTGCAGAGGGTGATGTGACACAGAAGTAGAGATTGTGATCATATCTTACTCCTCAAACAAATTAAAGAAACACATTGTGAATGTTAGAAATCATAGGGGAGAAAATCTGTATTGATATGGACTCGGTAATGTGTGAAGAACAAAAGGATCTCTCATTGTTTGATGGAAATTAAAATTATCAACAGAGATTGACAGACCACGTGACTTTCACGCATTGCATGCCAGGTACTAGTGGCAAAACAATCAAAGCAATGCATCAAACGCAAGCATTTGCAGCACCGAAAACGTTCATTCTCCGGTTCCAATACCTTCTTGTTTTTTCTTTGCCCCCCCAAAAAAGGTATGTACAAAACGAAGGAGAACAATGCCGGTCCGTACAAAGACAGACTTGATGAAAAGTCAAAGAAAAGATACAAGGAAAAAATCAAAGGAGTGAAAGGGTCAGACCCTTACGAGCACACAGAGTGGACAAAATACGTTAGCGTGCTGCCCAACTTTCACCACGCTCATATTTATAATTACACGGTTCTTGGAGTGAGTGCATACACTCGTGAAGTTTAGTAACTTCAGGTCACTGCAACAAGCCCAGGTACAGTTTACCGACGGATGGGTGCAGGACCTTGAAATGCACCGTGTAGAACGAAAGACCATCGTACGAACAAAGTTTACCAGTCTCACAAATCGTCTTCATAAATACACATTCGTTAACCATTTATTAATAGGACCTTTGAGCTCAACGGTAATTAATTAGTAGTGGAAATACTTTCTGGTTCGCATTACAGAAATGTAGCAGTGACAATAATACTGTATGCTGTAATCGTACTGTGCAATTAGTGATACAAAACAACTGTTTTACCCTGTGAATAAAAGTATATGTTTTTGTCAATGCCCCATGGTAATAACAGAAGCGAAATGCAATATTGTGTCAGGACAATTCACTATTTATGCACAATAAACAAAGGAGCATAGCGCGACCATTTCTGTTCAGCGCCAGACTTGCTTGTAACCTATATCACCAATTATGTTAAGAAAAATGACGTATTAACTACTACAAAACACTGACCTTTGTGTGAATGCTTGGAGCAGACTAACATGTGAGCTGGAGTGTTCTGGGACGTTATATTTGGTCTTCGAATGGCTGCAATCCAGGCCATCCGTCGCCTCTTTGTTACTTCGGAAACATGGCTGAACAATTTCTCTTCAACGACGTAATCCGATAACAACCGATCTCTTTACCCGTCGGCTTCCCGTGGCTGTCATGCGACCGGCTATTGCAGTTAATAATACAACAGCTTCTTGCCATTTTTTGTGTTTCTTTTTATCGCTGTGTAACTGATTTCAATTGAAAGCCTGCGTGCGCTAGTACCGCTTGCCACGCGTTCCCAGAATCCTTTGCTGTTTTTACCCCTGAATGACATCACATTTTCAATCTCTACTGAAAGAGGGATGGATTCAAAGACACACAGGAAATCAAAGTAGAAAAATAATGAGACAGGCTAGTTCATTTTGCCAAAATTTCATTACAGCATCTCAAAATAGTACTCAGTGTGGCCCCCACATTCATGTATGCGCATGTGCAGATGGTCTGGTCAAAGGCATTTACACTGATGGCCTTTTGGAGGTAATTTTGTTTAATTTTATATTTTATATGTATATATAATTTTATATACTATATACTTCAATGTACTAAATTATAATCATACTATACTGTGATTTAAAAAGTGTTTATTCATTTTATGAGCAGTATTTTTGGTGTCTGCCTGCTATATGAACCCAGACAGATGAGTATATAAAGTGTAACCCTACTGGTTGGCAGCCATACAGCTACTTTGGCAATAACTAGTTCAAGCATTAGATAAGGAGAACAAAGGGCAAATTTGCTTCTTTACTATATAGGCATGCCCAGTGTTTTTTGTGCAGCTTTGCCTCATTAGGCAAAGCATTTAGAAAGCATTTACTTTTAAAGTGTGCAAGGTTTGCAGTTTGACTCTGCACCAGACTTCTCAAGAAAACCTTTTCTAAGCTTTTTGATACGTTCTATGTTTGATAAACCCAGGGGTTCCCTGACCTTCAGCTCATAATACATATATGTGTCCATAGAACTGATGTGAACATTTCAACAAACTTTACAACAACCAACAAAAGACTCAAAAATGTCTGTTACTGGAAATGCTCATGGATGTGGAGCTCTAGATTGAAACTGACATGCCTTGGTACCTTAATTAACATTGTCAGCTAAAGCACCAATGACTAAAAGTAAAAAGTATCAGGAAAGCATCTTTATTCACATACCCATTCAAATTTTTTTTTAGCAACACTACAAAATGCTAATATTTTCTTACAGTACTATTTCCCTTAAGTGGTATATCTCCTTTTGGGCAAAGTCTCCTAAGTTTTTCTGATACACCGGCTACATAGGGGATGACAATGTTGTTGCGTCTGTCCTTCTTATCCTCCCTCGCTGGTGTCTGGTCTTCTTTTCTGTGCCTCCCTCGCCACCAGCGAGGGAGGATAAGAAGGACAGACGCAACAACATTGTCATCCCCTATGTAGCCGGTGTATCAGAAAAACTTAGGAGAGTTTTCTCCAAGCATGACATCCCGGTGCATTTCAGACCCAGCAACACGCTCAGACAAAAACTGGTTCACCCGAAAGACAAAACGCCAAAACACAGACTTAACAATGTGGTGTATGCTGTACAGTGCAGCGAGGAATGCCCAGACCTCTACATTGGAGAGACCAAACAGCCACTTCACAAGCGCATGGCACAACACAGAAGAGCCACCTCCACAGGACAAGACTCAGCAGTCCATCTGCATCTTAAGGATAAAGGTCACTCTTTCGAGGATGCCAATGTTCACATTTTGGACAGAGAGGACAGATGGTTTGAAAGAGGAGTGAAAGAAGCCATCTATGTCCACTGTGAGCGACCATCTTTGAACAGAGGCGGGGGTTTACGACACCAACTCTCTGCCATCTATAATCCAGTTTTGAGATCCCTTCCCTGACGCCTTAACGCCCACTCACATCCTGGGCCATCTGACCTCAGGAATTCGCATGATAAGGTGGGGCCAGGTTTCACAATGAAGACACCCGAAACTCTGGCTGATTGGGACCCACACCCAGTTTCACACCTTGGCTCAGGCGATTAGAGGATCATCAGGGGGTCCTTTTGTCCCTCTGTGGGGGGATACTCCCACTAGGTTTATATCTGGGACTCTCCACCATTTGACCTTAGAACTGAAGAAGCTTCTCGGATGAGAGGTGAAACGTCTTCAAGTAACTTAAAGAAGTCCAGACGCTTTTCTTTGCAAGCTCCTTTGACTACGATGACCTGGATGACTGAGAACCTTCACAGACATATTACTATTACCATTAAACTTGCAGGGAGTGTAGTTTCTTATTACAGAAGAAGATCATTTTTGTGGACTTAGGCTGTACCAATGAAGCTGTAACTGTTGTTATGGAACCTGCAACACACCCAGTGAGCTTGATTTGAAGTGGGTTTAATCAACACATTGCAATGTGGAGAGAGCATCCCAGTGAAACACCGGGACCATCTCTGAATTGTGGCCACCACCCTTACATCTTATATACGCAGACACAGACGCTCTTAAACAAAGAACATTCCACAGCAGATCAATTATTGGCAGATCCTTAACTGTTCAATCTAAGAAAAGCTCCGACCAACCGTCACCTCATCTGCAACAGGATGTCCAGAGCCCTCAAGAGGAAAATGAGTCTGCTGTGAAGGTGCAATAAAACTTGGCCCTCACTTGTGATCACATTCCATATGCATACAAACTGGTGACAGGAGTGCTCTTACTATACTAGAGTGAGAAAGTGATATTACTATAACTAATGTGATATGATTAAATATGTGTTTAATACATGAGAAAAGAAATCTGCCACCACACTGTTCAACATAGATAATATGAAGTGGATCTTAATAAACTAAATGTAACATTCAGGGAGAAAAAATGTGCACAAACAGGAAAACAGGGAGGATACCAGGTTTTCATTCTTTATATTATGAGGAAAACTGTTCTTCTAGAAAGATCATCAGTTGCCACCTTTCTGACCTATCAGTAAATTACCTTGGATGGAGGAACTCACTAAAGAAGCTTGTGTGCCAAAATATTTGGGTTCCCTATAAAAAGTGAGAAAACTGCCATAAACAACAGAAAGAGAAAATCCAAGAACCCACCAGCTGTTTACAGCTCATGTGAGGTTGCAGAGGTAGCAGAACAAGTGGTGCGTCCATGCAAATCACAGTGGACGTTGACATATGTGACTCTCAGCTTTTAAACATATTCAACTTTCATCCTCAGTGCATTTCATAACTAGTTGAAAAAGTAAAGTCCTGGTATATGCAAAGAAACATACCCCAGTTATATAACACCATGCTGGAAAAATAAATATTTTGGATTTACAAAGTGAGGCTCATTGGGCTACTGCCCATTACTCTTTTCTTCCAAGAATACTTAAAACAGTTGACAATTAACAATAAAAAGAATCTGACCTGATGCTGACATGGATACTTTTGCAGGTTTTATTAGTCTGTCATGAAGCTTATTTATCTACCATGTTACTAAAATGAGTCGGGTTTGTCCAGGAATTTAGGGAAAGGTTCATTCAAACCACAAACAAATAACCATGTGGTGAAAAGGGCATTACAAAGACGTCGAAAACAAACCAGCCAGAGGAAATGTGCTTGTGCTTAAAAAAAAACATGGCAAAATATACTACGGGTAAACTTGAATCAAAACTGACTTCATAATATATGCATCATGAGAGAACTGCTATTAAAGAGGATATCTGATCTTGATTCTACCAAGAGAAAGGTCAAGGTTTAGCTGCGGCGACTGTACAAAATCATTTTGTCCTGCATTGCTGTGGACTCCTCACTCAATACTTCCCCTTTCTCAGGTCCATGTGCCTCTGCTGAAGTTCCTGATTTTCTTCCTCCTGTGCCACCACCACATCTTCACCAGCGTACACCCATCCAGGAAAAACATTCAGACCACCGTTTCACCACGATGTCTGGATCACCTTGGTGTTGTCACATAAGGTACAATCAGTGTTACTCCTGCTTCTGTATCACACCCACACATACAGCCTGTATGCCATCTTGCTTCAGTTTAGTTTGTCCACCCTCAGTTTAAAACTGGATTTGTGTCAACTCGATTTACAGATTTTCTGATTTTACAAAGCAACTTTATCCTCATTGACAGAAAACATTCTGGGCAGAATACAGTCAAAAATCTCAACTCACTGCACATTTCTCCTGCTGTCATTCAATTTTGCCACACTTTAGGACACTCACAGAAAATGCAGAATACTGTACACTACAGACAGATTGATAATGAAATAATGAAAGTTATAATTTTTAATTCAATTCAATTCAATTTTATTTATATAGCGTCAAATCACAACAATAGTCGCCTCAAGGTGCTTTATATTGTACAGTAGATCGTACAATAATACATACAGAGAAAAACCCAACAATCATATGACCCCCTATGAGCAAGCAGTTTGGCGACAGTGGGAAGGAAAAACTCCCTTTTAATAGGAAGAAACCTCCGGCAGAACCAGGCTCAGGGAGGGGCGGGGCCATCTGTTGCGACCGGTTGGGGTGAGAGAAGGAAGACAGGATAAAGACATGCTGTGGAAGAGAGACAGAGATTAATAACAGATATGATTCAATGCAGAGAGGTCTATTAACACATACTGAGTGAGAAAGGTGACTGGAAAGGAAAAACTCAATGCATCATGGGAATCCCCCAGCAGCCTACACCTATTACAGCATAACTAAGGGAGGATTCAGGGTCACCTGGTCCAGCCCTAACTATATGCTTTAGCAACAAGGAAAGTTTGAAGCCTAATCTTGAAAGTAGAGATAGTGTCTGTCTCCCGAATCCAAACTGGAAGCTGGTTCCACAGAAGAGGGGCCTGAAAACTGAAGGCTCTGCCTCCCATTCTACTTTTAAATACTCTAGGAACAACAAGATTGGCAGACCAAGATTGGCGGCGCACTAGGTCGCAGCGGCCACACCGGGTCCAAAACCATGGTGCGATTTTGTTTTTAACTCAAGTTCTATTCGAATTTGGTCTATTATACAGCTGTAATGTGCGTCGGAACAACAGTCAAACACATCTACAATCATCAACAACTTCTGGATTTAGAAAAACGCCACCAAACTCAGCCAGATGGAGACACGCTGGAGAAACTGTGCCGCTGCGGCATTCTGCAAGCTCCGAACAAACGGGCTACGGAGCCACAACATCTCAGCATCCGCCCGGAAGTACATCGAAAACGGTGTGCGAGGAAGCGGAAGCGCGGTAAGCGAGCCGGTATCCATGCTAGGCTAAAAGCCAACCGTAGCCGACCGGCACCCCCATCACTTCTGCTCTCCAACGTGCGCTCCATAGAAAACAAACTGGACTATTTGAGACTGCTGCTAAACACCCGGAAAGAAATAAGACACTGCCGTGTCCTTATTCTTACTGAAACATGGCTACACAGAGGCATCACAGACCGCTCTATCCAGCTAGACGTGCTAGCCAGCTACCGTGCCAACAGAGACCCCCTATCATCGGGTAAGACACGCGGCGGTGGACTGTGTGTTTACATCAATAACAGCTGGTGTAAGAATGCAGCGACTGTATCTGTGCACTGTTCAGAACTTGTGGAGGTCTTGGCAGTCAGATGCAGGCCGTTTTACATCCCAAGAGAGTTTACTGTGATGATCATCGTTGTTGTTTACATCCCACCTAGTGCTAGCACTAATGCCGTCATCACCTATGCAAACCATAAACCCTGGTTCTCTGCAAAGCTACGCAACCTGATGAAAATCAGAAACTCTGCCTTTAAGTCCAAAAATAGAGAAGCTTACACTACAGCCAGAGCAGATCTATCATGGGCCATCAAAGACGCAAAGCGGCAGTATGCAGATAAGATCAACACACATTTCACAAGTACAAAGGACACTCGGCGCATGTGGCACGGCATCCAAACAATCACGGGCTACAAGCCAACACCTCCAGCATGCAGCAGTGATCCCTCTCTGCCAGGCCAACTAAATGACTTCTTTGCACGTTTTGAGACAGAGAACAAAGGAAAATGCCCCCCTCCCCCAATGACCAAGTACTTTGTCTGTCCACAGCAGATGTCAGGATGACACTTCACAGAGTAAACCCGCGAAGAGCTGCAGGACCTGACAACATACCTGGCCGGGTGCTTCGGGAGTGTGCTGACCAGCTCGCAGGCATCCTCACGGACATCCTAAACACATCACTGAGCCCAGCTGTGGTACCTGCATGCCTTAAAACCACAAAAATCATCCCAGTGCCAAAGAAGTCCACTGTGTCCTGCCTCAATGACTACCAGCCGGTGGCACTTACGCCCATCATCACTAAGTGCTTTGAGAGGCTGGTATTGAGGCACATGAAAACTCAGCTTCCACTGAATCTGGACCTGCTACAGTTTGCTTATCACCAAAACCGCTCCACAGATGATGCCATCTCATCTGCTCTTCACCTTTTTCTCTCCCATCTCGACAAAAGGACACTTATGTCAGAATGCTGTTTATTGACTTCAGCTCAGCATTCAACACAGTCATTCCACAGGAGCTGGTAAAGAAGTTGGACTCACAAGGAATAAACACCTCCCTCTGCAATTGGATCTTGGACTTCCTAACTGACAGGCCATAGTCTGTCTTCATAGGAAATAAAACCTCCAAAGTCGTCAGACTGAGCACAGGATCGCCGCAGGGCTGTGTGCTTGGTCCACTGCTGTTCACCCTGCTAACACATGACTGTACTGCACAGTACAGCTCAAACCACATCATCAAGTTTGCAGATGACACAATAGTGGTGGGTCTCATCACCAACAACGATGAGTGTGAATACAGAGAGGAGGTACAACACCTGGTGGACTGGTGTCAGAATAACAACCTGTCTCTAAATGTTCAGAAGACTAAAGAGATGGTTGTTAACTTCAGGAAGACCTCAATGGCCCACACCCCTCTGCACATCAACGGATCTGCTGTTGAGATGGTCAACAGTGTAAAGTTCCTGGGTCAGCCGATCTCTCCTGGAACCTGAACACCACCACCATCATGAAGAAAGCCCAACAACGTCTTCACTTTCTTAGGAAACCAAAGAAGGCCAGTCTCCCTCCTCCTATCCTCACATCATTTTACTGGGGAACCATTGAGAGCGTCCTCTGCTGCTACATCACTGTGTGGTACGGGAACTGCACCCTCGCTGAAAAGAAGTGTCTGCAGCGCATAGTGAGGACAGCAGAGAGGATCATTGGAGGCCCTCTCACATCCACCTCCCAACTCTATGACAGACACATCATCCGACGTGCGAACAGCATAGTGAAGGACACTCTCCACCCCTCACATGCACTGTTCTCCCTCCTTCTATCTGGCAGACGGTTTCACAGCATCAAAACCGTGACGACCAGACACTGCAAGAGCTTCTTCCCCCAAGCAGTCAGAGCCCTCAACTCACTACCACAAAAGGACTGATATAAACATACACTACACATTACAATAATCATCAAAAGACTCAAAAACAACAAAAACTACCACAAATCCACTACAAACTGGACCTGGGCTCAGCATGCTTATTTGCACACTCAGTCACATAGTTCTGAACACATATAAATTATATTATATTTGCACATTTTGCATTTTGCACATGTCTTTGTCATGTCTCGTCAATGATATCCCGACAATAACTTGAAACTGGTATTTAATACCTACTGCACATTCCACTTTGTATTGTCTCTGTCCTGTCTGTGTTTATCATACAGTTAATATTGTATAGTTACCATTATAGTATTGTATAGAATTGTATAGTTAGTAATTAGTACCCTTTTATCCCTTAATTTTACCGAAACATAGCATGTTATTTATTTGTAATTCCTAGTTTTATATCTCTTGGAGATATATCCTTTATATATTTATAAATGCACCATGGGGGGCTTAGGGTGAAACAGCATTTCGGTACACTGTATACTGTGTATACTACTGTATTGACAATAAAGCTCTTGAATCTTGAATCTGAAGTAAGCCTGCAGTGTGAGAGCGAAGTGCTCTAATAGGGTGATATGGTACTACAAGGTCATTAAGATAAGATGGGGCCTGATTATTTAAGATCTTGTATGTGAGGAGCAGGATTTTGAATTCTGGATTTAACAGGAAGCCAATGAAGGGAAGCCAATACAGGATAAATCTGCTCTCTCTTTCTAGTCCCTGTCAGGACTCTTGCTGCAGCATTTTGGATTAGCTGAAGGCTTTTCAGGGAGTTTTTAGGACATCCTGATAATAATGAATTACAGTCGTCCAGCCTGGAAGTAATAAATGCATGAACTAGTGTTTCAGCGTCACTCTGAGACAGGATATTTCTAACTTTAGAGATGTTGCGCAAATGGAAGAAAGCAGTCTTACATATTTGTTTAATATGTGCGTTGAAGGACATGTCCTGGTCAAAAATGACTCCAAGGTTCGTCACAGTGTTACTGGAGGCCAAGGTAATGCCATCCAGAGTAAGAATCTGCTTAGATACCATATTTCTAAGATTTTCAGGGCCGAGTACAATAACCTCAGTTTTATCTGAATTAAGAAGCAGAAAGTTAGCGGCCATCCAGGTCTTTATGTCTTTAAGACATTCCTGCAGTTTAACTAATTGGTGTGTGTTATCTGGCTTCATGGACAGATAGAGCTGGGTGTCATCTGCATAGCAGTGTAAATGTATGCTATGTCTTCTAATGATGCTGCCTAAGGGAAGCATGTATAATGTAAACACAATTGGTCCTAGCACTGAACCCTGTGGAACTCCATAATTGACCTCAGTGTGTGAAGAGGACTCTCCATTTACATGTACAAATTGGAGTCTATTAGATAGATATGATACAAACCACTGCAGCACAGTACCTGTAATACCTACAGCATGTTCTAATCGCTCTAATAGGATATTATGGTCGACAGTATCGAACGCTGCACTGAGGTCTAGCAGGACAAGCACAGAGATGAGTCCACTGTCAGAGGCCATAAGAAGATCATTTGTAACCTTCACTAAAGCTGTTTCTGTGCTGTGATGAGCTCTGAAACCTGACTGAAACTCTTCAAATAAACCATTCCTCTGCAGATGATCTGTTAGCTGTTTGACAACTACTCTTTCAAGGATGTTTGATATGAAAGGAAGGTTGGAGATTGGCCTATAATTAGCTAAGACTGCTGGGTCTAGAGATGCTTTTTGAGTAAAGGTTTAACTACAGCCAGCTTGAAGGCCTGTGGTACATAGCCGATTATTAGAGATAGGTTGATCATATTTAAGATCGAAGAATAAATTAATGGCAGGACGTCTTTCAGCAGTTTTGTAGGAATGGGGTCTAAAAGACACGTTGATGGTTTGGAGGAAGTAATTATTGAAGTTAACTCAGAAAGATCAATTGGAGAAAAAGAGTCTAACTTAACATCAATGGTACTAAGAGTAGCTGTAGATAATATTACATCTGTGGGATGATTATTGGTAATTTTTTCTCTAATGATAAAAACTGTATTTGTGAAGAAGTTCATGAAGTCATTACTAGTTAAGGTTAAAGGGATGGTTGGCTCAACAGAGCTCTGACTGTTTGTCAGCCTGGCTACAGTGCTGAAGAGAAACCTGGGTTGTTCTTATTTTCTTCAATCAGTGATGAATAGTAAGATGTTCTGGCTTTGCGGAGGGCTTTCTTATAAAGCAGCAAACTATTTCTCCAGGCTAAATGATGATCTTGTTATGGTCCTGGGTCGTGTGACCCAGTGTTTGAGTTTTTTATGTATCTTTGGTATTCATTTGTGCCCTAGTTTAGTTCATCTAGTTAATTTCTAGGTTGCTGGTTAGTTCTTTGTTTCTTAGTTGTTTATGTCATCTCCTCCTGTACTCAGTCTCCCTGGTTCGTGCGTCCTGCCTACCTGTCATGAGTCATGTCTGTGTGGTTATGTTAAGTTCATGTCATGTCTAATCTCCATGTTTCCTGTTTTACTTTGAAAGTCTGTGTCCAATGTCAGTGTATTTAGTTTCACTTCTCCTGTCCTGTCTTTAGGTTCATGTGTGTCAGCTGTGATCCCATGTGTGGCCACTTCCCTTGATCATCCCTTATGTGTATTTAGTTTCTGTGTTTCATTCAGTCTGTGGCTGTGTCCCAATTCAGGGTCTGCACGCTTGAAATACGCGCACTACGTACGGTGCGTACTATAAGTACGAGAAGTGCGGAAGTGAGAGGCTTGTGAAATGGGACGGTATACGCTTCGTCGCGCTGTTCAGGTTGCCTAGCAACCATGATACTAACCGCGAGACACGTTACATACAGCATTGTTTGACAGAAATGAAGGAGAAAAATGTGTTGTTGGTCATTCATTTTTGTCATGACATCACTTTGATTAGTTGAGTATCTGAGGCTGAGACCACAGGACTGTAAAACATGATTGTTGGGCTTCATTTCTGTGCTGAACAGTCATTTAAGATTAGTTAGTAAATAACAATTAGTTAATGTTGTTCATTAGACTAAAGTCATCTCACTGTGGTAATGTAAATATAATATGGCCAATATTATAGTATTGTCAGATTATTATGATATATATATATATATATATATATATATATATATATATATATATAGAGAGAGAGAGAGAGAGAGAGAGATAGAAGCCACTGACATAAAGACAAGAAAGCTCCTTACCATGCATGGAGGGTTTCACCCCAAGTCCAGCACCCTGAGGCTGTACGCTAAGCGGAAGGAAGGGGGCTGGGGACTGGTGAGTGTCAGCACCACAGTCCAGGATGAGACAACGAACATCCAAGAATACATTGGGAAGATGGCCCCAACTGACCGAGTGCTCAGTGAATACCTCAGGCAGCAGAAACCCAAGAAAGAGGAGGGAGACGAGGAACCATCATGGAAGGACAGGGCCCTGCACGGTATGTACCACCGGCAGATAGAGGAGGTGGCTGACATCCAGAAATCCTACCAGTGGCTGGACAAAGCTGGACTGAAAGACAGCACAGAGGCACTAATCATGGTAGCACAAGAACAAGCTCTGAGTACAAGATCCATACAGGCTGGGGTCTATCACACCAGGCAAGACCCCAGGTGCAGGCTGTGTAAAGATGCTCCAGAGACAATCCAGCACATAACAGCAGGGCGCAAGATGTTAGCAGGCAAGGCATACATGGAACGCCATAACCAAGTGGCCAGCATAGTGTACAGGAACATCTGTGCCGAGTATAACCTGGAAGTCCCAAGGTCAAAATGGGAGATGCCCCCAAGGGTGGTGGAGAATGACCGAGCTAAGATCCTGTGGGACTTCCAGATACAGACGGACAAAATGGTGGTGGCTAACCAACCGGACATAGTGGTGGTAGACAAACAGAAGAAGACGGCTGTAGTGATCGATGTAGCGGTTCCGAATGACAGCAATATCAGGAAGAAGGAACACGAGAAGCTGGAGAAATACCAAGGGCTCAGAGAAGAGCTCGAGAGGATGTGGAGGGTGAAGGTAACAGTGGTCCCCGTGGTAATCGGAACACTAGGTGCGGTGACTCCCAAGCTAGGTGAGTGGCTCCAGCAGATCCCGGGAACAACATCGGAGATCTCTGTCCAGAAGAGCGCAGTCCTGGGAACAGCTAAGATACTGCGCAGGACCCTCAAGCTCCCAGGCCTCTGGTAGAGGACCCGAGCTTGAAGGATAAACCGCCCGCAGGGGCGTGCTGGGTGTTATATATATATATACACATATATATACATATATATATATATACACACATATACATATATCACTGACTTTCAGCTTGTTGTGTTTGTGGATATATGACTGACTTTAATTATTAAACATTCGCACATAAATAAGTGACGTCATATTCAGTACTTTTGACAGTTCACTCTTCGGCCGCTCCATCTTATTAGGGAAATTCCATATACATAAATGTAAATTTCAAAACTCAACCCCATCATTTAATTTGTTTTTGATTGAAATTGAATATTACTTAAACTCTCTTAAATTAACTTCCAATAAAAACGGTTTATCATTGATTGAAATTCATTCAGAAATGTTTAACGAATGAGCTGTCACAACTTTCAAGTACAAAGTTGTTATGAAGTCTGTCACATCCCCCCCCCCCCCTTTTTTTTCTTTTTTTCCTTTATTTATTTATCCTTCTTATTTCATTGTACTGTATATTGTTACTCTTATTCGCCTTGTATGCCTACTGTGCAAACTGAACTGGAATGACTGACTGTTCGCTTTATGATTTCAATAAAGTTTGGAAAAAAAAAAAAAACCTCTTCGGCCGCTCCCTTCTGCCGTATTTTGCGGCAAAATTCTCCACACCCACCCACCGCCGCGCTATGAATTGTGGGATATATGGGACCACGAAGCGTGCACCGGACCACGCTTGATATTTGGGGAAATCGACGGCGCATTTGGAGTATGCATTTGAAGTACACTTCGAATTGGGACAGCCGTCGTCGCGTGGCGGTGACGTAACCGCGCTTAAAATGCGTACTTCAAGCGTGCAGACCCTGAATTGGAACACAGCCTGTGTCGTGCCGTCTGTGTTCCCACCCTCCATGTTTTCACGGCCAGTCTTTGCATTCATAGTCATAGTTTTCTGAGCCTTTATAGTTTATCATAGTATCAGTTTCCTAGTTTAGTTATAGTTTAGTTCAGTCACTGTGCTTCTGCCTTGTTTGAACTCTATGTCATCAGCCATAATAAAGGCTCGCTTTCAGTTTAAGTTCACCCCGTCTCCTCACCTGTGTTCACACCTGGGTCCACCACACACACCACCGCACGGTCTGTCTCCACAGACCGTGACAGATCTTCTAAATTTGTGACACGCTATTTCCTCTCCAGCTTGCATTAAAGATCTCTCTGAAAATATATACCATTGGCCCATAAATAAAACAAATTCTCAATATTCAAGAGGATAAGGCACTGCTTGAAACTTTTTCAGACAACTTGACAGGTAAAAATGCAGCCAAAAAAATGAACTGATTCATTCGAAAGGAATCTTCAGTCAATGAAGAAGTCATTTGAGTTACAAAATGTTTCTCCCACTCAAAATGCAATGCCCAGATGAAAAGAATCAACTCTCTGCATTTCCTTTCTTGATGCATGCTCAGTCATCCAGGTAATGGATGACTGAGCATGCATCAAGACACCACATTAGATAGTTGTCAGTTTATTTAGAGGAGTGTGGCAAAGCTTGTCGAAACTGATGTCAAATCAAATCAGCATCAGGTGTCAAATGGTAGAACTGACACACCAAATCAACCATTCTGACAGAATAACTTTAAAGATAACTTTAGTTCAAGATCAGGTTGACCTAAGGTTCTCAGGTTTATACCGTTACCACGGAGGATATACAATAACAGAACTTTTTACATGTTGCAGAACAGATGTAGCCTCATGTCATTGTGATGTAAAACATGAATAGGAAACATGAGGACATCAGCTTGTAAGCTATAAGTACATGAACAAACTGTAAATGACTTCTGGTTCAAACTAGCCTACCATCTTTTACTCTTAGTTCATCTATAGATTCAGCATCAAAAGTAACAAATTCTTTACTTTGACATAATTATGACATTTACGGGTCAATGTGAAGCACTTCTGTTTGAACTGAGGTGGAAAATGGGTGCAGCTACTCTGCTGTACAGGAGGAGGTGTTGTTGCATTGTCTGGACCCTGTTAAAGTGATGAATATATAACACCATCATAATCTCATGTAAGCTTGTCTACTATGTGCAATGATCACAACTTGCAAAAATAAAAAACTGAATCCAAACAGCCTCAGCAAATCAAGAGTTTATGAAAGGATGGCAGGTGAATGATACAGAAGTAAATATCTGACAGCATTCTAGTAGTTATGCATGTTGTTGCTGAATCACTTAAGTTGTAATCACAATAAAACAATCAATTATTTTCCCACGTGAATTTTTCATTGTTGACATAATGCTGATCAGTTTTTACATTGTTTTATGTGACAGAAGAGAAAAGACTACAACCACTAGTATAAACATTTCAGGATGGTCCCATAGTCAGTCACGACCCACAGATTGCCACGATCATAGCTCACATGGCTGATGCGAGAGGGCATTGGTATTTTGGTCCAGCTCGTGCCTTGTGGAGTGTTGCTGTCGATGCCTTGTCTGTAGAGAGAAGACATTGATACTTAAATCATTGGATCTGTTTTATTTGTGCAATTGAGGTTTTGGCCTCAGCTCCTCGCCATATTATCTATCCTGAGTTAAGAGTTGTAAGTCTCATGGTTGCTCGGTCTGGTGACCCAAATATAATGTTTTTGATTACTTCATGTTCTGTGATTTGGGGGTTTCTCATGGTCTAGTCTGTTGCATTTCTAGCTCCTTTGGTTATTCCTTAGTATTTTTGGTGATTTCTAGTCTTTAGATTTTGTTAATGTTCTGTGTTACATCTAGTTATCTAGGTTTCTATGTTCGTGTATTTCCTGTTTTACTTTGGTAGTCTCATGTCCTGTGTTAGAGTTTTCTGTTTTTCTTCCTTCCTGTCTCGTGTGTCAGATTAGGTTAAGCTGAGTCTCCCTTCTGTATTTATTGTGTGTTTTCCTTTGTTCTTTGTCGGGTCGTCTGCATTTCCTCTGCTCTTCTTCACTCCACATTTTCAGGTTTTCTAGTTCAATGTTTCAAGTTTCATGTTCACCTTTTCCCAGTTTAGGTTTTGTTAGTTTCCTTTCTGCCATTTGTTTTGTAATATTTGTTGCAGCCCTAAATAAAGGCTTGCTTTCTGTTAACATCCACCTCCCTCTCCATTTGTCTGCATTTGGGTCCGCATTCTCTTCTCGCCACGCCGTCTGCCTTAGCAGGCGTGACAGGAAGAGGTAAATATGTTTAACAGATATGAAAAATGAGATTTCTATGATTTCTTTTAAGTGAACACCTAAATGTATTATAGAGGAGAGACAGATCATTCAAAGAATCCACAACTGAAATCTGAAAATTCTGTAACGACAAAGATAACCAGAGGAGCATAATTTATGAGTTACAGAAACTATGATGATTATAAGCAGTGTTGGGACTAACGTGTTATTAAGTAACGCGTTACAGTAACTACGTTATTATTGTGGTAATGAGCACGGTAACTAGTTATTATGCCAAAATCAGGAACGCGTTAGTTGTTACTGGGATTTAAATAGGCTCGTTATTCGTTACTTCGTGTGGTGGCTATCACGGAGCTTCCACAGATTCAGTAACATTAGCAAGTGGTGGAGGCCAGCAGGTGGATGAGAGAAAGGGGAGGCAAGAGGAGAGACCCGAAGCGGCCGCCCGTCCGAGTGTCAGGTGAACTGAACTTCAGGTAAGACGTTATGACCTGCAGTCTATCTGGGTCAGATATGAACCAAGTTTAGTTGGAGTTTATTTTCGTTGTGCTGAATTTTCCGTACTGCGTGCTAGCTAGCATGACGGAGTTTCTATACAGCTGGGTGGTGCTATGTTACTGATGTTGAACTTTATTTTGTTCATACGGTTAATTATTAGAGTTGCCAACAGTTCCCTAAAAAACGGAATCGCCTCGTATTCAGAGAAATTATTACGGTTTCGTATTTAGGTGAAAAGGAACAGTTTGTCCCGGACTTCAGCTACAATGAAAAAGACACAAAGCTGGAGTTATTCCGTGTCTTTGCTGCACAGCACTTCTTCTCTCATTCTCTCCCCTCCCTCTCCTGTTGCTACTTTAATCATGAAACTGATCAATGATCAGCTGATCGGCTTTTCCCTCTTGTTTATTCATCGTCCACTTTGCGCCAGAAAGAGGAAACCAGCGGATGTCGTGCTAAACAACAGCAGCACGTTTAAGCTTGATCAGCTGTTGTTAGAATTTATTTAATATTAATTTCTAGTATCAGCTGATGTTTGCTGGAGCCACAGCTGTAAAGCTGCTGGTCATGATATCGGTTTGTATATCTGGTGAGAGGGAAACATGAAGATGAAACCAGGAGATGTCCTTACTGAATCATCAGAGCTGAACAGGTGATGGAGAAACAGGTTTACCTTTTAGGAGACATGAATGAGTTGAAGGGAAGTTATGAACTGTTTCTGAGAGATAGAAAAGGATCCTGGTGTTATTTAAGTAGCTGACAGCTGGTAACTGTGCAGGGGCGGATCTAGGAAAGTGTTGCCAGGGGGCAGGTAGGGCATTAACAGGGAAAGGGGGGCACAAAGAAATACTTTGTTATTCTCATTTAAAATGTCTAGCTTTTAATAAATAATTATCTGAGTCTTACAACAAATGATTGATACATATATACCATCAAGACAGTGTACATCACTGTCACAACAGTGTTTGTTTTCATTCAAAGGCTTTATGATTTTTCCTATAATGGTGGGCCGGTCTCTAGTCAAAATGCCTGGGCTGATTTTTTGTCCCAGTCCAGCCCTGTATGCAGCTCATCTGCAGTCTGGTGTTACCTACATCTTCCTATTCGGAAGGCAGAATTTCTGAGTTCTGAGTACAATCAAAAGCACCACGACTGCAGTTTTTGTGTTGGATGTAAAAAGCGCATATGACGCTGTAACGTAGGCTAGAATCATGGCGGCGGTCAACAACGGTCCAGGCGTGGGATTTCTCTCGTGGAAATATGCACATTATTTTTCCTTTGGTAGGTGGCACAGTGCACTTGTGGCAAGTAAGCAAGCTAGAAGACTGGCAGTCTTGCTGGGTATCCAGTTAGCAACACATTAACAAGAGAAGTCTGAGTAAAACCAAAGTTACTTTCCCTAGTAACTAGTTACTTTGAAAGTAACAAGTAACTTGAAGTAACTGAGTTACTTTTGATGGAAGTAACTAGTAATGTAACTAAATTACTAATTTAAAGTAACTTACCCAACACTGCTTATAAGTAAACATTACTAGTTTTCTTTTGTAGCATTTGACTGGTGATTCTACACATGAACATTTTATGGCTCAGTGATCATTACAATGAAAGTCGCTTCTAGAAAGATTTAAGCACAAATTGCCTTTGTGAGCAATTTGTTATTCATTTGTGGAGAGGTCATTCTAAGGTTGAAGAGCAAAATAGTGGTTGATCCATTGCATGGATAACAACAGAGGAGTCAAAAACATAACCTGATTCAAACAGAGACTGAAAGAGTCAAAGCAAAAAGAAAGAAGAAAGAAAGAACAGAAATACTGCCAGGGCTAGTTAAAATGCTATCAGACTAGATTAAGTGTTTACCTTTGGAAGACATCTCCTCCTCTATTTACAACAAAGACGCTTCCATCAGTCCCAATTTCAACCATTACTGCAAGACCATCCACTTGTATCCAGCCACTGATGCCACAGGTGCTCGGTGTTACTTTCTGTCATGAAAAGCAAATGTGGTGAGATGTCTTGATCATACAAATAACAACACAAATGATCATTAAAATAAAAAAGAATTTACTGTGAAGTAGATGTTTTGACCTGAGTTCACTCCCCAGCATCCATATTTTGAGCTGCAACTGAAATACATTAAAAGCCCTGGCAGGGTTGTCCAGCTCAGGGTGCTCTGTTCCCTGTAGGCTGAGGCAATGGTGCTTTTCAGACAGTGGATGGTGGAGGTGTCAGTAACTCCCACCACCTGACCATCACCTCCAGCATCCACCTGCTGTAAACTCTCACCTGAAGACACACAGAGGTACAGATCATTCATTCAAACAGCTGCTACTGTGCACACTCTGCTGTCTTAAGTCTGTGATAAAGCTCACCATTCGCAAAAACAAAGCTGCCAGCTACGTATTTGTAGACCCTGTCGTCGAGGTCAACACCCCAGATTCCTGCAGGTCCCACTGAGACATGCTTCAGGGTGAGTGAGCCCATTTTGTACCACTGTGATCCAAGCAGAAAGTATGCATAATTGTTGCTGTCTGTCATCACAACGTTCCCCTGCCCAGCATCAATCTGTACAGCAGGAAACTGTTGTGGACCCTCCGTGCAAGTGCAGCCTGTGAAGAAAAAAGCACAAGTTAACTCAGTGCATGATGTATCACTTTTAAGGGGAACTTTTTGTTTTGCTCTATTTATTTTACCTTCATTGGCTTCAAGAAATATTGCATTGTCGCATTTTAAAATCAGGACTTACCATGACTGACAAATGGGTAACTAAGGACCAACAAGAAGGCTGCAAAAGATTTCATATTGTCTCTGAGTCTGTGTGTTAAAGGAATGAATCTCTGTATCTTTGCTGAGCTACTGCCCTATGATAGGTGTGTTTGTGTTAGTTTTATAGCACGCTGAAACATTAGAACTGTGAGTCTGACCTGGTTTTCCAGGCAGTTTTCCAGAGCTAATAAAGGAGGAAATGTTTTAGCATTTACTAGAAACTAAGAGTAAGAACTGATAAGTGATAACTTCCTGGAGATTATTTACTAGAATCTACAATGGATTTAAATCGGCCCATGGTGTAATGATCTGTGCTAAACAGATTATTTTCTTCTTCTATTGTTGCGATATAATCACGTCGTGCTGACAATGACCGTATGAAATGTTATCATTCAACAGTTCCCATTCAAGTGGGTAAAAAAATATCTAATAGAGATCTCTTCTCTGAGATATAAATGTTTTTGTTCGTTCATTTGTCTTTTCAGCCAAACTAACCACGAGGATTCATATTGGGAAATACAGTGGCTTGCAAAAGTATCGGCCCCCTTGAACTTTTCCACATTTTGTCACATTACAGCCACAAACATGAATCAATTTTAGATTTTCAGATTAGATGGACAGCGTTCGTGAACAGCAGTTTTCAAATCTTGCCACAGATTCTCGATTGGATTTAGATTTGGACTTTGACTGGGCCATTCCAACACATGGATATGTTTTGTTTTAAACCATTCAATTGTTGCCCTGGCTTTATGTTTAGAGTCATTGTCCTGCTGGAAGGTGAACCTCCGCCCCAGTCTCAAGTCTTTTGCAGAGTCCAGGAGGTTTTCTTCCAAGATTGCCCTGTATTTGGCTCCATCCATCTTCCCATCAACTCTGACCAGCTTCCCTGTCCCTGCTGAAGAGAAGCACCCCCAGAGCATGATGCTGCCACCACCATATTTGACAGTGGGGATGGTGTGTTCAGAGTGATGTGCAGTGTTAGTTTTCTGCCACACATAGCGTTTTGCATTTTGGCCAAAAGGTTCCATTTGGGTCTCATCTGACCAGAGCACCTTCTTCCACGTTTGCTGTGTCCCCCACATGGCTTGTGGCAAACTGCAAACGGGACTTCTTATGGTTTTCTGTTAAGAGTGGCTTTCTTCTTGCCACTCTTCCATAAAGGCCAACTTTGTGCAGTGCACGACTAATAGTTGTCCTATGGACAGATTCCCCCACCTGAGCTGTAGATCTCTGCAGCTCGTCCAGAGTCACCATGGGCCTCTTGGCTGCATTTCTGATCAGCGCTCTCCTTGTTCAGCCTGTGAGTTTAGGTGGACGGCCTTGTCTTGGTAGGTTTACAGTTGTGCCATACTCCTTCCATTTCTGAATGATGGCTTGAACAGTGCTCCGTGGGATGTTCAAGGCTTGGGAAATCTTTTTGTAGCCTAAGCCTGCTTTAAATTTCTCAATAACTTTATGCCTGACCTGTCTGGTGTGTTCTTTGGACTTCATGGTGTTGTTGCTCCCAATATTCTCTTAGACAACCTCTGAGGCCATCACAGACCAGCTGTATTTGTACTGACATTAGATTACACACGGGTGTACTCTATTTAGTCATTAGCACTCATCAGGCAATGTCTATGGGCAACTGACTGCACTCAGACCAAAGGGGGCTGAATAATTATGCACACCCCACTTTGCAGTTATTTATTTGTAAAAAATGTTTGGAATCATGTATGATTTTAATTCCACTTCTCACGTTTACATCACTTTGTATTGGTCTTTCACGTGGAATTCCAATAAAACTGATTCATGTTTGTGGCTGTAATGTGACAAAATGTGGAAAAGTTCAAGGGGGCTGAATACTTTTGCAAGCCGCTGTATATCACCTCCCAGGAGAGTTACCTCTGGACTCTGATATTTTTATTTTCAAGGAGAAAAATGGATTTCAAAAATGCATCCAATGGCTATGTGGTAATAATGTTAGCATTTTGACTGTGTGTCATAGTTCCTTATAGTATAATTTACTTATGGATGTCCATTCTCACATATTAAGTGCTACTGTATATGGTGAAAGTTTGTCAATTAAGACAAAGTGGCATGTTACTTTTTGATCTTTCAGCTGAATCACTTTATCCAGAGAGAAGTTGTTACTTTAACCCTGTAAGATTTAGTGTATGAGAACTACTCTGACATTTATGTGAGCAGGCCCACAGTGACAATGAATAGATTAGGATGAGCTCTGGTGCAGGGTTTCATGTCTTATAAAAGCCGACCCTGGCCAGTGTTCTGTCACACCCAAGGTGAAATATCTGAACACAACCACAAGTAAAAACCTAATGTGTATGCGAGGCTTCAGGAAACCCCAACAGTGTGGAAGAGTAAGGAATAGGTTGGAAATAAAAGTGCAGATGACATCATGATGGATGAGGATGACTGTGCTTACTTCAAGTCCCATAATCTCAGGTTTATACCGTTACCACGGAGGATATACAATAACAGAACTTTTTACATGTTGCAGAACAGATGTAGCCTCATGTCATTGTGATGTAAAACATGAATAGGAAACATGAGGACATCAGCTTGTAAGCTATAAGTACATGAACAAACTGTAAATGACTTCTGGTTCAAAATAGCCTACCATCTTTTACTCTTAGTTCATCTATAGATTCAGCATCAAAAGTAACAAATTCTTGACTTTGACATAATTATGACATTTACGGGTCAATGTGAAGCACTTCTGTTTGAACTGAGGTGGAAAATGGGTGCAGCTACTCTGCTGTATAGGAGGAGGTGTTGTTGCATTGTGCATCTCCCATAGTGGGATTTATAATAAAAGAACACCAGAGGTCTGGACCCTGTTAAAGTGATGAATATATAACACCATCATAATCTCATGTAAGCTTGTCTACTATGTGCAATGATCACAACTTGCAAAAATAAAAAAACTGAATCCAAACAGCCTCAACAAATCAAGAGTTTATGAAAGGATGGCAGGTGAATGATACAGAAGTAAATATCTGACAGCATTCTAGTAGTTATGCATGTTGTTGCTGAATCACTTAAGTTGTAATCACAATAAAACAATCAATTATTTTCCCACGTGAATTTTTCCATTGTTGACATAATGCTGATCAGTTTTTACATTGTTTTATGCGACAGAAGAGAAAAGACTACAACCACTAGCAAAAACATTTCAGGATGGTCCCATAGTCAGTCACGACCCACAGATTGCCACGATCATAGCTCACATGGCTGATGCGAGAGGGCATTGGTATTTTGGTCCAGCTCGTGCCTTGTGGAGTGTTGCTGTCGATGCCTTGTCTGTAGAGAGAAGACATTGATACTTAAATCATTGGATCTGTTTTATTTGTGCAATTGAGGTTTTGGCCTCAGCTCCTCGCCATATTATCTATCCTGAGTTAAGAGTTGTAAGTCTCATGGTTGCTCGGTCTGGTGACCCAAATATAATGTTTTTGATTATTTCATGTTCTGTGATTTGGGGGTTTCTCATGGTCTAGTCTGTTGCATTTCTAGCTCCTTTGGTTATTCCTTAGTATTTTTGGTGATTTCTAGTCTTTAGATTTTGTTAATGTTCTGTGTTACATCTAGTTATCTAGGTTTCTATGTTCGTGTATTTCCTGTTTTACTTTGGTAGTCTCATGTCCTGTGTTAGAGTTTTCTGGTTTGCTTCCTTCCTGTCTCGTGTGTCAGATTAGGTTAAGCTGAGTCTCTCTTCTGTATTTATTGTGTGTTTTCCTTTGTTCTTTGTCGGGTCGTCTGCATTTCCTCTGCTCTTCTTCACTCCACATTTTCAGGTTTCAGGTTTTCTAGTTCAATGTTTCAAGTTTCATGTTCACCTTTTCCCAGTTTAGGTTTTGTTAGTTTCCTTTCTGCCATTTGTTTTGTAATATTTGTTGCAGCCCTAAATAAAGGCTTGCTTTCTGTTAACATCCACCTCCCTCTCCATTTGGGTCCGCATTCTCTTCTCTCCACGCCGTCTGCCTTAGCAGGCGTGACAGGAAGAGGTAAATATGTTTAACAGATGTGAAAAATGAGATTTCTATGATTTCTTTTAAGTGAACACCTAAATGTATTATAGAGGAGAGACAGATCATTCAAAGAATCCACAACTGAAATCTGAAAATTCTGTAACGACAAAAATCACCAGAGGAGAATAATTTATGAGTTACAGAAACTATGATGATTATAAGTAAACATTACTAGTTTTCTTTTGTAGCATTTGACTGGTGATTCTACACATGAACATTTTATGGCTCAGTGATCATTACAATGAAAGTCGCTTCTAGAAAGATTTAAGCACAAATTGCCTTTGTGAGCAATTTGTTATTCATTTGTGGAGAGGTCATTCTAAGGTTGAAGAGCAAAATAGTGGTTGATCCATTGCATGGATAACAACAGAGGAGTCAAAAACATAATAACCTGATTCAAACAGAGACTGAAAGAGTCAAAGCAAAAAGAAAGAAAGAAGAAAGAAAGAACAGAAATACTGCCAGGGCTAGTTAAAATGCTATCAGACTAGATTAAGTGTTTACCTTTGGAAGACATCTCCATCTTTAGTTACAACAAAGACGCTTCCATCAGTCCCAATTTCAACCTCTACTGCAAGACCATCCATTTGTATCCAGCCACTGATGCCACAGGTGCTCGGTATTACTTTCTGTCATGAAAAGCAAATGTGGTGAGATGTCTTGATCATACAAGTAACAACACAAATGATCATTAAAATAAAAAAGAATTTACTGTGAAGTAGATGTTTTGAACTGAGTTCACTCCCCAGCATCCATATTTTGAACTGCAACTGAAATACATTAAAAGCCCTGGCAGGGTTGTCCAGCTCAGGGTGCTCTGTTTCCTGTAGGCTGAGGCAATGGTGCTTTTCAGACAGTGGATGGTGGAGGTGTCGGTAACTCCCACCACCTGACCATCACCTCCAGCATCCACCTGCTGTAAACTCTCACCTGAAGACACACAGAGGTACAGATCATTCATTCAAACAGCTGCTACTGTGCACACTCTACTGTCTTAAGTCTGTGATAAAGCTCACCATTTGCAAAAACAAAGCTGCCAGCTACGTATTTGTAGACCCTGTTGTTGAGGTCAACACCCCAGATTCCTGCAGGTCCCACTGAGACATGCTTCAGGTTGAGTGAGCCCATTTTGTACCACTGTGATCCAAGCAGAAAGTATGCATAATTATTGCCGTCTGTCATCACGACGTTCCCCTGTCCAGCATCAATCTGTACAGCAGGAAACTGTTGTGGACCCTCAGTGCAAGTGCAGCCTGTGAAGAAAAAAGCACAAGTTAACTCAATCCATGATGTATCAGTTTTAAAGGGAACTTTTTGTTTTGCTCTATTTATTTTACCTTCATTGGCTTCAATGAAGGTAAAATGTGCAGTGTCACATTTTAAAATCAGGACTTACCATGACTGACACACAGGTACCTCAGCACCAACAAGAACACTGCAAAAGATTTCATATTGTCTCTGAGTCTGTTTGCTAAAGGAATGAATCTCTGTATCTTTGTTGAGCTACTGCCCTGTGATATGTGTGTTACTTTTATAGCACGCTGACACATTCGAACTATGAGACTGAACTGGTTTTTCAGAAAGTTCCACAGAACTAATAAAGAAGGAAATGTTTTAGCATTTACTTGAAACTAAAGACAAGAACTGATAACTTCCTGGAGTTAATTTACTGAAATCTACAGTAGATTTAAATACCCACGAACCCTTTAAGTCTAATAGATTGCTGTTTTGTTAATAGTAAAACAACAGCATATGTTGTTTACATCTGATGCAGCCAAACAATCTACTAAGTACATCCTAACTATCTGCAGTGCTTAATCTGCAGTAGCATGATACTGTAACGGACTGGGTTACAAGTTAGTTGACTGTTGTGTTATCAGTGTTTTGTGTTCAGAATTGCCAGTTACTTATGGCATAGTTGGACCACACCTGCAGCATGGTGATTTACTGAGTGTCCTTGAATGTGCAGCAGTCTAGAGGCCGGTTGGCCTGTAAATCCGATCAGCTACCAACAGTGTTGGGACTAATGCGTTATTAAGTAACGCGTTACAGTAACTACGTTATTATTGTTGTAACAAGCACGGTAACTAGTTCTTATGCCAAAATCAGGAACGCGTTAGTCGTTACTGGGATTTAGATAGGGTCGTTACTCGTTACTTCGTGTGGTGGCTATCGCGGAGCTTCCACAGATTCAGTAACATTAGCAAGTGGTGGAGGCCAGCAGGTGGATGAGGGAAAGGAAAAGAGACCCGAGGCGGCCGCCGGTCCAAGTGTGAACTGAACTTCAGGTAAGAAGTTATGACCTGCAGTCTATCTGGGTCAGATATAGGGATGGGTATTGATAAGATTTTCACGATTCCGATTCCATTTTCGATTCTCTTTAACGATTCGATTCTTTATCGATTCTCTTATCGATTCTTTTTAAAAAAGGAGAACACTAAGGTCGATTAGCTTAGAACTTTGTTTTATATCTTCTCTTTGAACAAGATATAAATTTAGGAGTAACATGGCCTTACAAACCCAACAGTGAGATCTTAAGAGATCCAGCCTACGGCTCTTCAATGGGGTGTCACAGGGTCCCCAGGAAAAAAAATTGTAAATGTAAAATAATAAAATAAATATTCTTCTGTAGCAATAACAAAGTATAACATAAATTATTCTGTAGCAATTACACAAGAATATCCAGTAATGTCCCTGCCTACAATTAAACACATTCACTTACCGAAAATCGGGGCATCTGCTGTGGCAAATGGGTGCAAACCTTTTACCACAAACTTAGTCACTGCTCGGTGACATTCGTCTATCCTGGCCTGAAAGGACACCGGTAGACTGCAGCAACAACTGCCAGCACCTGAGCCAGCCAGACTCTGTCTGTCTCTCTCATCATGGTCACCTAAATGCACAGTAATAGCAGGTTTTGTAATAAGGCAGATCACGCTAACATAATATGCACTGTTAGTTGATTATTTACCTGCCGCATTAACGGGAGAGGACGTGCAAACGTTACCGCTGCTGCTGGGTTGAGATTCACGAGTCCGGAGCGGAATTAAAAACACGACATTCATTTAAGGTTATCGTGTGTTTTGTGAGCAAATGCTTTTGCATATTCGTAGTGTTTCCTCCCTTAAATGAAATATCTACTTTGCAAGTATTGCAAGTTCCCCTGTTGTCATCCGTTCTCGTAAAGTATAATCAAACTTTTGAGCGTTTGAGCCGCTTAGGCGCCGTGTTTCCTGCCAGGTAGGGCTGCCACAAACGATTATTTTGATAGTCGACTAGTCACCGATTATTTTTGCGATTAGTCGACTAATCAGATCATCATCCATTGGACGTAAAACGTACAGCTTATTGCAGCAGCAGCATCTGCTCTTATATAACTATCATTAGCTGACAGCTTTAAGTGTTTAAGGTATGTGCTAACTAAAAATAAAGACAAGATGATAGTTTATTAAATTTTAATGAAGTTTGCAGATTGTTTCGGTGAAGTTTAATAAACTCCTTGCTATCTAAAATATAACAGGACACCGGAGTATATTCTCGAGCATCTCACACTTCTGATAATCAGCTGTCTGCTTGACGTTTACTCAGCTGTGTAAAAACTATAACTTTGATCTCAGCCAAACCGATTTACTCAGGAACAAATAAAATACTAAAAAAAAGCCAAACAATAACATTTTTAAGTTATCTAAGTGACTTATGTATCATGTTTAACCTGAGTAGCGAAAGACGGCGGTGGGTTTGAAAACGATTTGCGGGAGTCCGCTGTTCTCACGGCTCTAGTGACCTTGCCCCCGGCTAGCTATCAAGCTAGTGGGTAACAGACATCTCCGAAAACGTCGGAGCGCTTTTGAAAGTATGTGGTGTCTTGATAAACTGAGCAGATATTTGAGGTTTACACAACTACATTCTCGCCTGAAAATATGTTAAACGTTTATTTTGTGACCCAGAAAGAATAATAAGAGTAATATTAAAACTAACTAGCTGCCGCCATTGTTGACAACTGAGCTGGGCTGCGCTATGAATTCTGGGACACAGCTCCTTCTTTTTCGGGGTTTAACGGCAGCTGGCATCCTTGTACATGCAGTGCTGCCATCTTCTGTTTCAGTCCGTTATCTTAAATCCTACTACTTATTCCTGCGTCTTTTGTGATCTTACAAAGCTTCAAACGACGCGTCGACTATTAAATCAGTCGTCGACGATTTTGATAGTCGACGTAATCGTGACTAGTCGACTAATCGTGGCAGCCCTACTGCCAGGTAAATGACGCTCCGCAATGTGGTGACGTCATTCGGGGCGACTGGAATCGATAAGGGAATCGTTTGCAAAAGTGGCAAACAATTCCAAGGAATTGAAACAGTGGGAACCGGTTCTCAACAAGAACTGGTTTTCGATACCCATCCCTAGTCAGATATAAACCAAGTTTAGGTGGAGTTTATTTTCGTTATTCTGACTTTTTCCGTACTGCGTACTAGCTAGCATGACGGAGTTTCTATACAGCTGGGTGGGTGCTATGAAGTTAATGATGTTGAACTTTATTTTGTTCATAAGTTATTAGAGTTGCCAACCGTCCCGTCTGGTATTCAGAGAAAATATTACGCGTTTCTTATTCAGGTGAAAAGGAACAGTTTGTCCCGTAATTCAGCTACAATGAAAAAGGCACAAAGCTGGAGTTATTCTGTGTCTTTGCTGCACAGCTGCCTCTTCTTCTTTCATTCTCCCCCCTCCCTCTCCCGTTTCTACTTCAATCATGAAAACTGATCAATGATTCAATTCAATTCAATTCAATTCAATTTTATTTATATAGCGCCAAATCACAACAAAAGTCGCCTCAAGGCGCTTCATAGATACAGAGAAAAACCCAACAATCATATGACCCCCTATGAGCAAGCACTTTGGCGACAGTGGGAAGGAAAAACTCCCTTTTAACAGGAAGAAACCTCCGGCAGAACCAGGCTCAGGGAGGGGCGGCCATCTGCTGCGACCGGTTGGGGTGAGAGAAGGAAGACAGGATAAAAGACATGCTGTGGAAGAGAGACAGAGGTTAATAACAGATATGATTCAATGCAGAGAGGTCTATTAATACATAGTGAGTGAGAAAGGTGACTGGAAAGGAAAAACTCAATGCATCTTGGGAATCCCCCGGCAGCCTACGTCTATTGCAGCATAACTAAGGGAGGATTCAGGGTCACCTGGTCCAGCCCTAACTATATGCTTTAGCAAAAAGGAAAGTTTTAAGCCTAATCTTGAAAGTAGAGATAGTTTCTGTCTCCCGAATCCAAACTGGAAGCTGGTTCCACAGAAGAGGGGCCTGAAAACTGAAGGCTCTGCCTCCCATTCTACTTTTAAATACTCTAGGAACAACAAGTAGGCCTGCAGAGCGAGAGCGAAGTGCTCTAATAGGGTGATATGGTACTACAAGGTCATTAAGATAAGATGGGGCCTGATTATTTAAGACCTTGTATGTGAGGAGCAGGATTTTGAATTCAATTCTGGATTTAACAGGAAGCCAATGAAGGGAAGCCAAAACAGGAGAAATATGCTCTCTCCTTCTAGTCCCTGTCAGTACTCTTGCTGCAGCTGATCGGCTCTCTTGTTTGTTTATCGCCCACTTTGCGCCAGAAAGAGGAAACCAGCGAATGTCGCGCTAAACAACAGCAGCACGTTTAAGCTTGATCAGCTGTTGATAGAATTTATTTAATATTAATTTCTAGTATCAGCTGATGTTTGCTGGAGCCACAGCTGTAAAGCTGCTGGTCATGATATCGGTTTGGTTATCTGGTGAGAGGGAAACATGAAGATGAAACCAGGAGATGTCCTTACTGAATCATCAGAGCTGAACAGGTGATGGAGAAACAGGTTTACCTTTTAGGTGACATAAATGAGTTGAAGGGAAGTTATGAACTGTTTCTGAGAGACAAATAACCCCAGGATCTTTTTTTAGGTAGCTGACAGCTGGTAACTGTGCAGGTGCGGATCTAGCAAAGTTTTGCCAGGGGGGCCAGGTAGGGCATTAACAGGGAGAGGTGGGCACAAAGAAATACTTTTCTTTCTTAATGTCTAGCTTTTAAAAAATAATTATCTTACAACAAACAATTGATAGATTGATGCATATATACCATCAAAACAGTGTACATCACTGTCACAACAGTGTTTATTTTCATTCAAAGGCTTTATGATTTTTCCTATAATGGTGGGCCAGTCTCTAGTCAAAATGCCCGGGCCAGTTTTCTGTCCCAGTCCAGCCCTGTATGCAGCTCATCTGCAGTCTGGTGTTACCTACATCTTCCTATTCAGAAGGCAGAATTTCCGAGTTCTGAGTACAATCGAAAGCACCACGACTGCAGTTTTTGTGTTGGATGTAAAAGGCGCATATGACGCTGTGACGTAGGCTAGAATCATGGCAGCAGTCAATGACGGTCCAGGCGTGGGATTTCTCTCGTGGAAATATGCACATTATCTTTTCCTTTCTATTGGTAGGTGGCACAGTGCACTTGTGGCAAGTAAGCAAGCTAGAAGACTGGCAAAGTTATGGAAGCAACACATTAACAAGAGAATTCTGAGTAAAACCAAAGTTACTTTCCCTAGTAACTAGTTACTTTGAAAGTAACAAGTAACTTGAAGTAACTGAGTTACTTTTGAGAGAAGTAACTAGTAATGTAACTAAGTTACTATTTTAAAGTAACTTACCCAACACTGGCTACCAATGACAGAGAGTCTGGAGGAGAGCATGTGTGTGGTTGGCTGAGAGTGATCGGGGGGCAGGGTTAGAGAATCGGGGTGTGTGTGTGGCGGAAGAGAGGAGAGAGTCGGGGGTTGTTGCTGGAGAGCCCGCTTTTTCCCTGTTGTTTTGGTGTTGGCTACGGCCCACAGTAGCCCGTGTTACTATTCTGAATAAACACCGGTAACCGGAACGCTGATCGTCTGTGTCTTCTGTCGGAGGGACGCTACACTGGTGTCAGAAATGAAAGTGAAGCTTTTGCCTCCGGAGTTATCTGCGCTCGTTCCGCCCCGACTCACGGCATCGGCTGTGGACGCTGGAGATTTTTGCGGGACTTTGCGGAATGCTTCCAATGAATTACTCCAAGATCAAGCGAGAACCTACAGCAGAAGCTCACGAACACGACTACTCCGCCAGGGACCGGGGACAAACGACAGCGGATATGGTGAGAGAAGCCGGCTTTGCATCCTCTCACCGTTCGGGTGGCCAACTGAGCTCTTTGGGGACTTCTACAGCGGCTGGGGTGTGGAGAAAGACATGCTGACGTATAGAGGCACTGTCCACGCTTCCATGAAGACCCCCAGGTACGATGGCAAGGCTGACTGGGAGGCTTTTCATGCACAATTTGAACTGTTGGCCAGGGCTGGTGGGTGGTCTGCTGAAGAGAAATCCCTGCAGCTAGCTATGTGCCTTACTGGCGATGCCCTGTCTAGCTTGCTGCTTTTGAGCCCAGAGGGCAGGGGGGATTATGATGCTTTGGTCGGGGCTCTGAAGAGGCGGCTGCACAGTTCTTGCTCTACTCCGAGCCTGCTGCGCTCCGAACTGTGCCGCCGCCGCCGCCGACCAGGAGAATCCATTAGGGACCTAGCTAATGACATTGAGGGGCCGGTTCACCGCACCTATGCCCACATGCCCCCCACCATCCAGGGCGAATTAGCTTGTGACCACTTCCTGCAAGCCCTGCTTCCAGATGAGCTGCGGATCCAGACACTGTTAGCTCACCCTAAATCCCTTCAGGAGACCCTGGAGCTGGCTACAGAGAGAGAGTTACTGTGCGCTGGGGCTGCTAAACCCCTGACTGAGCTGACCAGGCCACCGCAGACAGGGGCTACAGGAGGGACTGCACCAGGCGCTGCAGAACCCGCATGGGCGGAGGGATTGACCCAATTGGGGAGAGCTGTCACGCTACATGGGGAACAAAGGCCGAGAAGAGGGCCGAGGGTCTGCTGGGGATGTGGACGGCCTGGTCACCTAGCCCGAGACTGTCCCCACGCCCGCCGGGATCAGGGAAACGAAATGGGGACTTGGGTTGGCAGCTGCTGGTATGCTCCATTAGTTGTGAATGGACTATGCTGCTCAGCCCTGGTGGATACCGGGTCTTCAGCGACAGTTTTAAGACCTGATGTGGTGGGAAGGGGGGATCGCATCCTCCCTACCATGGTGAAGCTGCAGACTGTGACGGGAGAGCGGGCCCCCATGCTAGGGGAAGCACTGCTCACCCTGAGTGTGGGGAGGAAGTCAGTCCGCTGCTCTGTATGGGTTGCAGACCTGGAACACTGTATACTGGGGCTGGATGTACTCAGGGCACTGGACTGCGTTATTGAGACAAGGGGGGGGACGCTCTCGTTCCCTGACGGTGGTGTTGTTCGGATGTTGAGGCGGCCACCCCAACCTGATCACCCTGCAGCCCACGTCCTTTCTGAGCTGGCAGCCGACTCCTCCCCGGACCTGACTGGTAGTCCGGCCGCCCCCAAGGACCCACTTACACTGACCTCAACTGCACCCCATGCTGCTTCATGCCCTCCCCTTCTCCCTAAGGAACCGCCGGACAAGGGTAGGAGAGTTTCAGCTGTGAGGGGGGTGTGGGAGGAGAACTGCGATGGACTGACTGCTAGCAAGCAGGGCCTGCTCTGGCAGCTGCTGCTAGACTTCAAGGACTGCTTCTCCTTCTCAGAGGATGATATGGGCCACACTGACCTCATTCAACATGACATCGATACTGGAGATGCACAGCCCATTCGGATGAGGCCTAGACGCCTCCCCCTGGCCACACAGGCTGCAGCGGAGAGGACTCTGCGAGAGATGCAGCGTGCTGGACCATCCACCAGCCCCTGGGCCTCCCCGGTTGTTATGGTTCCAAAGAAAGTGAAGGATGACTGGCGGTTCTGCATAGATTTCCAGCCTTTGAATAAGGTGACAAAGAAGGACCCATATCCTCTACCGCGTATACACTGTAAAATCTAATTAGTTCCCAGAACTCAAAAAAATTGAGGAAACTCGTTGCCTCAAAAAAATTGAGTAAAGCTTAGCTAAAAATGACTAAATTAGGACAACTTATTTATTTTGAGTACTCTGTACAAGCTCATTTGTTCCCAGAACTCAAGAAAATTGGATCAAGTTTACGTAAGATGACCAAGTTAGGGCAACTTACTCATTTTGAGTACCCTGTACAGCCTTGTTAGTTCCCAGAACTCAAAAAAATTGAGGAAACTCATTGCCTCAAAAAAACTAAGTAAAGCTTACTTAAGATGACTGTTAGGACAACTTACACATTGCAGGTCTGCAGTATTAAGAATAACTTGATATTTCTGACTGTACAATTTTAATTGTTTACCTACTGACAAACATTTCAAGTTCAACTAAATGAAAAAACAATTTGTGGTAACCTGAATATGATTAAAAATAATTAACAAAACTTTTTGTAATGATGTTAAAATGAGCCCAACTTTTATTTTCAAACACAACAAAGTATAACAGCCAACATACTGGACACTGTTCTGCTGAACAACAAACAATTATATTGCCATCACTGTTAGAATCTTACAACGAAACAAAGTCTCAGATGTAATTATTCTGAAAATAAGTTCAGGCCTACCACAAGTTTGTTTTGTACTTACTTATATAATCAAAATAAAATATTTATTGTTCTGTCACAAGTGCAGTCTCTGATTTAAACAACACATTTGTTTTGCATTCCAACACATGAGCTGGAATGTTGTAATATTTTAAGGATGGCTTTTTTCCAGTCCAGGCATTACTGCCTGAATGACTGTCATGGATCGAGGTGATCCAAATGTAAGTGCAGAAGAAAGTCTTTAACCTCCCTTAAGTACAGTGGCAGTGGATGTGGGTTGGAGATGCAATGAGCTTGAACCTGCAGGTGACCATCTTCACTGACCACACCATCTGTGACGGAGGACTCATCTCTCCTGTTGTCCTGCAAGCAAACAATCATATTTTTTGGAACATGAACTTAATTGCTTTCTTAAAACATTTTTTTCTGCATTTGGTATAAAACAGACTCCAATTTACACAATCTCAGGCTCCCTCCCACCGGAGAGGTGACATTCAATGTCCCAATTGTCAGTCTGGATAGCCCTGACCACCACCCAACACACAATAATGTCATGAAAGCATCATTTTAAAAAGGGCTATGCAAACATGGCCAATAACTTTCATTCTAATGATGTGCAAAATGATTTGGGCACAAAACAAATTTTGCTGTTAGAAAACTTGCAGACTTGACTATATACAGTGTAGACCCTCTAAACTAAGTTTGGGGGATGTAATCTTTCAAGAAATGCAGACCAAACTGTTGTTGTTTGTTTACTTACACAGCGTGTCTTGTAGAATTAACTGGAGTCAACAGCAACAGCATAGTGCAGTCATATCTCAAGTCTAATAACAGAAGACAGGAAAAGATCAGTAAAGAAACAACTTCCCCAAACCAAAGCACAAATAAAACAATAAGTAAAACAGGCTGATCTAAAGTATGATTAAAGTTCAGCCTGATTAATATAAATGCCACTGACAGTTGCTAATATATTGGAAAAGCAAAATACTTACCACTGAGTTGATGTCTTTCTTTCCAACAACAGGAGTGCTGGTCCCGAGCCTCAAAGACAGTAAGAAGCAAGCAGAGGGAGAAAAAACGGAACATTTTTCAGAAACTGATTTTATCCTTAATGGCTGTGCAATTATTGTAAAATAGAGATTGCTTATGTTGTTAAATAAAGGCTAGATTTGACATTAATAGATGCCACAGATGTTCAAAAGCTGCCACAAAGCATGAAAAAAAATAGACGTCTCCGAAAACGTCGGAGCATCTTTGCAAATATGTGATGTCTTGATAAATCGAGCAGATATTTGAACTTTACACAGCTACATTCTCGCCTGAAAATATCTTAAAAGTTTATTTTGTGACCCAGAAAAAGTAATACGTTTTTTAGCCGCGCTCCTCCGCCATTGCCGCGCTTACAAGTACGCACAGGCTCCGACAACCGGCTAACAAATGCGATCCTCCTTTTCCCCAGACTACACTTTCTGGGTCACAAAATAACCTTTTAAGATATTTTCAGGCGAGAATGTAGCTGTGTAATGCTCAAATATCTACTTAATTTATCAAAATATCACATATTTGCAAAAGTGCTTCCACGTTTTCGGAGAGCTCTGTTATCCGGGAGGTCAAGGCTCGATAGAGTCCAGGAGCACAACTAACTCCTGGCTTATTGTTTTCAACCCCCCTGCACTCTTTTGCTACTCAGGTTAAACATGATATATATATAGTTAGTTAGTTATGGCTATGGATTGAAAATACCCCCCACACCCCACCCCTAACGGCTGCACCTCCCGAAGAATTTTGTCTGGGCTCTTATCTCACTTTTTTATTTCAAACAATCAACAGAAAATTTCACAGACATGGTTTTATGTAAGGTTTTTAAGGCTGTGGTGTTCATTTTTAAGTAACATGAGCCCAGCGGCAGCAGCAACGCTAGGCTAACACTAACTAGCTAGCAAGATTATAAACCTGGTGCTAAACTAAGAGAAGCCACAAAATCAGTTTGAATAAGAGTAAACATTTACTCACCAAGTCAGTGTATCAGGAAAAAGATCCACATGTTTGCTCAACATATTCCATAACAAATGCACCATGAACATGCGGACTGATCCGAGAGGGAGGAGGACGGTAGTCACGTGGCATTTTCAAAACACATCTTTCATCCTTCCGCCCTGAGAAGCAAAACTTCCAGCTTACTTAGTTTTTCTAAGTTAAGACAACTCAAATAAATTGAGTTTATCAGTATTTTTGCATAAAAAGTACTGGTAACTTATTTAAATCGAGTTCTAATAACAAATTGTTAAAAATTGAGTTCAGCCTATTTAATATTTTTAATTAAACACAATATTACATTTTACAGTGTAGATGAGACCCTTGACACTGTGGCGGGATCCTCATGGTTCTCCTCCCTAGACCTACACAGCGGGTACTGGCAGGTACCCCTCGCATCAGATGCCAGACCAAAGACTGCATTTATTACCAGCGGAGGCTTATGGCAATTTAAAGTTCTTCCTTTCACCCTCTGCAATGCCCCTGCCACGTTTGAGAGACTCATGGATAAGGTGCTCACTGGAATTCCCCGCGGAGAATGTGTGGTGTACCTGGACGACATCTTGGTCCATGGTGCTTCTTTCCACGCTGCCCTTGGGGCCCTCAGACGGGTCCTGGAGAGGGTATTGGCAGCAGGGCTAAAACTCAACCCAAAGAAATGCTGCTTAATGCGACGTGAGGTTGCATTCCTGGGCCACCGACTGGGGGCCGGGGGGGTTGGCATCATGGATGATAAGATCCAAGCTGTTAAGGACTGGCCCACCCCAAAATCTGTGCAGGAGTTAAAGAGCTTCCTGGGCTTGGCGTCGTACTACAGACGGTTTGTAAGGGGTTTCTCCTGCATAGCCACGCCACTGTTCCACCTGCTCCAAAAGGGTGTGACCTTCCAGTGGACAGCAGGCTGCCAGGTAGCTTTCACCTCACTGCAGGAAGCCCTAGTGGGGGCCCCAGTGCTCTCTCCGCCTGACCCCACTCTGCCCTTTGTCCTTGACACAGATGCCAGCAGTGTCGGATCTGGTGCAGTGCTAGCCCAGGTGACACCCGGCGGGGAGAAAGTGGTGGCATACCATAATCGGGCCTTCAACAAAGCTGAACGCTGCTATTGTGTCACAAGGCGGGAGCTGCTCGCAGTGGTATGTGCCATACGCCACAAATCCGGAGCACGCCACGGCTTCCAGCGGAGCTCCTCCTCCAGCTGGGCGATGGCTGCCTCCTGGCGCTCATACAGCTCACTGTCTGCTGGGTCCATGTAATGGTCGGATCGTTCTGTCACAATCTGCCGAGGCAAACTGCGTGGAGTGTGAAGAGTGGACCCAGGTGCAGACATTCTAAAACTCAAACTTAACTGATGATGAGCCGTTTATTAAGGCAGACAGAACAGTACAAAATAAAAGGGCAAAAACAATGCAAACTAAGCAATAACCTAAACTGGGTAAGGTAGAAAGGAAACACGAACTATGAAAAACCCTGGAAAACATAAAAACAAACAAAACTCTAAACATGGCAATTAGGGGTGGGTTTTAATAATCGATTCATCGATTAAAATCGATTCTGGCTTGGATAACGTGATATCGATTCATTAAAATCCTGAATCGATTTTTTAATATAAATGTATTTTGCCCGAAATTCCAGAATCTCAGATGAAACGTCACAAAATTTTGACAACCACCAAACAGCTAAAACAGTAAATGAGAGCAGGAACACAGCTTCTGCACAAAGACGTAAACACAAAGTGCGGACCCGCGGGTCAGAATCAGTGAGATGTCGCCTTTCTCACCCGACGGCACGGACACGGTCGGGGCTGAAAGCCGACAGCTCGCTGATTCTGATGTTTCGGGGGGGTCCGCGCTTTGTGTTTATGCCCTTTTTGTGCTGATTCTAAAGCTGTTAGTTTGATCTCTCTCAAAACAATATTGACCGAACCAGCAGCAAAAGAAGATCCAAACTACGCTTCACATAAACATCATCATGAATTCCCTCTGACTTTTGCTGTTTTGCTTCCACCACACTTCATGCACAGCTCTCTCTCTCTCTCTCTGTGTACTTCAAGAACAGTTTCCCGTCTATCCCCGAAATCTGTTTTCTGCATTATTTGCTTGCTTGTTATGCACAAGTCTACCGTTGTTTACAGCGCTGTCGGCTGATGTTTTTTTTTCCTTTTACTTACTTCCGAAAAGAAAACCTAATTTCTGCCGTTCAATAGGCTTCTGAACAAATTTATGTTCATATGCTGGTTAATGGTTTTCTTTTGTTTTTGATGTACTGCAGAATATTTTTATAAAATCCCGGGTCAGGAAAATCACCTTCATGTTTTTCTGTGTTTTATCTTCAGCTACTTTGACACAAAGGCATCTGCTGTGATGCTCACACCTTTGATAAAGTCTCGAAAGTGTCAGCTTCCTTTTTATAGATACAAAAATATGTAAATGTACTGATCTGAATTATAATATTTCTGACTGAGGCAAAATTTCCCAGATTCAAATCCAGTTGAATTGAATCGAATCGAATTGAATCGAATCGTGGATCGAATCGATTCAGGACCTTGTGAATCGGAATCGAATCGATTCTAGAAATCAGTGACGATACCCAGCCCTAATGGCAATGATGATGAGGATATATGAAAACCTGAACGCAGGTCATGGCATGGGAACAACGCAGACGATCCGACAAAGACTGAATGAGAAGGCACAGACTAAATACACACAGGAGGCTAATGAGAGAAGTGGGAACACATGGGGGAACAGCTGACACACATGAACATAACGACGTCACAGTTGAAGAGTAAAACTAAACACAATGAACACAGGAACACAAGACCTCTTCAAAATAAAACAGGAAACATAAGACGCAGCCATGACAACGTAAGACACAGACATGAAACACATGAAGGGCAAGGGAGACTTAACAGGGGTGGAAGACACAAGGGGAATCTAATGTCAAAGAACTATAACAACCTAGGCATGATAAAAATGAATTTAGAAAACCTGAAGAACAAACCATAAACTAAAACTCAAAACGCTGGGTCAAAAGACCCAGGATCGTGACAACCTGAAACTTTTTCTGGGGAAATGTGCGGGATTTTTAACACAGTGTACTATGCAGTTCCAACAGTTGCCAAATATGTTCGCTAGCAACGGGGTCAAAAATGCCTTCCTGACCCAGTTGCTTCATAATCGAGCTTTGACCTGGGGTCAGGCTCTGCTGCAAGCCAGCCCTGGAATCTCTTATAATGACTTTCTGGCCCGTTTCAAGGCAGTGTTTGATAAGGGCTCGAGTGCAAAGGCAGCCGGCCACCGTTTAATCAACCTAAAACAAGGTAGGCTTTTCAATTGGTTTTTGTGGGGCTCTGAGGTTCTAAGAACCACTCTGTTAAATAATGTCAATGAGGAGCTTAAAGCTGAAATAATGATGCGTGAAATCCCTTCCTCTCTGGAGGCGCTTATGTCACTATGCATCCAGGTGGGCTACCGCCTACAAGCGCGCCGGGCCTCACGGAAACAGTCGTTTCGGGAACTTCCAGCATCGAAGGAGGGCCAGCCTGAGTCACAGGAAGCCCCAAGTGTCAGGGAGGAGGAGGGGGAACAGCCAATGCAGCTAGGTCGCTCGCGGCTCTGGCCTGTGGAACGACAGCGCCACTTTGCGGCGGGTGAGTGTTTATATTGTGGCTGTAAAGGTCATTTCATCTCCGCCTGTCCAGTGCTGGCAAAAGGGCGCGCCCACCAGTAATTGAGAGGGTACTGGTGGGCGACCTGTCTGGCAAACACCCTCTTCCACGTTTGTTACTGGACGCTAGACTCACTTTTCGGACTGAGTCATATTCACTCTCTGCTCTGGTAGATTCAGGAGCGGAACAAAACTTTATTGATCCCTCACTAGTTGCTAAGCTCCACATTCACACCAAGCCTCTGCCTCATCCTCTCCGGGTGTCAGCCTTATCTGGTCAACGTTTGCCAGACATAACTCTTGTCACCTTACCTATCGCCCTCACCCTCTCCGGCAATCACACAGAACATTAGCTTTTGTGTTTTCAAGGCTCCTGATCTAGCAGCAGTGTTCAGTAAAAATAAAGCACTGTCTCTCCCACCTCACCGGCCCTACGATTGCACCATTGACCTCCTCCCAGGGGCTCCCTTGCCCTCTGCCCGTCTCTATAGTCTCTATAGCCTTGGAAAAATATATTTTTCCCGTCGTCATCTCCTGTGGGGGCAGGTTTCTTTTTTGTCGAAAAGAAAGACAAGACTCTCCGGCCATGCATAGATTTCCGTGGGCTTTACAAAATCACTGTAAAAAACAAATACCCCCTACCGCTTCTGAATTCGGCCTTTAAACTGCTTCAGGGGGCCACTGTGTTTAGCAAGCTCGACCTCCGTAATGCCTACCACTTGGTGAGAATTCGTGAGGGAGATGAATGGAAGACAGCGTTCAACACACCCCTTGGGCATTTTGAATATCTGGTGATGCCCTTCGGATTGACCAATGCCCCAGCAGTATTCCAAGCTCTCGTTAATGATGTGCTAAGAGATTTTATTAATCAATGTGCCTTTCTTTATCTGGATGATATTCTGATTTTCTCCAAGTCCCAGGCGGAACACGAGGTCCATGTCCAACAGATCCTTCAGCGCCTCCTGGAGAACAGACTGTTCGTGAAGGGTGAGAAGTGTGAATTCCATGTGGACACTGTGGCTTTCCTAGGTTACATTATCGCCCGGGGAGATCTAAAGCCTGACCCAGAGAAGGTTTGGGTCGTTGTGGACTGGCCTCGGCCCCAAACCGTCTCCGGATCCAGCACTTCCTTTGATTTGCCAATTTCTATTGGTGCTTCATTAGAGACTTCAGTAAGATCGCTTTACCACTCACCAAACTCACCTCTCCAAAAAACCCCTTTCAGTGGGGCCCGCCTGCTCAGGAAGCCTTCGACCTACTGAAAAAGAAGTTTGCCACTGCTCCTATCCTCCATCAGCCTAACCTCCAGCAGCAGTTCGTGGTAGAGGTGGATGCGTCTGACACCGGGGCTGGGGCAGTTCTTTCCCAAATGTTTGAAGGTAAACTTCACCCTTGTGTTTTTTTTTTCACGTCGCTTCTCATCCGCAGAACACAATTACGACATTGGGGACCGGGAGTTGGTGGCAGTCAAGCTTGCCCTGGAGGAGTGGCGGGACTGGCTGAAGGGCGCTGAACACCCTTTCATCGTATGGACATGTAACCCAGAGTAAAATCCTGCACTTATTTCCTGCCATTGAACGCATCACAGGTACATGACTCCAACCACATGACTTTGCTCAGCCAATCGGATGGCATGTGGGTCATAGTAAGCCTGTCCAGCTTCCTCCTGTCAGATGCCTGGAGGCAAGCCAGGTGACAGAGCTGTTGCAGGTTTGTATTGGCAAACACTTGCTTTTCCCATTTTAAAGCATTTCTTTTAACACCCACTAACTTATGCAACTTAGATGCTGATTACTGTGAGCCAGAGCCATAGTGTTGTTGTGCACTGAACAGAACGGAATTGGTGAGTTTGAACTTTTAATTGACTGTTTGTATTGCTACCAGCTGACGCTAATTGGCTGCTGCCGGTCCAAACAATTTGATTTTGATTTGACCGATATTTGTTGAATAAAAAACATTGTGAAGCTACATAGTATGTATATAGCAGTTGAAATGTTTTAGTTAAATCCTTATTGGTTAAATATAGTGTTTGTTTATTTATTTATAAATTGTGTACACAGGAACAAGAATAACTTAATGTATTTAGCTTAATTGGCTGACATTTTTGTATTATTCTTGTGATTTCTTATTGGCCTTGTTTATTTAATGCAGGCCAGGTGAACCTTTTTTGGGGTATGAAAAAGGAGCCAATGAACGGCTAGGAGCAGGACTCATTCTGCAATTGAAGCTTCCACTGGTTGGGTAGGAAGCTATCAAAGACGACACTCTGTCCCCATTTTCCAAATACACTGATTTCCACAATCATACACACCATTCCCCTCATTTATGGACAATAGCGCTTGGACATCTCTCATGGACATTCAGATAAAACTCATGGACTTCAGTGTGGATCAGTGGATTTGATGTTAACATGTGTTATTTATGGGGAACTGTTGTTTTGAGAATCTGTATTGCTTGGTATAAGCCAGAAGCCAGAAGAATTTGCTTAGTTGTCTTTGTGCACCCCCACTGGGTTTTTGATTAATTGAATAGCTGCAGCAGGAGTGATTATTTAAGTTTTCCTTTTCTTTTCTTGTTATTTTTCTTTGGGGTTTGGTTAAATACATGGTACCTGCAAAAGCATTTTGTGTTGTGTGTATTTATTAATTACTGCCCATCAGCTCCAGTAGCATTCCTAAATCTTCTGATTAATAATAACCCTAATATTTCACTCAATACCTAGCCTGTATTAATTCATTAGCGCTTCATCAGTGTTACATTTCTTGGCGAGCCAGCCAGGAGCTGATTTGGTTAGTAATTAATATATATTCAAACTCACCAATTTATTTTTCCCCATAATGGAAGTTTTTGAGACACTTGCCATTAAGATCCCAAATGCGGTTTTAATTGACGGAGTAACTGAGCACTCGCTTGATGAAGTTATACATTTCCTTGAACAGTATGGTGACATAGGCCGCAAGGTTACTATAGATTCACCAGAATCTGAATTTAATGACATGCTTGTCGCTGAGTACGCTTCGGGTTTATCTTTAACGCGTTTGTCTCAGTTGTTACCGCACACATCTATTTCAGATTCAGGTGACAAACTCCACATTGAAAGTCTATCTGAAATTTATGCATCAAAAGTTAGTGGTTCCAAGACAAATACTTACTTGGCTGACTTAAAAAGAATAGCCAAATTATCTGGGAGGGATTATGCAGAAGTCCTCAGTGAGGGGATGACCCAGATACGCCGGTCCCTTGCAGAGCTCAACCCAGAGACTCCAGTGGTTGCAGAACCAGAAGATTCAAAACCTCCCGATTCAGTCTTTCCTCCTTCATTACCAGCCTCTCTTCCATCTAAGTCCCCTTCTGTTGTCAGTGGTGCTGAAGCACAAGGCGGAGAGAGGCATTCTGCCTCCATTCCAGCGGCTGATCTCAACCCTCCTGAAGTACAACGCTATGTTGTGGAACACGTTGTTCGGAGTGGGGACAGCTCGCTGCATGCATTCCATCGACTGAGAGCGTTTTCTGGTAAAGTACCCAGGCCAATTCAAGAGACAGATTATGATATATGGCAATCAGGTGTTCAATTAGCCCTGAAAGATCCATCTATATCTGATCTGCAGCGCACCAGACTGATTCGTGACAGTCTACTGCCTCCTGCCTGTAATATGGTAAAACATCTCAGCCTTGACACACCACCAGAAGTCTATATGAAACAACTTGACTCAGCCTATGGCACTGTGCAAGATGGGGAAGAGTTATATGCCAAGTTCATGGACACCTTCCAGGACAGTGGAGAAAAGCCTTCGGCCTATTTGCAACGTCTGCAGGTGGTATTACAGCATGCAGCAAAAAGAGGAGGTGTTTTAGAGAAAGACATGGACAACCGACTGTTGAATCAATTCTGCAGGGGATGTTGGGATAACAATTTAATATCGGAACTCCAACTTAAACAAAAGAAACACAACCCCCCCAAATTTACTGAACTTCTATTACTCCTTCAAACTGAAGAGGACAGAGAGGCAGCAAAGACATTAAGGATGAAACAGCATTTGGGACCGACAAAACAGAAAGCCACCACTAATGCCCAGTTTGCCAATACTGGAGAAGAAACTAACCTCTGTACTGCGCTAACCACTCTGACTAAACAGCTCTCACAACAGATGGCAGCTATACAACAGCAGCTTTCAGCTTTGACAGCACAGCAGTGTAATGTCAAACCACCGGTTGCTGCCTGCCCAGCTCCAAAGCTCTATGGGCCAAAGAAGGTTGGTAAGAATCCAAAACCTAGCGTCTCCAGCCCTAAACCAGGGTTTTGCTTCCGCTGTGGAGAAGATGGTCACATTAAGCCACAATGTGAAAATGCACCCAATTCAGCATTGGTAAGTGCTAAGCGGAAACAATTTGACAACAAACAAAAGTGGCAGAAGCAAAAGTCCTCTGCTTCTGAGGATTTAAACTAGTTCCAGTTCCTGTTGAGGGGCAAACAGGAGCTGAGCTGGACCAACCTTGTCCCGCTGAGAACAAAAAGCATGCCAAGTGTGCAAAATTGCAGACAAAGACAAAGATCCACACTAGATTACCACCAGGATTACTTGGATCCAGATGTACAGCAGAAGTCAACATTGCAGGTTGCAACTGCCCGTGTCTACTGGATACTGGTTCCCTGGTTACCACAATTCCAGTTTCATTCTATAATGAGCATCTCTCCGATCAGCCAGTCCACCCATTGAATGAGCTTCTTCATGTGGAGGGGGCTGCTGATCAGTGTGTTCCATACCTTGGGTATGTTGAAGTTGCCATGACATTTCCAAAAGACTTTCTTGGGAGTGACTTCCCAGTTCAAACGCTTGCACTTGTTGTTCCTGATGTGAGACCTGATTTTCCAACCTCAGTACTTGTTGGCATGAATACACTTGAAATTCTTTATGACCAATTCTCTTCTAGTAACTGTTCATCATTCCAGCCTACCTCTTACGGGTACAGAGCAGTTCTGCAAACTCTCCAAGTGACGTACCAACAGAATTGTAATGATCATCTTGGTGTTGTGACGACCCTTAGTAAATCTCCTGTGCTAATTCCAGCTGGCTGCACAGTTGTGGTCGAGGGTTCTGCCAAGCTTCTCAGCCCAGCTAGTCAATGTGTTGTCATTCAGCACCTGGGTTCAGGCCTGCCGGGTGGTTTGTGTGTCAGTAATTGTCTAGTCGCTCTTAAAGCTGGTACACACACTCAGGTTCCAGTTGTTGTATCAAACGGAACAGAGCAAAACATCTACATACCAGCTTTGAGTGTCATTGCAGAGCTGGGAGCCTATGACTGCATAATCTCTGAGCACAGTGTGACCAACCCCCCAGATCGGGAGATGTTGTCAACACCCCTCACTTTCAATTTTGGTGAGTCACCAATACCAGCAGAATGGAAAGAACGGATCACAACCAAACTAAATGCCATGTCTGAAGTTTTTTCACATCATGACTTGGATTTTGGTTGCACTAAAGAAGTGAAGCATTACATCAAGCTCCATGACAATACCCCTTTTAAACACAAAGCAAGACCTATTCATCCCCAGGACATAGAAGCTGTTCATAAACATCTTCGAGAGCTTCTAGATGCTGGTGTTATCAGGGAGTCGGAGTCATCATTTTCATCACCAATAGTGGTTGTCAAGAAGAAAAATGGAGACATTCGACTATGTATTGACTACCGCAAACTCAACCTGCAAACGATTAAGGATGCGTATGCATTGCCCAACTTGGAGGAATCGTTTACAGCACTCACTGGATCGAAATGGTTCTCTGTGCTTGATCTCAAATCTGGTTATTATCAGATATAGATGGATGAAGCTGATAAAGCCAAAACCGCTTTTGTAACGCCAATTGGGTTTTGGGAGTTCAACCGAATGCCTCAAGGAGTTACTAATGCACCTTCAACGTTCCAAAGACTCATGGAGAAGTGCATGGGAGACTTGCACTTGAAAGAGGTCCTGGTGTTTTTGGATGATTTGATCATATTCTCCAACACCCTTGAGGAGCACGAAGACCGTTTGCTGAGAGTGTTGAATCGCTTGAAAGAATTTGGGTTAAAACTTTCTCCAGAAAAATGCAAATTCTTTCAGACATCCGTCAGATACTTGGGCCACATTGTTTCAGAAAATGGTGTTGAGACAGACCCAGCAAAGGTTGCCACCTTGAAATCCTGGCCAATTCCAACCAACTTGAAGACCTTGAAATCTTTTCTGGGATTCGCTGGCTACTATAGGCGTTTTATTAAGGGATATGCCATGATCGGCAAGCCACTCAACAACCTCACAAGTGGGTACCCATCCACACACAAAAGCTCTAAAAATGAGACTTCTAAGAGCTCACAGTTTGATCCCAAGCAATCCTTTGGTTCCAGGTGGAGTCCTGAATGTCAGTTGGCTTTTGATACTCTAATTGACAAACTTACCACTGCACCAGTTCTAGGTTTTGCTGATCCGGCACTGCCTTACATTCTCCACACAGATGCCAGCACCACCGGATTGGGCGCCGCCCTTTACCAAGAGCAAGAGGGGAGACTTAGGGTGATAGCCTATGCTAGTAGGGGTTTGTCATCCAGTGAAAGTCGTTACCCAGCTCACAAGTAGGGATGGGTATCGAAAACCGGTTCTTGTTGAGAACCGGTTCCCACTGTTTCAATTCCTTGGAATTGTTTGCCATTTTTGCAAACGATTCCCTTATTGATTCCAGTCGCCCCAAATGACGTCACCACGTTGCGGAGCGTCATTTACCTGGCAGGAAACATGGCGGCTCAAAAGTTTGGTTATACTTTACGAGAACGGATGACAACAGGGCAACTTGCAATACTTGCAAAGTAGATATTTCATTTAAGGGAGGAAACACTACGAATATGCAAAAGCATTTGCTCACAAAACACGCGATGACCTGAAATGAATGTCGTAATTTTAATTCCGCTCCGGACTCGTGAATCTCAACCCAGCAGCAGCGGTAACGTTTGCACGTCCTCTCCCGTTAATGCGGCAGGTAAATAATCAACTAACAGTGCATATTATGTTAGCGCGATCTGCCTTATTACAAAACCTGCCATTACTGTGCATTTAGGTGACCATGATGAGAGAGACAGACAGAGTCTGGCTGGCTCAGATGCTGGCAGTTCTCGCTGCAGTTTACCGGTAGCGTCTCCTTTCAGGCCAGGATAGACGAATGTCACCGAGCAGTGACTAAGTTTGTGGTCAAAGGCTTGCACCTATTTGCCACAGCAGATGCCCCGATTTTCGGTAAGTGAATGTGTTTAATTGTAGGCAGGGACATTACTGGATATTCTTGTGTAATTGCTACAGAATAATTTATGTTATACTTTGTTATTGCTACAGAAGAATATTTATTTTATTATTTTGCATTTACTATTTTTTTTCCTGGGGACCCTGTGACACCCCATGGAAGAGCCATAGGCTGGATCTCTTAAGATCTCACTGTTGGGTTTGTAAGGCCATGTTACTCCTAAATTTCTATCTTGTTCAAAGAGAAGATATAAAACAAAGTTCTAAGCTAATCGACCTTAGTGTTCTCCTATAAGAGAATCGATAAAGAATCGAATCGTTAAAGAGAATCGAAACTGGAATCGGAATCGTGAAAATCTTATCAATACCCATCCCTACTCACAAGCTTGAATTCTTGGCACTGAAGTGGAGCGTGACAGAAAAATTTCATGATTACTTGTACGGAGCAAGTTTTACAGTGGTCACGGATAACAACCCACTTACCTATATCTTGACATCAGCAAAGTTGGATGCTACCGGCCATCGTTGGCTGGCTGCTCTTTCTACATTCTCGTTGAAGATACAGTATCGAGCTGGCAAGCAAAATCTGGATGCAGATGCACTTTCCCGTCGGCCCCATGATGGTACTTCCTCTAGTGAACTTGCTCAAAAAGATGAGGAGCTAATTAATCAGTTTACTCAACAACATCTCTCAAGCAGCAGTGACGGTGAAATATCAGCTGAAGTCGTCGATGCGATTTGCCAAAGCTGTGTTGTCAGGACCCAAGCTGAGAATAGTTTGGTCGAATCCCTGTCCATCAACACAGCAGTGCTTCCCAAGAATTACTCAGAAGGTTCCCATGGACTTCCTGTTATTTCCACCATATCCCATTCTGAGCTTTATGAAAAACAGAGAACTGATCCAACTCTCCGGGAGGTTATTCACCAGTTGGAGTCAGGAGAAAAAGTTCCTCTGACAGCCAGGAAAGAGCTTCCTGAAATTCCTCCTCTCCTTCGAGAACTGAATAAATTGGAGCTGATTGATGGTATTCTCTATAGGACGAGATATGAAAATGAACAACCATCATACCAACTGGTCCTTCCGACAGAACTGCAGCAAACTGTTCTCCACAGCCTCCACAATGATATGGGCCACCTGGGAGTGGAACGGACCCTTGACCTTGCCAGGACTCGGTTCTATTGGCCAAGAATGGCAGTGGATGTGGAAAATAAAATAAAAACCTGTGGCCGGTGTATTCGCCGGAAAAGCTTGCCGGAGAGAGCTGCTCCTCTTGTTAACATTCGGACATCACGTCCACTTGAACTCATTTGTATGGATTTCCTCAGTCTCGAGCCCGATACCAGCAACACCAAAGACATCCTGGCACTGACAGATCATTTCACCAAATACGCCCTTGCCATTCCAACACCAAACCAAAAGGCAAAAACTGTGGCTAAATGTCTTTGGGAAAACTTCATCGTTTATTATGGAATTCCAGAAAGACTCCATACAGATCAAGGGCCAGACTTTGAGTCGAAATTGATAAAGGAGTTATGTGCCCTGTTGGGAGTCCAAAAGTGTCACACAACACCGTACCATCCAAGAGGAAACCCAGTAGAGAGGTTTAATCGCACTTTACTGGCCATGTTGGGAACTCTTGAATCCAAACAGAAATCCAAATGGAAACAGTTTGTGAAACCACTTGTCCATGCATACAACTGTACCAAAAATGAAGTCACTGGCTACACCCCATACGAACTAATGTTTGGACGTTGTCCTCGTCTCCCCATTGACCTCGCTTTTAATCTTCCTGTACGTGAGAAAGAACATCAGACACATTCACAGTATGTACAAGACTTAAAAGCTAGGTTGAAAGAAAGTTATCTGCTATCTTCAAAGAATGCTGCGAAGAACGCTGAGAGGAACAAGACTCGATTTGACCAACGTATTATACCATCCAAGCTGGAAGTTGGAAGCAGAGTTTTGGTGCGGAACATGAGGCTGAGAGGTAAACATAAACTTGCTGACAAATGGGAACCAGATGTCTTTGTAGTGCTGAAATGTGCCAAAGATCTCCCCGTCTACACCGTAAAACCAGAATGCAAAGACGGCCCAATTCGCACATTGCACAGAGATCTCCTTCTTCCGTGTGGGTTTCTTCCTGCAACAGAGTCAGGAACATCAGATGAGACTATTCCAATCACACCCTCTTTAACTCATCAACAGACCAAGAAACAACAGGAATCTCCTGAGTACTTTGTTGAAGAGAATGAAGTGGAACCGACCTTTGTCCATCTTGCCCCGCTCCCAATGGAGTTTAGGGTGGAGAAGTCTCCCAACCCCCTACAGTCTTTTCCCAGTGGTGAGGAGGAAAAGCTTCCTCCAACATCTACACCTGAAATGGAATCAGCTGGGGAAGCTCTGTTAGGATCTCAGAGGGAAGAACCATTGGAGTTTGATGCTGATGATGACCATAAAAATCTGGAATACATCCAATCGGCCAAGCACCTCAAGTCACGGCAAGCTAGGTGGGCACTCTTTTTCTCTCGGTTCAATTTCTCTATCACCTACAGGCCCGGATCCCGCAATGTAAAGCCGGATGCGCTCTCCCAGCTGTTCACCAACATTGTGGAGTGCACTGACCCTGAGCCCATCCTTCATGCTGCCTGTGTGGACGGAGCAGTCACATGGGAGATCGAAACTCTAGCTCGACAGGCTCAGGACACTGATCCAGGTACAGGGCCCCCTGGCCGGCTGTTCGTTCCTACTGCTGTCCGTGCCCAGTTTCTTCAGTGGGATCACACTGCTCGAATCACCTGCCACCCAGGGGTTCAGCGTACCATCACCTTTCTTCAACGTTATTTTTGGTGGCCTACATTAGAGATAGATGCTAGAGAATATGTCACCGCCTGCACCAAATGCGCCCGGGGCAAACGCCCCAATCGCCCACCATCTGTACTGCTTCAACCTCTGCCCATGCCTGGCCGACCTTGGTCACACCATGCCCTGGATTTCATTACTGGCCTCCCGCCTTCCTTGGGTAATTCCACTATTCTAACCATTGTTGATCGTTTTTCAAAAGCTGTTCATTTTGTCGCCCTCCTGTGAGATTATTGTACTATTTTATGCCATGTTATACCTCTAATTAAAGACTGTGGAATCATTATATAGTTTTAGGTTGCATCATTCTCCTGACTTAGAAGGTGATAACTATTACATTTATTAGACTGATTTGTATTACATCAGACTGCTGATTTATTGTGAATGAATTACATTGTTTATGATGCATTATACTGCTGATTCATAATAAATACTGTTTTCAGAGAATCATGGCCTTATTTGTCTGATTAGGAAGAACAGAACATACTGCACAGGAAGCCAAGGTCATAACGTAGGCTCACTGAGGCTCGTTGAGAGTCAGGGAGATCATGCATAATGAGCTCATCTTTCACTTCTTCACAAACATTGTTAAGTAATGCACGTCCTCCTGTCCCCAGCCTGTCTCTTCAGCCAAAATCCAAAAATCAATGGAATAGTCTGACATGCTCCGCTTACCTTGGTTGAAGTTACACAGACAAAGTGCAGCAGCTTCAGCGCCAGAGCCCTTATTAAACACAGTCTTGAATTTTGACAGGAAATCAGCATAGGAAATCCCAGGATCAGAGCTAAGCACGACTTGAGCCCATTTTAATAAGCGGTCCCGTAGCAATTGTACAAAGAACGTTATCTTGGCCCCGTCATTCTTATGGAAGTGCTGCTGCTCGCAGAAAACAAGAGAACTTTGAGCCAGAAAACCAGCACATTTATCCGACTCACCCGCAAAAGGTTCCAGAGTAGGCAGGGGTCCGTCTGAAGGTGGAGAAGGTGCCGGTGATGCGCTCGCAGCGGCTGCGGCAGCAGCAGATAAAGGCTCCTGGGGGGCAGGGACTGTCGGCTGAAGATTGCCTTCCAGTGGGGTTAAACGAGCGACCGCCTGCGTGAGTGCCGCTATCTCGTTGCGAAGCTGCTCCAGCATTTGCTCATGTCGAGTCAAAGCGGTTCCCAGCGCAATGAGAGCCTGAGCGACGGGGTCCTGAGCGTCTGGATTCTGACCCGCACAGTCCATGCTGGCTGGATCGTTCTGTCACGGGTTGTAAACGGACTCATGCGCAGACCAGGGATACTTGCCAGGAAGACAGTGAATTTATTTTCAAAAGACAACACCAGGTGATAATATGTACACGTGCAAGAGAGGGGAAAGGGGGAGGTCCAGGGTCCGTGAGGGAAAAGGAGGGGGATTAAACAGACTCCAAACGTTTCCAAATTTCTCTCCTCTCTCCACCACAAGGTCGTACACGCCACACACTCGCTCACAGGCGGGGCTGGGTCCGGGAAAGATCTGTTCACAGAAACTCTGGTTAGCAACAGATTGACAGAAAGCAACTCACAGATTCTAATTTCTCTGACTGCAGGGGGACTGACGCTGATAGCTCAACTATCCAGCGACGAGTAGCACAGTGCTGCCATCTTAAGTAGGGCTCGGGATTACGAAGATAGGCAGCAGGCATGGAGATAGCAGGTGCGTGGGCCAGGAGCCCATAATGAGCACCGCCCCAGGCAGTAGAGAGAGAGAGAGAGAAAGAGCAAAAACAACAAAAACACATGTTGCCTAATACGGGATCAGCTGGTGAGGCACTGGGACCATGACAATAAGGCTCCTCTGTAGTGAACATGCATACAACTAAGTGAGAAAGTGAAATTACTATAACTAATGCGATATGATTAAATATGTGATTAATACATCATGAAGAAAGAAATCTTCTAGTACAATCCCACCCTTTTGTGATTAACAACCCCATAAAATCACATAAAAAAAACACATGGAGATTTCTTTCCCAGCCCCTGTACATATCATCAGCATCAGTGCACACTCAAAGATGTTTCACAATGTGCATCATTGGAAACATCCAATCATTGGAAACATCCAAAAAAAAAAACATCCCCAAACAAAACAAAACAAAAACACAGAGCACCTTCACACTTTAATTTTCATCCCCACCCTCACTGTCCTCATCACTGTCCCTATCTTCAACAGGGGCAACTGATATTTAACCTCCTAAGACCCGAAGCCTTTCATGGCATGCATTTTTAATTTCTCTTTGCTATTTGGGCTGATTAGGACCTGATGAATGTGAAGAATTGCCAGATTTTCTTTTTACCTGATTTTTTGTTTCTGAGAAAAAATAATACCACATAAGAGGACATTCACTTTAAATTTCGATAGAACAGTGGCAGTGTAATGTCCTCGTGAGTGGATATCAGGTCCTTGTAGAGCGAAATTTAGTCTTTTGGTCTACACAACCCAAAATGTGATGTCCTCATATGTGGATGCCAGGTCCTAGGAGGTTAAGGGACTCTTCTTCTCTTGTCAGCGCAGTTACAATCAACCTGTTCACTAGGGTGCGGAGGCACGGGATGAAACAACAGCCACAACATGTAAGTATGGCAACAAATGTGGCTATGGACATCAACAAAGACACCATTATAGCTTTATACTTACCAAAATGGTTACAGAACCAGTCATCCAAGGGCTTAATTATGCCAGAATCCTCTGCCATTTGGGTGGACAGCTTTCTCAACCCATCCAGTGCCCTGGTTACAGAGCCATCTGGAGCTGTGTTATTAGGGATAAAAGTACAACACAGAGGACCCACCATGGCACAAACACCCCCCCCCCCTTCTCAGCCAAAAGCATGTCCAGGGCCACCCTATTCTACCAGGTGTTGTGGAAAATTTAACAATAACCTGCAACACACCCAGTGAGCTTGATTTGAAGTGGGTTTAATAAACACATTGCAATGTGGAGAGAGCATCCCAGTGTTACACTAGGACCATCTCTGAATTGTGGCCACCACCCTTACATCTTATATACGCAGACACAGACGCTCTTAAACAAAGAACATTCCACAGCAGATCAATTATTGGCAGATCCTTAACTGTTCAATCTAAGAAAAGCTCCGACCAACCGTCACCTCATCTGCAACAGGATGTCCAGAGCCCTCAAGAGGAAAATGAGTCTGCTGTGAAGGTGCAATAAAACTTGGCCCTCACTTGTGATCACATTCCACATACATACAAACTGGTGACAGGAGTGCTCTTACTATACTAAAGTGATATGGTTAAAATATGTGATTAATACATGAGAAAAGAAATCTGCCACCACATTCCACCCTTTGGAAAGAAAAATTGATTCAAACCCTCCCGCGACCTGGTTGGCCAATTTATACCCACCAGGAACACCCTATATAAGTTGGGGAGTTTCTAGTTAAATCAAAATCTTTTGTCCTGGCTCTACGGGTCCTCCCCTCATGGATCTCTGCAGTAGCATGAGATCCTGCTAACACTATAGGGAGGGCCAATCTTACAACAGTACAAGTTCCTGACCAGCCACTAGTCAGAATGTCTCTCAGGGTTTTGTCTCCACACCACCAGAACAGGTCAGCACGAGCAACATTAAGATTACTCATATTTGCCCATTCGGTAACATCTATAATTTTATCACACCATGAATCACTAGGAATACACTCGGAATACCCATGGTGGTAACACTACACCCGTTTAACCCTCATTAAACAGGTGTAGTTTCCAGCTCTTGGAGAAAACACAGGGGGAGTGACACCCTTCTCAACTAGAGGGAAAAGGGTACCCAATGTGACACAATCATGATCCACCCTTTCCTTCATGTGTACCTGTTACATGCAATCAAACCCCTGCCTGTCCTCCCAGAACAGTAAAGGGGCCGGCACTGTGAACGGTGTAGGGTGTGCTGTGGAGCAGGTTACACACTCTGTCATGCCATTACACTTGGCTGTGTAAGTTATCCAATCCAGCCAAATGTTTTTCTCTATATACCCTGTCTCTACCTGTATCACATACTCAGGTGAGAATATGTTTACATACCTCATAAGTGGGTCCCTTGACCCTTATCTACCTGTTCTTCCTCTGTTGCAGGTGGTTTCCCTGTGTACAGCTTACAATGGCTGATGTGTATCCACGTGGCTCTCTCCGCAACTTTCACCGCCGTTTGTGTGGTCAGCAGGACTTGGAACGGGCCCAGCCAGCATCTTGCCTTTCAGTGCTTCCTCCTGAAGTTTTTTTTTTTACCAGCAACCAGTCTCCTGGCTTAAAGGGGTGCAGGGGTCCCTCTGCTGGCTTGGGCAGGGTTGCCTTCACTGTCCGGTGTATCTGCGAGAGAGTCTTGGAAAGATTTTGACAATAAACAATCATTTCACTGCTACACAATTCTGTGGACATGCCTGCCCACTTTGGAGGTTCTGCCCCCATTCTCGCAGGGCGTCCATACAGCACCTCATAAGGGCTGAGATGTGTTGGAGGTCTGGCCCGCATGCGCATGTGCATTTTGGCCATGAGAGGCCAGTCTCTTCACAGCACTTTGCCAGTTTTGTTTTCAAAGAGTCATTCACTCTTTCCACAGCACCTCCAGATTGTGGGTGATATGCACAATGTGTTTGCAACCTAAACCCCAATCGCTTGCTAATTTCTTTTAGCGCCTGGTTTACAAAAGGAGTGCCATCGTCACTAGTGATTTTCCCTGGGATACCCCATCTGGGAATAATTTCTGACAAGAGAGCTTTTGCCACAGCACTGCCATCTGCATGCTTGGTGGGGAACACTTCCACCCACTTGGAAAACATGTCCACTACCATTAAACAATACCTTTTCCCCTCTGCTTGTGTCAATTCAATGAAATCCATCATAAGATAGTCGAAAGGCATGTCAGGTGGAGGGTGTGCTGCAGTGTCTACATGTGCTGGGCGTCCCACATTATTGGTTGCACAAATTAGACACTTTTTGCAATACCTTTCATGTCATGGTTCTGGGTCGGTTCGACCCAGCTTTTGGAGTTGTTATGTTTTGGTTTTGAATGATGGATTTTTCCTGTATACTGGTGGTGGTGATGATTATGATGGTGATAGATTATTATTTTGAGTTCCATGTTTCTGTTTATTTGTGTTTAGGATTTGTGTTCTCATGTTTTGTGTGGGTTTAGTTCCATGCGTCATTTTCTGTCTGTCTCTAAATAACAGACATTTCAGCTGCTGCAGAAAAACCTTTTGTAAACCACAGCGCTGTTACTGCCTGTAGCATCCCCCCTTTGGACACATGGTCTAACCCGTGTGCCCACTTAAGAAACAAAGGGAAAAAATGCTTAGGCAGGCATGGGTGACCATCAGAAAAACGCCAGACAGATTGTGTCAGTGCACAGCCAGATTTGTGCCAGAGATCTTTCTATGCCTGAGAGGCAAATGCCTGCACAGCAGAGAGGTCAGTGAGGTCAGGTGTGGGCAAAGAAGCTAACACAAGTTGAAAAAACGGTCTCTCAATGCAGCGTTGCCTTGAGAGACAGAGTCAGTGTTACCTGTATGTGCAGCAAACTTCACCACAGCAATGCGAGCAGGTAGGAGGATGGCTTCTAGCAGCGCTGCTACCTGGTCCGCATTGAGTATGGGCTTCCCGTCAGATTTCAGAAACTTCATGTGTCTCCACAGGGCACCAAGGTCATGCACGACGCCAAACGCGTAGCGAGAATCAGTGTAGATAGTGACAGAGTGACCCTCGGCAAATTTAAAGGCTTCTGTCAATGCCACAAGTTTCGCGGTCTGTACTGAGAAATGCTTGGGCAATGAGCCTGAAATGAGAATGTCATGATCAGAACACACAGCAAAAATTTCATGCATAATCTTATTCCTGTTCTTTGTTTAGAATTGTATTGTTTGGTCTGACCTATTTGTTTCGATGGTAGAGACTAATGAGATTCAGGTGTGCGTGAAGTCCTGTATAAAGCAAGTGGGATTTTTGCCTACCAGGTTGATTGTTTTATGGTAGAATGGAGATGCCAGAAGTAAAGTATACTGAAAAGAAACTTAAATATTCCGCTGATGCTGTTTACTTATCACCTTCCTTGCTGCTTACGTTATGCTGCCTCACAGAATCTACAGTAGATTTAAATTGGCCCATGATGTATTAATCTGCTACACCTGTTATTTTCTTATTCAACTGTTGCGATATAATCACGTCGTGCTGCCAATGACCGTATGAAATGTTATCATTCAACAGTTCCCATTCAAGTGGGGACAAAAAATATCTAATAGAGATCTCTTCTCTGAGATATAAATGTTTTATATATTTCATATTGGGAAATATATCACCTCCCAGGAATCCATCCTCTAAACTCCTCTGATATTTTTATTTTCAAGGAGAAAAATGGATTTCAAAAATGCATCCAATGGCTATGTGGTAATAATGTTAGCATTTTGACTGTGTGTCATAGTTCCTTATAGTATAATTTACTTATGGATGTCAATTCTCACATATTAAGTGCTACTGTATATGGTGAAAGTTTGTCAATTAAGACAAAGTGGCATGTTACTTTTTGATCTTTCAGCTGAATCACTTTATCCAGAGAGAAGTTGTTACTTTAACCCTGTAAGATTTAGTGTATGAGAACTACTCTGACATGTATGTGAGCAGGCCCAGAGTGAATAGAGATGAATAGAGATGAGCTCTGGTGCAGGGTTTCATGTCTTAGAAAAGCAGACCCTGGCCAGTGTTCTGTCACACCCAAGGTGAAATATCTGAACACAAACACAAGTAAAAACCTAATGTGTATGCGAGGCTTCAGGAAACCCCAACAGTGTGGAAGGATGAGGAATAGGTTGGAAATAAAAGTGCAGATGACAGCATGATGGATGAGGATGACTGTGCTTACTTCAAGTCCCATAATCTCAGGTTTATACCGTTACCACGGAGGATATACAATAACAGAACTTTTTACATGTTGCAGAACAGATGTAGCCTCATGTCATTGTGATGTAAAACATGAATAGGAAACATGAGGACATCAGCTTGTAAACTATAAGTACATGAACAAACTGTAAATGACTTCTGGTTCAAACTAGCCTACCATCTTTTGCTATTAGTTCATCTATAGATTCAGCATCAAAAGTAACAAATTCTTGACTTTGACATAATTATGACATTTACGGGTCAATGTGAAGCACTTCTGTTTGAACTGAGGTGGAAAATGGGTGCAGCTACTCTGCTGTACAGGAGGAGGTGTTGGTGCATTGTGAATCTCCCATAGTGGGATTTATAATAAAAGAACCTTCTTAGTGTGTAAAACAATCCACAGCAGAAACAAACACAGGAATGAAATTAATACACCAGAGGTCTGGACCCTGTTAAACTGATGAGTATATAACACCATCATAATCTCATGTAAGCTTGTCTACTATATGCCCTGATCACAAAGCAAAGAGCCAAAACAGTGACAGGAAAGCCAGTAGCTGTGCTGAATACAACTTGCAAAAATAAAAAACTGAATCCAAACAGCCTCAACAAATCAAGAGTTTATGAAAGGATGGCAGGTGAATGATACAGAAGTAAATATCTGACAGCATTCTAGTAGTTATGCATGTTGTTGCTGAATCACTTAAGTTGTAATCACAATAAAACAATCAATTATTTTCCCACGTGAATTTTTCATTGTTGACATAATGCTGATCAGTTTTTTCATTGTTTTATGTGACAGAAGAGAAAAGACTACAACCACTAGTATAAACATTTCAGGATGGTCCCATAGTCAGTCACGACCCACAGATTGCCACGATCATAGCTCACATGGCTGATGCGAGAGGGCATTGGTATTTTGGTCCAGCTCGTGCCTTGTGGAGTGCTGCTGTCGATGCCTTGTCTGTAGAGAGAAGACATTGATACTTAAATCATTGGATCTGTTTTATTTGTGCAATTGAGGTTTTGGCCTCAGCTCCTCGCCATATTATCTATCCTGAGTTAAGAGTTGTAAGTCTCATGGTTGCTCGGTCTGGTGACCCAAATATAATGTTTTTGATTATTTCATGTTCTGTGATTTGGGGGTTTCTCATGGTCTAGTCTGTTGCATTTCTAGCTCCTTTGGTTATTCCTTAGTATTTTTGGTGATTTCTAGTCTTTAGATTTTGTTAATGTTCTGTGTTACATCTAGTTATCTAGGTTTCTATGTTCGTGTATTTCCTGTTTTACTTTGGTAGTCTCATGTCCTGTGTTAGAGTTTTCTGTTTTGCTTCCTTCCTGTCTCGTGTGTCAGATTAGGTTAAGCTGAGTCTCCCTTCTGTATTTATTGTGTGTTTTCCTTTGTTCTTTGTCAGGTCGTCTGCATTTCCTCTGCTCTTCTTCACTCCACATTTTCAGGTTTTCTAGTTCAATGTTTCAAGTTTCATGTTCACCTTTTCCCAGTTTAGGTTTTGTTAGTTTCCTTTCTGCCATTTGTTTTGTAATATTTGTTGCAGCCCTAAATAAAGGCTTGCTTTCTGTTAACATCCACCTCCCTCTCCATTTGTCTGCATTTGGGTCCGCATTCTCTTCTCTCCACGCCGTCTGCCTTAGCAGGCGTGACAGGAAGAGGTAAATATGTTTAACAGATGTGAAAAATGAGATTTCTATTATTTCTTTTAAGTGAACACCTAAATGTATTATAGAGGAGAGACAGATCATTCAAAGAATCCACAACTGAAATCTGAAAATTCTGTAACAACAAAAATCACCAGAGGAGAATAATTTATGAGTTACAGAAACTATGATGATTATAAGTAAACATTACTAGTTTTCTTTTGTAGCATTTGACTGGTGATTCTACACATGAACATTTTATGGCTCAGTGATCATTACAATGAAAGTCGCTTCTAGAAAGATTTAAGCACAAATTGCCTTTGTGAGCAATTTGTTATTCATTTGTGGAGAGGTCATTCTAAGGTTGAAGAGCAAAATAGTGGTTGATCCATTGCATGGATAACAACAGAGGAGTCAAAAACATAACCTGATTCAAACAGAGACTGAAAGAGTCAAAGCAAAAAGAAAGAAAGAAAGAAAGAACAGAAATACTGCCAGGGCTAGTTAAAATGCTATCAGACTAGATTAAGTGTTTACCTTTGGAAGACATCTCCTCCTCTATTTACAACAAAGACGCTTCCATCAGTCCCAATTTCAACCATTACTGCAAGACCATCCATTTGTATCCAGCCACTGATGCCACAGGTGCTCGGTGTTACTTTCTGTCATGAAAAGCAAACATGGTGAGATGTCTTGATCATACAAATAACAACACAAATGATCATTAAAATAAAAAAAAAATAATTTAATGTGAAGTAGATGTTTTGACCTGAGTTCACTCCCCAGCATCCATATTTTGAGCTGCAACTGAAATACATTAAACTCCCTGGCAGGGTTGTCCAGCTCAGGGTGCTCTGTTCCCTGTAGGCTGAGGCAATGGTGCTTTTCAGACAGTGGATGGTGGAGGTGTCGGTAACTCCCACCACCTGACCATCACCTCCAGCATCCACCTGCTGTAAACTCTCACCTGAAGACATACAGAGGTACAGATCATTCATTCAAACAGCTGCTACTGTGCACACTCTGCTGTCTTAAGTCTGTGATAAAGCTCACCATTTGCAAAAACAAAGCTGCCAGCTACGTATTTGTAGACCCTGTTGTTGAGGTCAACACCCCAGATTCCTGCAGGTCCCACTGAGACATGCTTCAGGTTGAGTGAGCCCATTTTGTACCACTGTGATCCAAGCAGAAAGTATGCATAATTGTTGCTGTCTGTCATCACAACGTTCCCCTGCCCAGCATCAATCTGTACAGCAGGAAACTGCTGTGGACCCTCCGTGCAAGTGCCGCCTTTGAAGAGAAAACCATCAGTCATATGAATGGAACCTTTATTTATTTTAAGGATAAAAATAATTTGCTTCTTGTGTCATGAACTGGCTGTGTGGAGGCAGATGAGGACCCAAACGCAAAACTCACGGAGACAGGAACTGAACTCAAAATCACTGCTTTATTGCAGGCCTTACAACGAAACAGAACTAAACTGGGAATGCTAACAGAAGACCGAGGGAACACAGAAAGGCATACAGGTTCGGGGAGGAGACATTGACGACGCGACACTGAACTGAGGGAGACATGCACATAAATACACAGAGGGTTAACGAGGGAAGTGGGAGCACACGGGGAACACAGCTGACACAGATAATCATAACGAGACAGGGCAGGAGTGAACACAACATGACGCATACTGACGAGAGACTGTCAAAGTAAAACAGGACGTACACAGAGGTTCAGACAGGAGGAGAGAGAGCACAGACATAACGGGCTGGGGGAAACATTAAATGAAACACGAGGGGAAACGAGGGCTCACAGATACACAGAGGGGCACACAGGGGGTAATCAAATAAGGAACATCTTTAACAGAACCTAGGAACCACGGCATACGGAACAAAATACAAAAATACAAGAAAACTAAGAATGCTGGGCCAACATGGCCCAGGACCATGACATCTTGGTTGGTTTAAACAAATATAGTAAACGATAGTGTAGTTTTATTTTGAAAAACTGGACTTACCATGACTGACTGACAGGTAGTTTAGCATTAGCAGCAAGGCTGCGATAGCTTTCATCTTGTTTCTGAGTCTGTCTGCTGCAGGACTCTTCTGGGTGTGTTACTGGATGTTTGCTGAGCTACTGCACTGCACCGTTTGCGTGAGTGTGCAATTTATAATTTACCAATTATTGTGAAACATGAAACTTTTTTTCTTTTTTTTACACAATTTAGGCAAAGGAGGAAGTTGTGAAAGAGGGATTTTTTTCAAGTACAACCACAAAGCAAAGACTCTGAGGATTCTTCCAAGATAAAATGATTTCCATAAAACATACAAACCTTCCTGGGACATATTTCTATTAGTTGGGGAAAGTTACTAGTGGCAACTTAACTTTACTTTGAAGTTATTCCATCTTATTAATTAGTATTAGGTCCAAGCTACTCATGATTCATAATCATCTTTTGGTTGTTTATATATTGAAAACCCTATTTGTGCAGCTCTCTTGAAATATATACCCTAATCTCTGTTCCTTTCATGGGGTCTTACTTTAGATCCCGAGTTCCACCATACTACCGCAGGTAAAGTTGTTAATAGCACAACAATAGCTGAGGCTGTGATTATGACTCAATTCCAGACTCTGTAAATCCAAACCAAATCATGGCTGATTCTGTAAATGTCTTTGATTATGTAAGAAGTCTGTGTAATTTGTTTGTCTTCTGTAGAAAATAAAAAGAACAATATCTGTTTTGTCTCCTTCTGCCAAATGAACTGCTGCTCTAAAGAAAATTCAAAGAGGATGGAAACATAGTTTCTTTAAAAAAGCTGTACAAATGCATTAGTTTGTCTTCTTAGAGGCTTTGGCATATTATGTATGTTATTAACTTTAGTTTTTATTTGTAAATATAATGATAATCTTCAATACTAGTTTGTGGATGGAGACCTCCTCCCTAAGGCTGAAGTTTGCCCCTGCTCACTGAGGATGAGGGTTATCCAGAGTAATGAGTTAAAAATCTAGGTATACCATCAAAGACTGACTGAAAAACACTGGTTACAAAACACTTTTAAAAATAGTTCAAAAGTGCTGTCACGAATGAATAGCACATCCCAAAAGAGAAAGCCACAGATGTGGAAAAAATTTGGATTTGTAGAATATCAGTATGAAAGCCATGAATAACTGTTCAGAACAATAGCTCATATCACGATCATTTTGCTTTGTGTTATAATCAAAAGATGAAACAGAAGTAAAGAATAAAAGGAAATGAATCAAAGACTTTATTGAAGATATAATCAAGGGGAAAAAATGCCCACTCTGGGTCAGGGACGAGTTCCTGCCCCAAGTGGAGGAGTTTAAGTATCTTGGGGTCTTGTTCATGAGTGACCGGAGAACGACAGACAGATTCGTGCTGTGGCTGCAGTCATGTGGACCCTGTACCGATCCGTCATGGTGAAGAGGTAGCTGAGTATAAAAGTGAGACTCTCAATTAGCTGGTTGATCTACATCCCTACCCTCACCTATGGTCACAAGCTGTGGGTAGAGACCGAAAGAATGAGATCGCAGATACAAGCACAGGAAATGAGCTTCCTCTGAAGGGTGGCTGGATTCTCACTTAGAGACAGGGTGAGAAGTTCAGCCAGTAGAGCTGCTGCTCCTCCACATCGAAAGGAGCCAGTTGAGGTGGTTCAGGCATCTGACAAGGATGGGCGCCTCCTGGGTGAGGTGTTCCGTGCATGTCCCACCAGGAGGAGGCCCCGGGGCAGACCCAGGACATGCTGGAGAGTCTCTCAGGTGGCCTGGGGGAGGTGGCTGGGGAGAGGGAGGTCAGGCTTCTCTGCTTAGGCTGCTGCCCCGGTGACCTGGCCCTAGATAAACGGAAGAAGATGGATGAATAATCAATAACTGTTTTCATAATAAGTCTTATATATATATATATATATATATAAATTTCCCCGCTCACCTTGAGGGTCTTAGCTGTTCCTAGGACTGCACTCTTGGGATCTGCTGGAGCCATTCGCCTAGTTCGGCAATCACTGCACCTAGTGCTCCGATTACCACTTCCACCACTGTTACCTTCACCCTCCACATTTTCTCGAGCTCTTCTCTGAGCCCTTGGTATTTCTCGAGCTTCTCGTGTTCCTTCTTCCTGATGTTGCTGTCATTCAGATCAGAATCACTACAGCCGTCTTCCTCTGCTTGTCTACCACCACTATGTCCGGTTGGTTAGCCACCACCATTTTGTCCGTCTGTATCTAGAAGTCCCACAGGATCTTAGCTCGGTCAATCTCCACCACCCTAGAGGCGTCTCCCAAATGTATATATTTGTGCTGTCAGTGTTAATCTCGTTAAAATGACCGCATGAACGCGGCAAATCTCTGTTAGCAGAGTTATCGCGGATCGCCCCGTGCATGATAACGCGTTGACACCATGCAGCCCCACGCATATATATATATGCATGCATATATATATATGCATGCATATATATATACATATACATATATATATATATAGCAGCTGGATAGCGTAGTGGTTAGACTACACGCCGCAAGTTCGATTCCTGCCTGGGGTGTCTGTATCCAGTAAGGGTCCTAAGGCTAGACCCCCTATGCTAAGCGAGCCTACCGCAGACATGAGCGAGACAGATAAATATGAAGGCATGCCGGCTCGGACGTCGCCCGGATCAACAAGGTCCGCGTCAGGTGTTGAGGAACCAGGGCACCCTGACGACAAGTGGGCTACTGGAACAAGGAGGCATCGGTGGGCAAGAGACGAAAACAGGGCGTTGTTGGAATGCTACTACACAAGTAACCCTGGCGGAAGGGGCTACATGAATAGGATGAGGGACCTATGGATTCTTCGATACCCAACATCCACAATGACGGCGAAACAACTAGTAGCTCAGTGTTCCAACATTCGAAAGAAGGGACTGCTATCACAGCTAGAGATTGACGCAGCGCAGTCCTAGGAACAGCTAAGATACTGCGCAGGACCCTCAAGCTCCCAGGCCTCTGGTAGAGGACCCGAGCTTGAAGGATAAACCGCCCGCAGGGGCGAGATGGGTGTTTTATATATATACATATATATATATATATATATATATATGTATATACAGTGGAACCCCGACTTACGAAATAAATTCGTTCCAGAGGGTCTTTCGTAAGTCAAAATTTTTGTAAGTCGAAGCACCTTTTTCCATCACCTTTTGAGTGAGGCGATGCTGGCTGAAGATGAAGTTCGTGGTGGAGGAGGACCTCGCTCATATTTATCAATAATTTCTCTTTTTGTTTCCATCGAGAGCACTTTATGCTTCTTCTTTTCACTCGAATTACTTGCAGAAAGTTTTTTCGGCCCCATTATGAATGAACGATAGGCTAATTGCAAACAAAAAGCACACAAAATAGCGCACTGCAACAACAATGCGTCTTTCACGTGGAACAGCGAAACGCAAGTACGAAAGCCAAGGGGTTATCACATGATTCGGAAGGCATTGTGGGCATTCTGGACTAAGCCAGCGGATTTCGTTACGTGGGCATTTTGCCGTACCACGGGCAGAAATATTGCCGTTAAGTGCCTTCGTAACTTGAATTTTTCGTTAAATGGGGTCTTCGTAAGCCCGGGTTACACTATGTGTATATATATATGTGTGTGTGTGTGTGTGTGTGTGTGTGTGTAGGACTGAAACTGAAGGAAATGAAGACGTGAAAATGTTGTGAAAGCTAACAAAGCCCAAGAAATATCTGACTCAGGACATTGAGCGATGTGTTTGTGCCAGTTCTGCTTTTGTGCAGAGTATATTTTGTCCTTTTTTTTTTCTTCAGTGTTTTCATAAATTGGTGTTCTGTAAGGATTTTGCTATGAATGTTACAGTTTTTCTCAAATGCTAAAACACATGTCACAAACGTTACCACCAGGTCCCCCAATGTCCAAACACAACACCCTTCTCTAAAGCTACATAAACACAACCACACCTTCCCACTGCAAAACTCAAACTCCCACACCAAGAGAGCAGCTCGAAGCTGTCAAAACTGTAAACACTATACACAGCATTACACACTACAGCAAAACAATTGAAAACACAATGCTCAATTTGTGAGAAGGTTCTTTGGTTCATAACTGCCAATGCATATTTTTATAAACTGTACAGTAACGGATCGTCATAGAACCCTGCAGAGGATTAGGCATTTAGATTTGTGAGTTTCACATGAAGACTATAAATCTATAAAAACAGCCTGCATGTACGTACACTACTGTAACACAACTCAATGCAAAAACAGAATCTATCGCACACAACAGTACTCTCGGAAACATGATCAGGGTGTGAAGTCTTTTTTATTGTCTACACGGTCTTTTTACAGTATTACACACAGTCACTGTGCGGCATCATGTCGCCGAGCTGCATTGGGCCACATCACCTCATCCACATCACAGGCTATATTGTCCCTTGCTAGGCACCGCGGGAAAAACGCCCTGGAATGGCGAATCCATCCCTGGAAGGCCTCCACTGGGATGTCAGCACAGGCCAGCTCCATTGCCCGTACGAGGTTCTCTCTTGTGTATGGCTGTCTGTCATACACCTTCCATCTCCATGATGAGAAGAACTCCTCTATAGGGTTCAGGAAAGGGGAGTAGGGTGGCAGACAGACGTTTAAAAAGTGGTCACTGTTGGTGGTGAACCACTCTCTGATTTGGTGTGTTTTGTGGAAGCGGACGTTGTCCCAAATGATCACATACATGTGATGTGCTAGCCTAGGATGGTGTTGTTGACGGTCCAGGAGGATGTCTTTTAGCTCCTCTAGGAAGGTGAGGAGACGTTGGGTGTTGTAAGACCCAAGGACAGCATGCCGGTGGACAAGCCCCTCCGTACCCATAGCTGCACAAAGAGTAATATTACCCCCCCGTTGGCCAGGAACCTCAGTGATGGCTCTTTGGCCAATGATGTTACGGCCTCTTCGCCTTCGTTTCTGGAGGTTGAAGCCAGCCTCATCCAGGAAGAGGTACTCATGGGGTCTGGCCATCGCGTCCAACTGCATTATCCTCTGAACATGGAAAAGCGTACAGGTGTTCAGAACGGTCAATCAGGTAGCACAGTATTGTCCAGAAGTAATGTAGGCCACTAAGCAACACAGTATGTCCACTAACTGTACTGTGGACATGGATGTATACGTACTTGCACATACTCGTAACGTTGTTCTATGTGTCGCGCAGAGTTGCGCTCAAAGGGAACCCTGTAGACCTGTTTCATCCTCATCTGTTGGCGCCGGAGAACTCGGTCTATTGTGGACACGCTGACAGCATCAATGTTCTCAAAGTTTACATTATCTGCAATGACTTTGTCTCTGATCTCTCGGAGTCTAATGCAGTTGTTCTCACGGACCATATCTGCAATGAGGGTTTCTTGTGCCGCTGTGAATATGGCAACCCTCCCACCTCTATGTGGCATCCTTTCAGCTCTAAAGAAAGAAACATGTGTTGTCAATTGACTGATTTATATGTAAAACTACATGTAAAGTAACAGACCACTTTCACAGGCCTGTAAAACTGTAGTGTGACAAAGAAAGCAATAGCGTACTATACCTGTTGTGTTGTCTAAATGCCTTGATAATGGTGGCCACGGTGAACCTACTCAGGTTTGGATGTACTCTTCGTCCCGCTTCAGCCATTGTCATGCCATGGCCAATGACATGATCAATTACTGTTGCTCGCATATCATCTGTTATGATGGTGCGAGGTTGTCTTCTTCTCCCACCTGGACCTTCTCCTCTCTCTTGTTGGCCTCCTTCTCTTCCTCCTCTACTCCGAACTCCTCTTCTTCTTAGGCCTTCACCTCTTCCTCCTCTGATCTCAACCCCTCTTCCTCTTTGGCCTGCAGCTCTTCTCCTTCCGCACGCTCGAATGCCTTCATCCATTGTGATTGTTTGGCATCTTCACCAAACTATGCTTTTATAGGTGGGGTCACATCATTAGCAACAGGTGTCTTCAATTTTGAGTCGTTGTGTGTAGTGACTGACGCCAGGTGTGTTCCCTGTGTTCAAAGATTGGTGACTGTGGCAAGCATTTTGCATCACATGGGCTTTCATTTGAGAATATGACCAGAGTTGTTTTGCAACATGTGTTTTAGCAAGGACAAATGTGTTTAGATTTATGAGTACAGAGGGTTGTGTTTTGTGAATTGTGTCTTCATGTGACATGTGTTTATGGTACTGGAATATGGTGGCTACATTTAGTAAATGTGTTTAGACTACTGGTCATTTGGGTTACAGGATTGGCTTTTGTGTTTTAACATTTGAGAAAAACTGTAACAGCTATCTTGCTTGGAAAGATGGCTGAACAAGGTTACTATCATATTTTGGTTTTGGTTATATTTGGTTATATTTAGGTCCAGGCTGATGCTGTCATACTGCCACAGATGCCAGACCTCTTTGTAGTTCCTACAATAATGGTGTCATCTGCAGATTTGACAGTGCTGTTACTGGTGTGAATAGCAGAGGAGTCATGTAGAAGGAGGAATTGAGGACCAGGTTGATTAGCTTCTAAACCAGTTTTTGTGGTTGTAGTTTAATAAAAGTTAAGCCAAAGCCCACAGACAGAATCCTCACATCGGTGTTACTGTTGTCAAAGTGTGTGAGGGCTGATTGAAGGATTATGGCATCCTCTGTTGACCTGTTTGCCCTATATGTAAACTGTTGCAGACTGAGGTCTACAGGAATAGCAACATTAATGTAAGACAGGATAAGTCTCAAAACATTTAGTGATGATAAGAGTTGAAGCAACTGTGCAATAATAATTCATTCTGCACGTCTTTAATAGCCTTCCTGTAATTCCGTCTGGCTTTTGTCAGGTTGACAGATTTTGCTGCACCTGGATGAGGTGGACACCTCTCTAGAGAAACAGGATAGGTGTGCGCCTCTCTGTCGTGTTGATCAAAGTAGACAGAAAATAGGTTCAGGGTTTCAGTTAGGGTGCTGTTCGAGTAGTCTGATGATGAGGGATGTTCTCGTAGCCTGTGATGCCCGGCCGCATGTCCGTGGAGTTGTTGGTGTTGAAATTCCCCTTGATGCCTGTTTGTATTTACCCTTGGCCCTTTTGATGCCCATCAGCAGGGAACACTGGTGCCCGCTGATCGCCTGCCTTGAATGCATCATTGTGTGTCTGAGCAGGGCATGCACCTCACTGTTTAACCATGGCATCTGATTCTACAATGCAGTTTTTGTTGTAGTTACAAGGATGCTGATGACTTTGTCCACACCTGAACAGGTAGAAATGAAAGCTGCAGTGTGACTGCTCATCAGTTTATTACCTGTTGATGTTTAGAGTCTAGCTGAGTGGGCTGGAGTCAGCATTTACTCAGCTTTAGTGTCACACTGGGTTCTTTGCTAGCTTAGTGTTAGCATGCTTGCAAAGAGCCGAAGTTATATTTAAACAAATATGTAAGACTGCTTTCTTCCATTTGCGCAACATCTCTAAAGTTAGAAATATCCTGTCTCAGAGTGATGCTGAAAAACTAGTTCATGCATTTATTACTTCCAGGCTGGACTACTGTAATTCATTATTATCAGGATGTCCAAAAAACTCGCTAAAAAGCCTTCAGTTAATCCAAAATGCTGCAGCAAGAGTCCTGACAGGGACTAGAAAGAGAGAGCAGATTTATCCTGTATTGGCTTCCCTTCATTGGCTTCCTGTTAAATCCAGAATTGAATTCAAAATCCTGCTCCTCACATACAAGGTCTTAAATAATCAGGCCCCATCTTATCTTAATGACCTTGTAGTACCATATCACCCTATTAGAGCACTTCACTGTCACACTGCAGGCCTACTTGTTGTTCCTAGAGTATTTAAAAGTAGAATGGGAGGCAAAGCCTTCAGTTTTCAGGCCCCTCTTCTGTGGAACCAGCTTCCAGTTTGGATTCAGGAGACAGACACTATCTCTACTTTTAAGATTAGGCTTAAAACTTTCATTTTTGCTAAAGCATATAGTTAGGGCTGGACCAGGTGACCCTGAATCCTCCCTTAGTTATTGTCATGGTCTGACCAGCCCTGCTGGGCGACCTGATCATTTATGTTTGAGTTTATTTTGATGGAGCCGCGCTCCCCCGGAGGCAGTCCAGCTATGGTCGTGCCATCAGTTAACCCTTCGCGTGCCAACTGTGGCACGCGTGCCTAGGGTTGCCGACCCCTGTTATAGGCTATGGCACAGTGTCACACCAGAACGGACTGATGTCTGAAACACGTCTGAACACAGAGAACGATAATCAACGTTGTGACACTCCTTTTCTCTGCTCAGCCTGATCATGGGCATGAATGTCATGGTAATTTGGGGCTTTTAATGATTTCTTTGGATGGAATTCAATTCAATTTTATTTATATAGCGCCAAATCACAACAAAAGTTGCCTCAAGGTGCTTTATATTGTACAGTAGATACAGAGAAAAACCCAACAATCATATGACCCCCTATGAGCAAGCACGTTGGTGACAGTGGGAAGGAAAAACTCACTTTTAACAGGAAGAAACCTCTGGCAGAACCAGGCTCAGGGAGGGGCGGGGCCATCTGCTGTGACTGGTTGGGGTGAGAGAAGGAAAACAGGATAAAGACACGCTGTGAAAGAGAGAAAGAGATTAATAACAGATATGATTCAATGCAGAGAGGTCTATTAACACATAGTGAGTGAGAAAGGTGACTGGAAAGGAAAAACTCAATGCATCATGGGAATCCCCCAGCAGCCTACACCTGTTGCAGCATAACTGTCGTGGTGTGTGGAAGAAGTGGACTCGAGCGCAGATCTCCTTGCAATGAGACAGTGAATTTATTTACAGAGTGAAACAATTACAGTCCAGTGAAATCCCTTGGCCGTGGCCCCCGTGGTCCATTCACCCAGCTCCCGTGTTCTCCTCTCAACCCCCTGGTGCGAAAGACAATCTGTTAGCAGAGTTATTGCGGATCGCCCCGTGCATGATAACGCGTTGACATGAGCGAGACAGATAAATATGAAGGCATGCCGGCTCGGACGTCGCCCGGATCAACAAGGTCCGCGTCAGGTGTTGAGGAACCAGGGCACCCTGACGACAAGTGGGCTACTGGAACAAGAAGGCATCGGTGGGCAAGAGACGAAAACAGGGCGAACTGATCTACAATACAGCAGCAGTGATCAGTGAGATGCTTGGCTACAAGCTGAACAGCCACAAGGGGCAGTACCCTCCATGGAGAAGGAGGCTAGAGAGCAAGATCAAAGCAGCACGGAGGGAGGTTAGCCAACTAACGGAGTTGCAGAAAGGTGCGGCAAAGAAGGTGCATAAGAAATACAGCAAACTGTCCATACCTGAGGCCTTGGAAACTGCCAAGCAAAGACTCACAGCCTTGGCCAGCCGCTTGAGGAGGTACACCAGAGAGATAGAAGGCAGGAGAATAAACCAGCTGTTCTCCACAGAACCAGCAAAGGTGTACTCTCAGTGGCAAGGGAACAATAAGAGAACAGCACCACCAAGGCTGGAGACGGAGCAATACTGGAAGAGCATATGGGAGAAGGACGCAACCCATAATGGCAATGCTCAGTGGCTAGTGGATCTGAGGGCAGACCATAGCGACCTCCCTGAACAGTGGCAGATATCCAAGAAAGGGTCTCCAGTATGAAGAGTTGGACAGCACCAGGGCCCGACATGGTTCACGCCTACTGGCTGAAGAAGCTGACTGCACTCCACGAGCGTCTGGCAGCACAAATGAACCAGCTGCTAGTTAACGAGAGACACCCGGAATGGCTAACCGAAGGTCGAACGGTCCTGATCCCCAAGGACCCCAAGAAGGGACCGGTCCCATCCAACTACCGACCAATAACCTGCCTCAGTACTACATGGAAGCTCCTGTCAGGCATCATATCGGCTAAGATGAACAGGCACATGGGTCAATACATGAGTGGGGCACAGAAAGGGATTGGCAAGAATACCAGAGGTGCAAAACACCAGCTACTGGTAGACAGAACAGTCAGCCGAGACTGCAAGACCAGACTGACCAACCTGTGCACTGCCTGGATTGATTACAAGAAGGCCTATGACTCAATGCCCCACAGCTGGATCCTGGAATGCTTAGAATTGTACAAGATCAACAGGACCCTAAGAGCCTTCATCAGGAACTCAATGGGGATGTGGCGTACAACACTAGAGGCCAACTCCAAGCCCATAGTACAAGTCACCATCAAGTGCGGGATCTACCAAGGAGATGCTCTGTCCCCACTGCTGTTCTGCATAGGCCTGAACCCCCTCAGTGAGATCATTAACAAGACTGGCTACGGATACCGACTACGGAACGGAGCAGTTGTCAGCCACCTCCTGTACATGGATGACATCAAGCTGTATGCCAAGAGTGAACGAGACATCGATTCACTGATCCACACTACCAGGCTATACAGCCGCTAGAAAGGCTGCAACCACCAAGTACCTGCAGAGGGTCAGGCAAGTCCTGAGGAGTCAGCTGAACGGTAAGAACAAGATCCGGGCCATCAACACCTACGCCCTGCCCGTGATCAGGTACCCTGCTGGGGTAATAGGCTGGCCAAAGGAGGAGATAGAAGCCACTGACATAAAGACAAGAAAGCTCCTTACCATGCATGGAGGGTTTCACCCCAAGTCCAGCACCCTGAGGCTGTACGCTAAGCGGAAGGAAGGGGGCCGGGGACTGGTGAGTGTCAGCACCACAGTCCAGGATGAGACAACGAACATCCAAGAATACATTGGGAAGATGGCCCCAACTGACCGAGTGCTCAGTGAATACCTCAGGCAGCAGAAACCCAAGAAAGAGGAGGGAGACGAGGAACCATCATGGAAGGACAGGGCCCTGCACGGTATGTACCACCGGCAGATAGAGGAGGTGGCTGACATCCAGAAATCCTACCAGTGGCTGGACAAAGCTGGACTGAAAGACAGCACAGAGGCACTAATCATGGCAGCACAAGAACAAGCTCTGAGTACAAGATCCATAGAGGCTGGGGTCTATCACACCAGGCAAGACCCCAGGTGCAGGCTGTGTAAAGATGCTCCAGAGACGATCCAGCACATAACAGCAGGGTGCAAGATGCTAGCAGGCAAGGCATACATGGAACGCCATAACCAAGTGGCCGGCATAGTGTACAGGAACATCTGTGCCGAGTATAACCTGAAAGTCCCGAGGTCAAAATGGGAGATGCCCCCAAGGGTGGTGGAGAATGACCGAGCTAAGATCCTGTGGGACTTCCAGATACAGACGGACAAAATGGTGGTGGCTAACGAACCGGACATAGTGGTGGTAGACAAACAGAAGAAGACGGCCGTAGTGATCGATGTAGCGGTTCCGAATTACAGCAATATCAGGAAGAAGGAACACGAGAAGCTGGAGAAATACCAAGGGCTCAGAGAAGAGCTCGAGAGGATGTGAAGGGTGAAGGTGACGGTGGTCCCCGTGGTAATCGGAGCACTAGGTGCGGTGACTCCCAAGCTAGGCGAGTGGCTCCAGCAGATCCCGGGAACAACATCGGAGATCTCTGTCCAGAAGAGCGCAGTCCTAGGAACAGCTAAGATACTGCGCAGGACCCTCAAGCTCCCAGGCCTCTGGTAGAGGACCCGAGCTTGAAGGATAAACCGCCCGCAGGGGCGTTCTGGGTGTTATATATATATACATATACATATATATATATATATACATATACATACATATATATATATACATACATACATACATATATATATACATACATACATACATATATATATACATACATACATACATATATATATACATACATACATACATATATATATACATACATACATACATACATATATATATATATATATATATATATATATATATATATATATATATATATATATATATATATATACATATACAGTGGAACCCCGACTTACGAAATAAATTCGTTCCAGAGGGTCTTTCGTAAGTCAAAATTTTTGTAAGTCGAAGCACCTTTTTCCATCACCTTTTGAGTGAGGCGATGCTGGCTGAAGATGAAGTTCGTGGTGGAGGAGGACCTCGCTCATATTTATCAATAATTTCTGTTTTTGTTTCCATCGAGAGCACTTTATGCTTCTTCTTTTCACTCGAATTACTTGCAGAAAGTTTTTTCGGCCCCATTATGAATGAACGATAGGCTAATTGCAAACAAAAAGCACACAAAATAGCGCACTGCAACAACAATGCGTCTTTCACGTGGAACAGCGAAACGCAAGTACGAAAGCCAAGGGGTTATCACATGATTCGGAAGGCATTGTGGGCATTCTGGACTAAGCCAGCGGATTTCGTTACGTGGGCATTTTGCCGTACCACGGGCAGAAATATTGCCGTTAAGTGCCTTCGTAACTTGAATTTTTCGTTAAATGGGGTCTTCGTAAGCCCGGGTTACACTATGTGTATATATATATGTGTGTGTGCGTGTGTGTGTGTGTGTGTGTGTGTGTGTGTGTGTGTGTGTGTGTAGGACTGAAACTGAAGGAAATGAAGAAGTGAAAATGTTGTGAAAGCTAACAAAGCCCAAGAAATATCTGACTCAGGACATTGAGCGATGTGTTTGTGCCAGTTCTGCTTTTGTGCAGAGTATATTTTGTCCTTTTTTTTTCTTCAGTGTTTTCATAAATTGGTGTTCTGTAAGGATTTTGCTATGAATGTTAACAGCTATCTCGCTTGGAAAGATGGCTGAACAAGGTTACTATCATATTTTGGTTTTGGTTATATTTGGTTATATTTAGGTCCAGGCTGATGCTGTCATACTGCCACAGATGCCAGACCTCTTTGTAGTTCCTACAATAATGGTGTCATCTGCAGATTTGACAGTGCTGTTACTGGTGTGAATAGCAGAGGAGTCATGTAGAAGGAGGAATTGAGGACCAGGTTGATTAGCTTCTAAACCAGTTTTTGTGGTTGTAGTTTAATAAAAGTTAAGCCACAGACAGAATCCTCACATCGGTGTTACTGTTGTCAAAGTGTGTGAGGGCTGATTGAAGGATTATGGCATCCTCTGTTGACCTGTTTGCCCTATATGTAAACTGTTGCAGACTGAGGTCTACAGGAATAGCAACATTAATGTAAGACAGGATAAGTCTCAAAACATTTAGTGATGATAAGAGTTGAAGCAACTGTGCAATAATAATTCATTCTGCACGTCTTTAATAGCCTTCCTGTAATTCCGTCTGGCTTTTGTCAGGTTGACAGATTTTGCTGCACCTGGATGAGGTGGACACCTCTCTAGAGAAACAGGATAGGTGTGCGCCTCTCTGTCGTGTTGATCAAAGTAGACAGAAAATAGGTTCAGGGTTTCAGTTAGGGTGCTGTTCGAGTAGTCTGATGATGAGGGATGTTCTCGTAGCCTGTGATGCCCGGCCGCATGTCCGTGGAGTTGTTGGTGTTGAAATTCCCCTTGATGCCTGTTTGTATTTACCCTTGGCCCTTTTGATGCCCATCAGCAGGGAACACTGGTGCCCGCTGATCGCCTGCCTTGAATGCATCATTGTGTGTCTGAGCAGGGCATGCACCTCACTGTTTAACCATGGCATCTGATTCTACAATGCAGTTTTTGTTGTAGTTACAAGGATGCTGATGACTTTGTCCACACCTGAACAGGTAGAAATGAAAGCTGCAGTGTGACTGCTCATCAGTTTATTACCTGTTGATGTTTAGAGTCTAGCTGAGTGGGCTGGAGTCAGCATTTACTCAGCTTTAGTGTCACACTGGGTTCTTTGCTAGCTTAGTGTTAGCATGCTTGCAAAGAGCCGAAGTTATATTTAAACAAATATGTAAGACTGCTTTCTTCCATTTGCGCAACATCTCTAAAGTTAGAAATATCCTGTCTCAGAGTGATGCTGAAAAACTAGTTCATGCATTTATTACTTCCAGGCTGGACTACTGTAATTCATTATTATCAGGATGTCCAAAAAACTCACTAAAAAGCCTTCAGTTAATCCAAAATGCTGCAGCAAGAGTCCTGACAGGGACTAGAAGGAGAGAGCATATTTCTCCTGTTTTGGCTTCCCTTCATTGGCTTCCTGTTAAATCCAGAATTGAATTCAAAATCCTGCTCCTCACATACAAGGTCTTAAATAATCAGACCCCATCTTATCTTAATGACCTTGTAGTACCATATCACCCTATTAGAGCACTTCACTGTCACACTGCAGGCCTACTTGTTGTTCCTAGAGTATTTAAAAGTAGAATGGGAGGCAAAGCCTTCAGTTTTCAGGCCCCTCTTCTGTGGAACCAGCTTCCAGTTTGGATTCAGGAGACAGACACTATCTCTACTTTTAAGATTAGGCTTAAAACTTTCATTTTTGCTAAAGCATATAGTTAGGGCTGGACCAGGTGACCCTGAATCCTCCCTTAGTTATTGTCATGGTCTGACCAGCCCTGCTGGGCGACCTGATCATTTATGTTTGAGTTTATTTTGATGGAGCCGCGCTCCCCCGGAGGCAGGTCCGCCAACCCGGAAGTAGCTCCATTTGGAGCTTCGGCACACCACCGATTAATCAACATTCGCCAGCTGCCATGAATTATCCACCATCAGACCCTGATGTATTTAACACGGTGACCAGGCTTCAGTCAGCGCTGGATCATTAGACTAAAATCGTTAGTAGTGTCTTGATTGTGTGCTCTTTCCAACTCGCTTTCGGATTGCTATTTACTCTTTTTTTTGTCTTTCGCACCAGGAGGTGGAGAGGAGAATCCAAGGGATTTCACTGGACTGTAATTGTTTCACTCTGTAAATAAATTCACTGTCTCATTGCAAGGAGATCTGCGCTCGAGTCCACTTCTTCCACACACCACGACAGTTATGCTGCAACAGGTGTAGGCTGCTGGGGGATTCCCATGATGCATTGAGTTTTTCCTTTCCAGTCACCTTTCTCACTCACTATGTGTTAATAGACCTCTCTGCATTGAATCATATCTGTTATTAATCTCTTTCTCTCTTTCACAGCGTGTCTTTATCCTGTTTTCCTTCTCTCACCCCAACCAGTCACAGCAGATGGCCCCGCCCCTCCCTGAGCCTGGTTCTGCCAGAGGTTTCTTCCTGTTAAAAGTGAGTTTTTCCTTCCCACTGTCACCAACGTGCTTGCTCATAGGGGGTCATATGATTGTTGGGTTTTTCTCTGTATCTACTGTACAATATAAAGCGCCTTGAGGCAACTTTTGTTGTGATTTGGCGCTATATAAATAAAATTGAATTGAATTCCATCCAAAGAAATCATTAAAAGCCCCAAATTACCATGACATTCATGCCCATGATCAGGCTGAGCAGAGAAAAGGAGTGTCACAACGTTGATTATCGTTCTCTGTGTTCAGACGTGTTTCAGACATCAGTCCGTTCTGGTGTGACACTGTGCCATAGCCTATAACAGGGGTCGGCAACCCTAGGCACGCGTGCCACAGTTGGCACGCGAAGGGTTAACTGATGGCACAACCATAGCTGGACTGGCCATTGGACATTACAGGCATTTGCTCGGTGGGCCGATGATTTTTTTTTTTTGAAACGGTATAAACAATGAAAGGTGGTGGATTGGCCAGATGCTGGCCGGTGTGTAAAAATATCTCAGTAGTTTGGTGGTGGCATCACAGAGCTTCCACAGATTCAGTAAAATTAACAAGTGGTGGAGGCCAGCAGGTGGATGAGGGAAAGGGGAGGCAGGAGGAGGAGAGACCCGAGGCAGCCGACGGTCTGAGCGTCAGGTGAACTGAACTTCAGGTAAGAAGTTATGACCTGCAGTCTATCTGGGTCAGATATAAACCAAATTTAGGTGGAGTTTATTTTCGTTGTGCTGACTTTTTACAGTCAGTTACAATAACTTGTACTGCGTACTAGCTAGCATGACAGAGTTTCTATACAGCTGGGTGGGTGCTATGATGTTACTGATAGTGAACTTTATTTTATTCATAAGGTTAGTTAGTAGAGTTGCCAACCGTCCCGTACAAACGGAATCGTCCCGCATTCAGAGAAAATATTACGCGTTTCGTGTTGAGCTGAGAGGGGACGCAGTTTGTCTAGGATGGAAAAAGACACAAAGGTGGATTTATTCTGTCGTTACGCTGCACAGCTGCCTCTTCTTCTCTCATTCTCTCCCCTCCCTCTCCTGTTGCTACTTTAATCATGAAACTGATCAATGATCAGCTGATCGGCTTTTCTCTCGTTTTTGTTTATCGCCCACTTTGCACCAGAAAGAGGAAACCGCTAGATGTCACGCTAAACAGCAGCACGTTTAAGCTTGATCAGCTGTTGTTAGAATTTATTTAATATTAATTTCTAGTATCAGCTGGTGTTTGCTGGAGCCACAGCTGTAAAAGCTGCTGGTCATGATATCGGTTTGAATATCTGGTGAGAGGGAAACATGAAGATGAAACCAGGAGATGTTTTTACTGAATCATCAGAGCTGAACAGGTGATGGAGAAACAGGTTCACCTTTTAGGTGACATGAATGAGTTGAAGGGAAGTTATGAACTGTTTCTGAGAGACAAATAACACCAATATCATTTTCTAAGTAGCTGACAGCTGGTAACTGTGCAGGGGCGGGTCTAGCAAAGTTTTGCCAGGGGGGCCAGGTGGGGCATTAACAGGGAAAAGGGGGGCACAAAGAAATACTTTCTTATTTTCATTTAAAATGTCTGGCTTTTATTAAATAATTATCTGAAGCTTACAACCAAAGTTTTTATCTGATGTAAAATGTATAGAAATCATACATATACCAACAAGATTGTACATCACAGTCACAACAGCATTTGTTTTCATTCAAAGGCTTTATGGCTTTAATACCTGGTGGGCCGGTCTCTAGTCAAGCCCGGGCTGTTTTTTTGTCCCAGTCCAGCCCTGGGCACGACACGCAGTGAATTAATCTGAGAAGGTGCATTAAAAAATAAATGGCTGGGCCAGCGGTGCACATCGCAAATCAGCTCGCATACACACATTAGTTGTGCCTCTTCTTAATGACGGTATCTTAGCTAACAACCCCAACTACCAGATTCAACTTGTAATTGGCTAAAAATAACTTAGAGGGACATTGTTAGCTTTCCATATTCCGACACTTCAAAAGCTTCAGGAGCTGTCCGCTCAGCACAGCATCAGCACCACGCAGATACACGGATACATCCGTAGACTCGAGACACAATGCATTTTTGGGACTTTCAGGCGTTTGGACCAATGTTTTCTTTTCTGATCAAACCAGAAATCTTTAATGAGCAGCTAGATTTGTCTCGCATTAACTGGCTGAGTTAATGCCAGTTAATGCAACATCGAAGCAGCTGGAATCCACAGCTGTGCGTGTTCATGGAGCTGCATGTTCACCTGCTGGACATCACTACCTGACAAGTTTAACTGTCTTCAGAACATTGCAGAGGCCTTATTGACAGTATTTAGAATAGATAGAAGAATAGAATAGAATAATCCTTTAATTGTCCCACAAGGGGAAATTTGGTTGTAACAGCAGCCAAAAAGACACATATACAAACAAACAGGACACAGAACAGAAACATACACAATTTTTCTTACATGTTTACATTAAGGACAATGGTTACTATATACAGAGAGTACTGTACAGTTATTAAATTAAATAAAAATAACTACAGATAAGAGGCAAACCAGGTTGTAGTGCGAATCGGTTAATTAACTTATTGCAGTTACAGCGCAGATGTGAACATCTATGTTTGTTGGGAGCAGTTCTGATTGTACAGTCTGACAGCTGCAGGGAGGAAGGACCTGTGGAAACGCTCCTTCATGCATCGAGGATGCAGCAGTCTGTCACTGAAGCAGCTCTGCAGTTCAGCAACATCTACATGCATGAGGTGGGAGACTCTGTCCATCAGAGATGTTATTTTGGCCAGAGTCATTCTGTCTCCCACCACCTGCACTGGGTCCAGGGTGCATCCCAGAACAGAGCTGGCCTTCCTGATGAGTTTGCCCAACCTCTTCCTCTCAGCTGCTGTTAAACCGCTGCTCCAACATACAACACTGTAAAAAATGACAGATGCCACCACAGAGTCATAGAAGGTCTTTAAAAGGACTCCAAATGACCTCAGCCGCCTCAGCAGGTAGAGTCTGCTCTGACCCTTCCTGTAAAGAGCATCAGTGTTGTGGCTCCAGTCCAGTTTATTATTCAGGTGCACACCCAGGTACCTATAAGAGTCCACTATCTCAATGTCCACTCCCTGGATGTTCACTGGTGTCAGTGTGATGGGTCTGCGTCTCCGGAAGTCCACCACCAACTCCTTGGTTTTCCCGGCGTTGATCAGCAGGTGGTTCTGCTGACACCAGTCAACAAAGTCCAGAGTCCACTGTCTGTATTCTGAGTCATCCTCACCTGTGATGAGGCCGACTATGGCAGAGTCGTCAGAGAACTTCTGTAGGTGGCAGCGTGGGGAGTTGATGGAGAAGTCTGCATTAGGCCTGCACAATAAATCGAAAATTTATTGTCATCGCGATATCAGCCTGCGCGATGGGCCCATCGCAAAAGACGACGTAAACTGCGATAATTGGGTACCTTAAAATGTTTACACACGTGCTTTAAAGAATTTACCAATCAAAGAAACCCCTTTACACATTTGACCAGTCGAATAGAGCCCTTCACGGCATTAACCAATCAAATGGATTAGAGGCCCGCTTCCTACGCAGGTGGGGAGCGAACAACGCTGCAGCAACGAGTCAGTTGTAAAGGCTGAAAAATAGTACCTCGCTTATTTGGAGGTACTTTGGATTTGATAAAGACGACGTTCTCCAAACACAGGTACTCTGCAAAACTTGCCGAACACTCGTGGCAACCACCAGAGGAAACACAACTAATCTCCACCATCATCTTCAACACAACCACAGAGAACTGTTTGAATAGTTCCAGAAAGACAGGGCTAGCTAATGTTGCTAATGTTAAGACAGAGCACCGCAGTCCAACAGCCGTCTCTGTATCAGAGTTTTTCAAGTGGAACTCCTTATGAGAAAACATCGAAGCGCTACAAAGAAATAACAGAGGCCATTACACATTTTTTGACAAAGACATGATGCCTATAAATACAGTTAGCAGAGAGGGCTTCACCAGTCTGATACATAAAGTGGACCGGAGATACCGCATCCCCTCACGAAACTACTTTTCCCATGTCGCCATTCCACAAATGTACGAAACATGTTTGAACTGAGCCAAGCTGAAAACTACGCAAGCACTACAGTAAAGTTTCCTCTCCAGTTTTGACTTGCATCATAACTACTTGGTGAGTGGTAAAATGATGAACAGCTGCACTGAGATAATTTGCAGTATAATTTAAGTTATGTATTTAAAACTAATTCTAGAGACCAGGAAGGATGTCTTTCAGGATTCAAGCCTCAGAAATTTTTTTTATGGGGGCAATGTTTCAATGTTAAAGTGCACTTTGTTGTTACACTGCTAATACAGCAGCTTTCTTTAAATAACACTGTTGCAGCAAAACGGAAATTATGTATTCATTTTTTTTGTATTTATTTTATCGCAAGTCATATCGTTATCGCATTATTGATCACAGTTATCGCACATCGCAGGTTTTCCTAATATCGTGCAGCCCTGGTCTGCAGTGTAGAGGGTGAAGAGGAACGGTGCCAGCACAGTTCCCTGTGGGGCCCCCGTACTGCAGACCAGTGTATCAGAGACACAGCCCTGTGACCTCACATACTGTGGGCGTTCTGTGAGGTAGTCCAGTATCTACTGGGACATGTGGTGGTCCACTCCCGATAGCTCCAGCTTATCTCTCAGAAGTCGTGGCTGGATAGTGGCACTGGAGAAATCAAAGAACATGATCCTCACAGTGCTCCCAGGCTTCTCCAGGTGAGTCAGAGCTCGGTGCAGGAGGAAGATGATGACGTCCTCCACCCCAATGCCAGGCTGGTAAGCAAACTGTAGCGGATCCAATGAAGACCTCACCAGGGGGCGCAGATGGTTTAGAACCAACCTCTCGAGGGTCTTCATCAGATGCGATGTCAGGGCTACCGGCCTGTAGCTGCTGAGGTCCTTGGGATGGGAGGTCTTTGGTACCGGTACCACACAGGAGGTCTTCCACAGCTGTGGTACTTTCCCCAGTGACAGGCTCAGGTTGAACAGATAACCTAGGATACCACACAGTTCATCTGCGCAGCATCTCAGGAGCCTGGAGCTGACGCCATCTGGACCTGCAGCCTTCCACACCTTGATCTTGCGAAGCTCGTTCCTCACTTGAAGTACTGAGATAGAAAGAGTGGATTTTGGGGGAGGGGGGTGTATGTTGGAGTCCACAGAAGCCGGGGGTGGGTGTAATGACTGGGAGCTGGGAGGTGTGAAGCTGAGAGGTGTGAAGTCCTGAGATGAAGGACAGGCAGGCCCTGAAGATGAAGGAGATTGCAGCAGGGGGGACGATGCTGTGGGAGGGGTGGGTGTTTGATCAAACCTATTAAATATTTACTTAGGTCATTCACCCACCCCAAGTCTCCTGCAGCCTGGGGGGTTGGTTTTTGTCCTGAGATTGTCTTCAGGCTGTTCCAAACCCCTCTGATGTTGTCCTGTTGCAGCTGCTCTTCCATCTTCCTCCTGTAGTTTTCCTTTTCTTGCCTTATCTTCTATTTCAGCTTCTTCTGAACAACTCTCAGCTCCTGTTTGTCTCCAGATCTAAAGACTCTCTTCTTCTCCTTGAGGAGAGCCTTAATTTCAAAATTTATCCATGGCTTGTTCTTAGAAAAACAACGTACCTTTTTGATGGGTACGGTGTTGTCCACACAGAAGTTCATTAATCTGTAATGCAGTCTGTGATGCTGTTGAGGTCATCCTCCAGGGGGCTGCAGAGGTTGTCCCACACAGTAGAACGGAAACAGTCCCTCAGGGCCTCTTCAGTCTCTGCCGACTATTTCCTTACTGTGCGTTTCACTACTGGTTCTCTGTGTACTAGAGGTTTATACACAGGCTGGAGATGAACCAGATTGTGATCTGAGCCCCCCAGGGGAGGAAGAGGTGATGAGCTGTATGCCTCCTTGGTGTTGGCATACAATAAGTCCAATGTTTTATTGTCTCTGGTGTGGCAGGTAACATACTGGGTGAAGGTGGGGAGAGTGGAGGACAGGGAGATGTGATTAGGAGTCTGCTGGTTACAGTGTGCAGGACCTCACAGGCTGCTGCAGCGTATTTGTATTTGGCTCTACATATCTGTGTGAGCAGATTTTCTCTCACATGAGTGTCCTCAGGTAGCCGTCTGAATGCTGGACACTCGCAGACCTGTGTCTCTGAGTGGGAGACCAGAGATCACATTAACATGTGTCTCTGTATTAACAGACATGCCATATTGGCTTAGTTTTTTTTTCTTATCATTGTTGTGAGGAGACCATAACTAGCATTTGTATTTTCTGTTGCACAGTTCCTTTTGCTGTTATGGATTAAAAAGTGTCTTTTTTTGTTTCGAAATAGCTGATAACTTTTCGTTGATAGCTGCCAACATCTGCAAACAAATATAATTCTATAAAGTGGTTCTATATATTGTGTAACTGCTAATATAGAGCGTTATTAAATTTATTGCTAATGCAATCATATGGCACACTGACTTCTGAGGAAATTTTAAATGACACTCGCCATCAGAAAGGTTGCCGATCCCTGGCCTATAAGAACATGGCAAAATAACTGATTTTGCCAGATTAAGTTGTAAATTATTTCTACAGATTTAATATTATGTGATAAATGACCTGCATAATGACAGATTAGTTTATATGTGTATTTTTAGAGTCTGCAAAATAACAGATCAATTTCTTAATCTGTGTATTATTTGCAGCAAAACAGGGCCAAACATGAAAAGAGTTGCATTTTTGCTATCACTAGCTAAACACAGATAATGCACGCTTCGCACAGTTTCCTTCTTAAGTGTTTGTGTGGACAGCTAAAAGAAAATATTTTCCTTCATCGCCCTTAGAGCAAACTGAAAATGAAAAGGATCTGTGAACATGTGGTGCTTAAACTGAAACCCTGCTCCAGAGTTACTGGTGACACTAACATGAAACTAGACTGTAATTTTATTGATTTTGACAGTAAAACACACGGCTCACAATCTTACCTTTGGTACACATGACCAGACGTACTCACTGCAAAGACACTCCCATCTGTTACAACTTCAACCATTTTTGCACGGATCCCAGACACGAGTCCAGCTACAGGGGTAACAGCTGGTTGGTGAGAGACTCTGGCATTAAAATGGTGAAATGTCACAATTAGTGAAAAAGATACACAATCATGATTTCAGTCACAGAGACTGCAAAATATCATTAAAGTTCAATAAAAACGAAATTAAAACTAAAACGGGAAACATTTTAGTTTGCAGGGGAAAAAAATGCTGATATGCTTTTGCACTTTTTAAATGATCCAACTGGTCAGATTTGCCTGTAAAATAAGTACGAAGAAGCGTCAAATGTTTGTGTTTGCATATGAAATAAATAATTAAATGTCTTAAAACTGCCCCTGAAAAATTCCACCGTACTATAAACATTCTAAAAAATCTCTGCATCTTTGCTGAACTACTGTACCAGGATGCATATGCCTATGTGCCACTTATAGCATGTCAAAGTATGTGAACCGTGAGACTGAACTGGTTTTTCAGGCAGTTCTGAATAGCTAGGAAAGGAGGAAGTTCTTTTTTTTTTTCATTTACCAGAAAGTAATGATTAGAACTGGTAAACATGTGATCCTACCACTGATAAATACTAATAAATGCAAAACAATAAACTACCTCTACTAAAGATAGCTCTGTCCAGTCGACTGCATATCTATCTATCTATCTGATCTATCTAATCTATCTTGTCCGTGACACTAGATATAAATAAAGATTGATTATGAAAACAGTTGTTGATTATCCATCCATCTTCTTCAGCTTATCCGAGGCCGGGTCACTGGGCCAGCAGCCTAAGCAGAGAAGCCCAGACCTCCCTCTCCCCAGCCACCTCTATCCAGAGTCCTTCTGTCTCCCACCACCTGCACTGGGTCCAGGGTGCATCCCAGAACAGAGCTGGCCTTCCTGATGAGTTTGCCCAACCTCTTCCTCTCAGCTGCCGTTAAACCGCTGCTCCAACATACAACACTGTAAAAAATGACAGATGCCACCACAGAGTCATAGAAGGTCTTTAAAAGCGCTCCCTGGACTCCAAATGACCTCAGCTGCCTCAGCAGGTAGAGTCTGCTCTGACCCTTCCTGTAAAGAGCATCAGTGTTGTGGCTCCAGTCCAGTTTACTATTCAGGTGAACACCCAGGTACCTATAAGAGTCCACTATCTCAATGTCCACTCCCTGGATGTTCACTGGTGTCAGTGTGGGGGTCTGCGTCTCCGGAAGTCCACCACCAACTCCTTCATTTTCCCGGCGTTGATCAGCAGGTGGTTCTGCTGACACCAGTCAACAAAGTCCAGAGTCCACTGTCTGTACTCTGAGTTGTCCTCACCTGTGGACAGGTCGCCAGTCTGTCGCAGGGCCAATACACAGGGACAGACAACCATTCGCACTCTCATTCACTCGCACATTCACACCTAGTGGCAATTTGGATTATCCAATTAACCTATCCCCACAAGCTGCATGTCTTTGGATGGTGGGAGGAAGCCGGAGTACCGGAGGGAACCCACGCAAACACGGGGCGAACATGCAAACTCCACACAGAAAGACCCCGGCCTGATGGTGGAATTGAACTCAGGACCTTCTTGCTGTGCGGCAACAGTGCTAACCACCACGCCACCATGCTGCTCATTAAAGTTCAATAAAAACGAAATTAAAACTAAAACGGGAAACATTTTAGTTTGCAGGGGAAAAAAATGCTGATATGCTTTTTTGCACTTTTTAAATGATCCAACTGGTCAGATTTGCCTGTAAAATAAGTACGAAGAAGCGTCAAATGTTTGTGTTTGCATATGAAATAAATAATTAAATGTCTTAAAACTGCCCCTGAAAAATTCCACCGTACTATAAACATTCTAAAAAATCTCTGCACCTTTGCTGAACTACTGTACCAGGATGCATATGCCTATGTGCCACTTAAAGCATGTCAAAGTATGTGAACCGTGAGACTGAACTGGTTTTTCAGGCAGTTCTGAATAGCTAGGAAAGGAGGAAGTTGGGTTTTTTTCATTTACCGGAAAGTAATGATTAGAACTGGTAAACACACACCTACCACTGATAAATACTAATGAATGCAAAACAATAAACTACCTCTACTAAAGATAGCTCTGTCCAGTCGACTGCATATCTATCTATCTATCTATCTATCTATCTATCTATCTATCTATCTATCTATCTATCTATCTATCTATCTATCTATCTATCTATCTAATCTATCTTGTCCATGAGATATAAATAAAGATTGATTATGAAAGCAGTTGTTGATTATCCATCCATCTTCTTCAGCTTATCCGGGGCTGGGTCACTGGGCCAGCAGCCTAAGCAGAGAAGCCCAGACCTCCCTCTCCCCAGCCACCTCTATCCAGATAGATAGAGAGATATAGTTATAGATATAGAAGATATAGAAGCTCTGTATTTTTCCAAACAGTGAGAGAATATTTAGTAACAGGGAAGTCTGTGATTGTATTTATAAGAAACAGTAATACGTGCTTGTAACACACTCGAGTAGTTAGGTATCATACCTCACAGGCTCAAATGTCTGTTGTTCAACATTATTATCTTAAAAAAGTATAGTTTTAATTAATTAAATTCATTTTATGAAATTATTCTTAAAATTGTTTTTCTTTAACTAAAATATAACTAAAATGTACCAGATTGGTTCACATATACGACCTATATCACACATACTGACATACTGTACAACTACATGACAATATAAACCCAGAGGAAATTCAGACTTTTCATAATTCTGCATTGCTTTGATTTTGTTGATTTTGTTGAATTTGAAATTAAAAAATAGGGAGAAATTGCCATACAAACGTTCTGGATTCTAGAGATGCTTTCAAATCGCATATTTTATTTGAAGGACTGTAATAAAGAAATACAGATGCAGTGTTAACTAAGTAATGGCTTTTTACAGTGAAATTCATCTGTGAAATAGTTAAAACAGAATGACACTAGATGTGAAGTCCCTGCAAGGGCTGTGTTCACTTTTGGTCAACATTCACAGGGCAACAACCCTGTGAACAGTGAAACTAACAAGCTGCTGCTTCTTCTTTCTTTTTTTCCTTTTTTTGTGGAATTTGTGAAAACGTGCATGTGATCTTCCCCAGTATTTAAACTCCAATATCCATATCCCTCATCACAGCATCACAATGAAATCCAACAACCAAACAAACGAGCATAAAGAAACGAGCAGAAGAGATTCCAGGCAGTGTGATCATTTATTTTACCAAGACACCTCCGCTCCCATCAAAGTCACCCTTATTCAAACATCATAACTCTGACACCGACTGACAAACTGCTTTTAGTGACTGACAAGTTTTTTTTAAATGAACTGAACTGTGGTGCCGCCAGCATGCCAGCATGCTCCCTGTAGGACTAGAACTTGTCCTACAAGTCTGACGACTTTCCCTAAATGTAGCTCGAGCTGAAGGGTTTGTATTTTCATACACGGAGGAGGGGGATCCAGCAGCACTGCAGGATCATAAGTACAAGTACAAGTAGAACTTCAGGGGAGCAATCTAAAAATAGTATTTGGGGGTTTTTGTAGTCATTTGAAATATAGTTTCTTGTGTAGTAATTGTGTAGTAATATTCCCCTTCACAAAGAGATTTTGAAGAAAATATGTGCTTTATCTGCTTCCTTCAATTCAATTCAATTTATTTATATAGCACCAAATCACAACAAAGGTCACCTCAAGGCGGTCCTTCCTTACTGTGTGTGAGAGAGAAAACTGAGCTAAAAAGTCTGATTAGTCTTAATATCTTTCTTTCACTGTCATTGAGCACAGCACTGCTTTTTCTCAGGAAAGACTAACTTCAGCTTCCTCCCAATTTAAATGTTTTTGATACCTGCAGATCACTCTGTGACACTTTGTGGTGGAGTTTTCACCCTTTTTGTCTTGTGTAGTATCTACTTTAGTGCTGCCTGATCTATGGTTTGTAAGCACATATTATCTTATTTGCTGCTTTAGATCATCATCATACTGCATTGGCCAGTTACACTCAAGCTCTAACACCTGACTTTCTACTCAAGGCAGCCTCACAGCTGCCACCTCTCTGCTGCACTCTGCCCTCTTTGATGAGGCTCATCAAGGTGTGTTTTAGCAAAACAAAGCTTTTAGATTTCCCCTTAGGGGCTCGTGCAGGGCGTCTACCAAATCCAAAAGGTCAGTGTTTTGCACGCTTTGTTGAAGTATCCTCAGGAAAAATACTGAACCGTGATTGCCCCTGTTGCATATATGTGAGCGCTGACGTGAATGTTAGACAGATTGGTTAGGTATAGAAAAAGGTGATTCGTGTGAATGAGTGGAAAAGCATTATGTAAGTACCAGTCCTCGTTACTGTCTGAAGGACTGAGGTGAGGCCTGCAGTGTCTTGTTTTCTCCTTTTTCACCTGCTGATCAGACATGGGTGTGTGAGGTGCAGTTAATACCAGTGTAATTTATTAGGTTTTACTAAGTACATAGGCTAATATTTTATCACACAGTTGGAATAAACTTTTTGCTTCAGTACAAAAACACTTGCTTGGTGAGATGATGCTTCATTCCACTGGAACATTCTTTTCTTTTTTTACTGGCAGTTGCGACTTTTGTGTTTATCTACACTGAATGGTGCCACAAAGAATGCCGTTCAGCCACACAGAGCAGTCTATGGGAAACCCTGAGAGGTAGCGTGTTTAAAGCTAACTAGACACGATCCAAAAGAGAATCGACCCAATTAGACCCCAAATCAGGTCTCATTTTCCTTTCATAAAGGTCAAATAAATCGAGGTACAAATCCATTCTTTATCGGAAAGGAAATGAGACATATTTACAATTTATAAATGCATTGTACATAAAATACAATGTATATTTGCACTGTTTATAAATCTAAAAAACAAAAAAGCCATTTTCTTTTCTTTGTGCTTGCGAACAGTTTTAATTATGAAGCTGCAGATTTTTATAAATCTGTGTCACTTAACCAACAATGTACCACGTTTAGCCTTTCATGTATTTCATAAAATAGAAAAATGGAAATGTGTGGAAAATAGTGTGATGCCAAGTGTCAGTTACTTGAAAAAGGTAATTAGTTACTAATTACGGAATACTTCTCCAAGAAAATAATCCCATTATTTTCCTGATTACTTATTTTCAAAAGTAATTAATTACTTTATTACTTAGTTACTTTTAAAAACCATGATACACAACCTGAATACATAATAAAGCAACAGACCTTTTCTTATATTTTAATCTTTTAACTTTATGCACAATGCATCAAGCAAAAATTTAATTGCACGCAACAGTCTTTGACTTGAAGTTCGTTTAACTTATTTTCTGCATATTCCAGCATATAAAATATGATAATCTTTTGTGTTTACACTCACTTTCAAATAGATGCACGTAAAACACTCCCGTGGCTGCCTGCTCGGTGCTTGCTCAGATTCAGACTTTAATAGAAAGAAGTTTTCTTCCCACACAGAGTGTACCAGTGGATGCTAATGTTTTTGTCACTTTTTACAGAATCAAACTCAAAGTAATATAAGTACTTCTACGCTGCATGGTTGTACTCTTTCCCGCACTCCATATTATCCATTGTTGATCAACACACGTTTGTTGTTGCCACGGATGTTGCACGCTCGCACGTCACTGTCATGAGACACTCTCACAAACAAAATCACGGTTTAGTAACTCAGTGCTACAGGAAAGTAACAGTAATCTAATTACTTTTTTCCAAAAGTAATCCCTTACTTTACTCACTTGAAAAAAGTAATCGGATTACGTGTTACTGCCCATCTCTGTATATGACGTTTAAAACATGCATTGCCCAGTTGCACCATTGCCTGATGTTCTACTGTAAGAATTCTCAGATCCAAAAAATCTTTTTCTTAACTGCAAAATCTCTGTGAAACTTTGTACACAGTCAAGCATCCCTGCAACATGACACTGCCACCTTCCTCTTCACTCATACCAAAAGCTTTGTGGGTGGATTATCATCTGATGTGTTTTGATAAATCTAATATTTTAGTTCATGTTAGGTTCAGTTTTATGATCTGATTCACATTTGTACAAGTTATAGATCATAAGCGCAGTGAGAAAAAAGGCACAGAAACTGCAACAACATCAGACGCTATTAGTTCCTCTTTCAAATGCTTCCACAGTGTTGACCTCTCAGGTTTTTTTTTTTTTTTTCACCTCTTTACCACTGCATAAAGGCCATGCTTGTCATAGGTAGGTTTTGGGACATCAACAGCACCTTTTCATCTTGCAAACGTATTACAGAAATATGTTAAAGCATGTAATATTTCATAAGATTATACTTGAATTTAATAATTTGCCTGGTGTGACACGGCTACATTCCACAGGAACACTCATTAAACAGTCTTTTATGACCTTTGGTTATGACTTGTGTGTTTCTGTGTATACAAGGAAGAGGTTTACGTGTGAATTACAAAGAGAAAGAATTCTGTTCAGACGGTGACAATAGCATGAGAGACAAAAGCCAAGGAGCGGCACCAGGTTGAGAAAAAAAGAAAGGAGGAGCAGAGAAAATGAGAAGTAACAAATGAAAGAGAAAGCCCAGGTGGAGAATGAGAAAACAGAGGAATGAGGAGAGAGAGCGACTGAGATGGCGGACAGAGACTCCTGTTGTCTAGTCCCCTCTCTCTGCTACTGTGATGGCCAAACCCACGGCCACAGTCTAAAGTCGGTAACTCCTGTGTATTTTTCATTTGAACACAATAACACACTTGAGTTTGGTGGCCAGGGCTTAAAGCTGTTAAATACAAAGAGAGATAATTGGAACGCACCACCACTTCCTGCTGAAGGGGGAGAATGTGTATTTTCTTTAATTAAAAAAAGCTTTTGTAATTAAATTAAATATTGGAGTTTAGGGTTTAGTGGTTTTTGATTTTCTTCTTCGGTGTTTAGTTTATTTAAAAAACTAGACTGTACTGCATCATTTTTGTGGTTTATGATTGTGTTTTGTTTAGTTACCCCTCGTGTGTCATAGTGGTCTGATCAGCCATTATAAAACCCTTGTGTGTAATTAGGTCAGTTATGTTTGTTGGGGCAGTCATTTGGTTTGCTAAGTTCACAGTTCTTTGCCTGAGTCCAGTTTTGTTTCTTTGACCTCTTTTATGAGCTCAACATTTATTACTTTTGAAAATATAATTTTTAGGTTAAATAGAGTAGAATAGAATAATAGAATTAAATAAATAGAATAGAATTAAATAAATGGAAACCCTATTTTTCTAATAATTCCTGAGATGACTCCTGCTTTTTTCAACTCGGTCCATCACAGTTACCCAACCCTTCTCCCCTCACCTCCCACCCCCACTTCTCCTGCCAACATACAAAGTGTGTGAATGAAGCACAGAAGAGTGAGGAGAAAGTAACTTGGACTCCAACCCTCATCTACCTTTCTACCATACCCACTCCTTCTTTAATCTGCACCGGCCCCTTAACTACCATCGCTAAGCTCTTATGCTCTTTTTATGCCAGCTGTTGCCATGGAAGTTGCCACACCAGATCTCTGGCTCCACCTATACTTGGCATCCTCTTCTGTCACACAAACCCATAGTTTCCATTGGCACCATGCTGACCAATGTCACTTTTGGAAATTAATCAAAAATAAGGCAGTACTTCCTATTTTAACACTCCTTATAATAAACTATTGAAAAAAACCTCCATATGTTGTTAATGCTGCAACATTCATATATTTTAGATAGTAAAAGAAGTTACTGTATATGTGAAAGAATTTGACTGAGCTGTCTAGATGAGTAGAGCAAGACTTAGGTGGCTCTTCAGAAGAACAAAATAACAAGAAATACCAACGTGATATACCAACAATTGCCGTCTCCTTTTTCAGCTACAGAATGGTCCAGTTGCTCCACAGTTGCTTTAGAGTTTGAAAGTTTTTGAAAATAATGAGTGATTTTAATTAAAAAAAAATCAAAAGTGATGTTAAAAAATATTTTTATTTTAAACTCAGCATCTTTTGAATTAATTTTTGGTTTGGCCAAAACAAAACACATAAACAAAGTTGTCTTATTTATTTCATTTAGACACAAACTTTCTCCAGGTTGTAACTGCTGGCAGTGGCAGTAAACCCCCAGCACCACCCCCAGATACCCACACACACACATATGCACATAAGCACCCAGTGCTTTAAAAGCCTGACAGCATATGCTAGGAGTACAAATTACTTTAAATTACTTAGATAATATAAATAATGTAAAACATAGGCAGTGAAGACAGATCACTTTTCAGCATCTGCTAACATTTGGAATTCAGTGGTGACCCTGCTGAGGCAATGTGTTGAGAAATCGAGCCCTCGTGCGACGATCTGTTTCACTGCAGAGTTGTGCTGAATCCACTGAGCTCAGCCCCCTGCAGACATCCGACGTTCTCCATTACCCATACATCACACACACATATGAACCCTAACGAGCATCTGGCCAGTCGACACTACATCAAACTGCAGCAGATTGTTTTCCTCTAATGCTGCTTTTGTCCTGCTTGCCAGGTAGAATTGGATCACGTCCCTCTGCAGATGTGAGCATCAAACGCTACCATTTACACTAAAGGCGCTCATGATAGAGAATACCTCTCTCAGATGTGGTTTATTTTCTATCCATGCCATTCATCTATTATTATTCATGTTGTGTAATGTATCATCTGTCTGTAAACCGGCCTCTGGCCTCCTCGTGTTTTATTTTTTACAGACAGTTGAAATGGAACTAATGCAATAAAGACTGTAACATCTGTGGCCTCTGATGACTTGTGTTTCCATTATTTTTGTATAACTGCATGTCTACTCTAAGATTTTGGGATGAAACAGTCATCCCAATGCCCCGACTGGTTAATTCAAATGTCCAGTGTGTCTGGAGATATCTGTTTAATTTTTCTTTCAGATGCATGAAACATAAGCAGATTTCCATAGAATTTGTTGTGCGTAGTTATTTATGAGTCCTTGTTAAGACAATACGACAATGTCAATGTCGAGTCTTGGATTACTCCTTTATGCTGTGCCAGACTCTGCTCGGATCAGCTGGTTGTTGTATTTGTAGTCCAAACAGGTGCGTTGCCAACAGGGAAGCTGCAGAGTGCCCTCTGGTGGACAAACTACTTTAAACTCTCAAACTTGAACTTTAAACAAAAAGGGGGGGGGGGTATGTCAGCCGTTTTACCTATAATATAGAAACAATGATATCCTAATAATCATGAAAAGGGAAACTAAAACCCCTGACCTCAAATCAAAATTTCCCAGTTCTGTTTTGGAGAAATTCAGCATGGTAAACTGCACTGTGAGCCTTATCATAGAGATTGGCGAAGGCAAATGGAGAGAGAAACACTGGGCCGCTACAGACCCAACAAACTCAACTGACGCCCTGACGACAGCCTAATATGGACAAATCACAGCCTGCTCAGCTGAAAACACATGCACAACACAAACACAGAAGGATCCAACTCCTTAAACACACATTTTCTCAGTATATTGTAACAATAGCACTGAAATGTTGAAATGAAGAAATTGCAAAGTTTCTTTGTATCTTTTTATCTTTGTTCTAAATTTGATGCTATCAAGTGTTTCAAAAAAAGTTAGCGTTGCCATGACAATTTGTAAGGATAAATTCAGTGTACTACTACATTTTATGTTCCTTGAGTTTCCATATTCTTATTTAACACTTTGGGTATTTTTGTTGGTATCTTAGAAAAATGTAAGCAGTGAATGAAATATACGTTTTTTAAAAATGTTTAAAAATGCGGTTTCCATTTTCTAAGACATCGGGGCTTTCAACATTTGCATGTACTGCGTGGAGTAAAGCACTTCTTAATTTGTTTGCATTGCTCTTGAATTCAACTAACCAAATACTGATGAATGCCAGATTTGTGTGTGTAAGGAACAATTTGTGAGAATTCGACAGAAAGGTTTGAGAAACATCACTTTCTGGCTAAAGACCAGTTTTTCCTTCCCACTGTCGCCAAAGTGCTTGCTCATAGGGGGTCATGTGATTGTTGGGTTTTTCTCTGTATGTATTATTGTGAGGCGACTGTTGTTGTGATTTGGTGCTGTATAAATTGAATTGAATTGAATTGAATTGAATTGAATTGAATTGAATTGAAATAAAATGTGCTCTTTGTTGGGGTCCATGGGTGAATTGCTCTTCCTTAATGTAAAGAATACATCTTAGCAGTATCTCATTGCCATTTCAGGGGTACCTATTAATAATTTATCTAGTCACAGTCATCAGTTAATGAGAGTGTCAGAAAATAATGTGTTACATGGGTGTTGAGGTTCGTTTTAGTTTGCAGGCTGCTTTTAAAAAGCTCGCTGCCAACACAACACACAACAGTGTTTCTCTCTTATTGTATTTAACAAATAAATGTTTGATATTTCCTAAAGAAACAACAGCAACCAAAAATTGTTGTTTTTCTGCTTTAGTCCAACTAAAAATTGTATTAATTGTAGTTGATAAACAGTCTTTTAGCCAAGTGAAGTATACATGAAAAGTGAGAATATGCCCCGACTGCATGTACAGTGGGATGCAAAAGTTTGGGCCACCTTGTTAATAGTCATTATTTTCCTGTATAAATCGTTGGTTGTTACAATAAAAATTGTCAGTTAAATATATCATGTAGGAGACACACACAGTGATATTTGAGGAGTGAAATGAAGTTCATTGGATTTACAGAAAGTGTGCAATAATTGTTTAAACAAAATCAGGCAGGTGCATAAATTTGGGCACTGTTGTCATTTTATTGATTCCAAAACCTGTAGAACTAATTATTGGAACTCAAATTGGCTTGGTAAGCTCAGTGACCCCTGACCTACATACACAGGTGAATCCAATAATGAGAAAGAGTATTTAAGGGGGTCAATTTAAGTTTCCCTCCTCTTTTAATTTTCTCTGAAGAGTAGCAACATGGGGGTCTCAAAACAACTCTCAAATGACCTGAAGACAAAGCTTGTTCACCATCATGGTTTAGGGGAAGGATACAGAAAGCTGTCTCAGAGATTTAAGCCGTCTGTTTCCACAGTTAGGAACATATTGAGAACATGGAAGACCACAGGCTCAGTTCAAGTTAAGGCTCGAAGTGACAGACCAAGAAAAATCTCAGATAGACAGAAGCGACGGATGGTGAGAACAGTCATACATCATCTTGCAGCAGATGGAGTCACGGTGCATCGTTCAACCATTCGGCGCACTTTACACAAGGAGATGCTGTATGCGAGAGTGATGCAGAGGAAGCCTTTTCTCCACCCACAGCACAAACAGAGCCGCTTGAGGTTTGCTAAAGCACATTTGGACAAACCAGCTTCATTCTGGAATAAGGTGCTGTGGACTGATGAAACTAAAATTGAGTTATTTGGGCATAACAAGGGGCGTTATGCATGGAGGAAAAAGAACACAGCATTCCAAGAAAAACACCTGCTACCTACAGTAAAATATGGTGCTCGTTCCATCATGCTGTGGGGCTGCGTGGCCAGTGCAGGGACTGGGAATCTTGTCAAAGTTGAGGGACACATGGATTCCACTCAGTATCAGCAGATTCTGGAGACCAATGTCCAGGAATCAGTGACAAAGCTGAAGCTGCGCCGGGGCTGGATCTTTCAACAAGACAACGACCCGAAACACTGCTCAAAATCCACTAAGGCATTCATGCAGAGGAACAAGTACAACGTTCTGGTATGGCCATCTCAGCCCAGACCTGAATATTATTGAAAATCTGTGGTGTGAGTTAAAGAGAGCTGTCCATGCTCGGAAGCCATCAAACCTGAATAAACTAGAGATGTTCTGTAAAGAGGAATGGTCCAAAATACCTTCAACCACAATCCAGACTCTCATTGGAGCCTACAGGAAGCGTTTAGAGGCTGGAATTTCTGCAAAAGGCGGATCTACTAAATATTGATTTCATTTCTTTTTTTGTGGAGCCAAATTTATGCACCTGCCTGATTTTGTTTAAACAATTATTGCACACTTTCTGTAAATCCAATAAACTTCATTTCACTCCTCAAATATCACTGTGTGTGTCTCCTATATGATATATTTAACTGACATTTTTTATTGTAACAACCAACCATTTATACAGGAAAATAATGACTATTAACAAGGTGGCCCAAACTTTTGCATCCCACTGTATATCTGACTCTAGGACCATGGATACAAAACCTTCTCAGTTTTTAACCAATGGGGTGTTTTTATCATGGGGAAAAAATTGCCTGTGGAACTGAAAAATCTGACTAATCTGACAGATTAGTGACTAACTTAAAAATAATATGAAATGTATAAGGAAATTCCTGTAGTTAATAGAAACTTATCTTGAAAAAAAGTTTTGCCCAGATGTAATTCATTCAATTTTTTTTTGACACAAGTCAGCTTTTGACATGTGACTAGTGTTTTGGGCTTTTACAGTTTACATACACTTCCAATATTATATTATATTATAATTTGCTGGTCTGGAGCATTCAAGTGTGTTAATACAATGTCATAAACTTCTCAGGAGACAACCCAGCAAGTTCATTCCATGGTCAGACTACACTATCCTCAGAGAAATTCCAAAATAAAAATCCAAGCACTACATTTGAGACTCTACTACCACTCTACTCAGTTAGCATATTAAATGTTAGAGTTATGACAGTACAATTAGAAAAAGACTGGTTTGTATATAGCACTTTTTTCTATGCCTAAGTGCTTTCTATCTAACATTAACACCCTGTTAGATTGCAACACACTGGAGAGCAACTTGGGTTTGCTCAAGATTAATTTGGTATACATACTGGAGCAACCAACGATCAAATCACCAACTTTCAATTAAATTTTATTTATATAGCACAAATCACAACAACTGTTACCTCAACGCACCTTATATTGTGAGGTATAGACACTACCATAATACAGAGAAAATAGAGAAAACCCCAATCATCTGATGGGCAAGCACTGGTGAGAGTGGGAAGAGAAAACTCCCTTATAAAAAGAAGAAACCTCTGGGAGAACCAGGCTCAGGGAGGGGCGGCCATCTGCCACAACCAGCTGGGGTTGAGGTGAGAAAGACAGGAAAGAGACATGCTGTGGAAGACAGCCAGAGATTAATAATAACTAATGAATGAATGCAGAGTGGTGTATAAAAACAGTGTGTGAAAAAAGGTGAGTGAAGAACAAACACTCGTCATGCATCATGGGAACAGCAGCTTAGACCTATAGTAGCATAACTAAGGGGGGGATTCAGGGTTATCTGAAATCTCTCTCTAAACAGGACATGGCTGTACAGCTTATGTTTGTAAGGTTGAATATGTACAAACCAAAAGACTTATAGAACAACGAGGGTTGTACAGATGAGACCAAAGTGGACATGTTTAGCCATAATGCACAGACTGGCAAAAAACATGTCACACCAACACGGCACACATCATGCCAATGATCAAGCACAGTGGTGAGGGGTCACGATTTAGGCTTGTTTTACAGCCACAGGAACAGGACACTGTGAAGTCATTACATCAATCGCAAACTGCTCTTTATTAAAAAGTATTCTAGAGTGAAATGTGAAGCCAAAGCTTGGCTGAAACTGGGTCATGCTGCGGGACAATGACTCCAAGCATAGCAGCAAATCTAAAACAGAATGTCAGAAAAAGAAAAGAATTAAGGGGAAGCCATAGTCCAGTCAAAGTCTAAGAGAGTTGAACACAAACGGACACCTACAAACCTCATTGAAGAGACCGACAGAGTCATACAGAAAACAGTTACTTCAAGTTATTGCTGCTAAATGTGGTTCTACAAGCTATTAAATAACAAGCTGTACTTAGTTTATCACAGGACTGCAGAATGCTGTGAAAACATTTTTTTCACATGACTGTATGTTGTTCCTGTCATGTGCAGCAGGGTGTGATTCCCTCCATTATTAGTAACATTCTCCAAAATTATTTCTTGTGTGTTTACTGGTGATGCTTTTTTTAGGATTATGTCTGAAACCTTTCCTAAATGCCAGTGTCAGATGTCAAATGTCTTTACTGAGATCAGTGTGAACTGTAACAAGTTTTCCAGGGGAGTAGTTTAATAAAAGGTCAGAGCAGCAAAGCTGGGACAAGAAAAAAAGTCTGTCAGAGTGACAACAAGTCAGAGGAAGGTAATAAAGGGCAGAAACAGATAGAAGTGGAGGGAGTCCGACAGAACTCACAGAAACGGATTTTACCTTTGAGCTTTAAAGGAAATCTCCACCACTAGCCTGTTGTTTACTCTCAGTCTAATGGTTACTGTGTTCCCATGGTAAATGTATATGCTGTCCTGAGTGGGGCTGTTTCGTTTAGTGAATTTAAACAATTCTCTGACTATATTGCATTAACAACCACCACAGAACATGCCTGAACTTGCTGACCTCAAATCAAGCCAAACACCAACAGAACAAAAGGCTTGAATGCAACTGGATCAGTTAGAAACACTGGTTGCTTTTTTACTGTTGGCCTTCAATTCAGTGCTACAGTCAAAATGAGGGAATAGGTTTATCAGAGTAGCACCAGGATAAATAAAGGTAATCATCGTTGTGTCATTTTGCAAAGAAAATGATTAACAGAGTGTGCAGTAGTCATTTTGTCACAAGTAACTATCCGTCCGTCCATTATCTGAAGTTTACCCAGGTCCCTGTGATAGGAGTTAGCAGTCTAAGCAGAAACACCCAGACCTCCCTCTCCCCAGCCACTTCATCCAGCTTTTTAGGGGGAACACCGGTGTGTTAACAAGCCAACCCAAGAGATATAATCTCTCCAATGTGTCCTGTGTCTGCCCTAGAGCCTCTCGGGGGAGGAAAAGCGAGTTTTTATGCATGAATGACATGAATTTGAATGACAGCAAGATTTTCTTCTTTGTTTTTTGGTGACAGCATGCTGTCTGTGAGTGACAGTGAAAGTAGTAACTAACAACTATTTGAGAAACCACAGAATGCCTGAGATCGATATGTTTCATTCATTTGAATTGTTACCTGGTTTATGTTTTCCCTTAAAAAGCGAGAAAACAAATTCTTGCACTACACTAGAAATCCAGCAAACTATTGGAAACCGACATTTTTGTCCCCAAATGTACCATGTAGTTTAGTAATTAAATTATTTGTTTTATCTCTTCATCTCTTCAAACTTGAGAAAAGCAGTCTGCTACAGACATTATTTGCAAGCCAACCTTTTCTGTGATAGACAAGTTTAGCAACCCTACAATCTTGAAATACAGGCACGTTTCCTGCGCTTTGAGATAAACACCTTTGAGGTTACACGTTTTCGTTATTGTCTGCTGTAGCTCACATCTGACTGGGAGCTGGCGGCATGCTGTGTGTATTGGGGGCTATTATGCAAGCATTTGGGGTTCGTGACTGAGAGCTCGTCCTCTGCCGCGAGATACCAGTTTGCATACAGGGCGGGATCCCGGCTGCTAGAAAGTGAGGCCACTTTCCCACCGCCGCTTTTCCCGCTATGACCCAGGTACTGTTAGCGCCACTCGCGCTCCTCCCCCTTCCGCCGCCTCCCATCTGTCTGTTTCAGCAGCTAATCAGCTAATTACAGCCGTCCGCAGAGACTAGCGCCGGAGTGATTAAGCTGAACATATTAAAAGCGCCTTTGTAGGCGCAAAAAAAGTTCTACTTGCCGCTGCTAGGACCGTGGGAGAAGACGCAGACAAGCCAAACTTCTCAGCTGAGAAACAAAGATCGTCGTCTATAGATAACTCCTTGACCTCTCAAGTGTCGGCTACTCACAGTATGCCTAAAAGGAACAGGCTCTGAAATAAATGTCAGAGTTTTTATTTTAAATAAATTTTAGGTATTATCAAATACTTACTAAAGAAATCGCAAACCATGAGCACAGGGTACCCACGAATTTTCGCACTGTAGTGAGAAGGCCGGGCTTTTTATTATTATTATTATTATTGTTGTTGTTGTTGTTCTTTTGTACTTTCTCCATCAAATTTACTCGCTGACTAAGCTTCGAGTCGTGTCAATTCTTTTAATTAAAAACCTAACAAAAACTTTTAGCATACATTAAACACCTTCAAATTTAATCAGCCAGAACTTCAGGTTCCATGTAGGAAAATAAAATCACTAGAGTGAGACATCTTCTTATGACCATCTTCGTGAACATAAACGCGCCGGTTGCCCCGCCAACACAGATCTGGAGGCGTGGACGTCCGGTCCCTCATTGGTATTATCTGAGGCGCGCACCCGAGTACAATAGCACTGAGTGGCTGGAGCCGTATGACGGAGTCAGTCAGCTGACCGCTGATTGGCTGAGTGACCCAGCTGTAGGAGAGCGCCAGAAAACAAGCTTGAGCGGGTGATGTTGGATTCTCCAAGGAGTAGTATAGCTGAACAGGAGTCTGAGGAAAGGACTGGAAAGGATTTGAGGAGGACTGCCTGCTTCTTTCTGAAGAGGGAAATAAACTGCTATGTCGGTCTGAAGGAGCGGCGCCCTGACAAGTGTGTAAAACGGGGACGCAGAGCCACACTTGACGATTTCATTCATTCAACAGCGAAGGTAAAGAGTGGTGATTTCCCTCCGGAGGGTTTCTGATTTCTGCAACACAACTATAATAGTGTCCCTGGCTAGGTAACTAATTACTGCTAAGTCTTACTGACTAATAATATCCATCAGAAACGCATTTACCTCTATTCACAGGCTCAGCAACGGCTAAAGCTGTGGACTCATTTGCATAAAATAATTTACGGCCGCAACTCGTGTTGCAACTTAGAAATAACATTCTACTAACGTTGTATATTAATACCTGTAGCTGTAAACTTATTACTGTCAGCTAAAAAGTTAATGCGGCACTTCAGCTGTAAAGTTACAGGGTTGAGGGTTGAGGAAGAGCAGCGCAGTTAGCTTTATGAAGGCTAGTTAGCCGATGCTCTTTGCGCCAAATTCAGCTGACCACGGATCTGGGTTTACTTTTAAGTGTAACTTTACAATTCCCATTCTCAATATTTGTCTTTACTTTGGAACGCATTTTTCCCAGATGGAGGTTCAATGCCTCGCACTGAAAGACCTCTCAAGTCCAAGGAAGAGTTCAACGGTGGGGCCGGAGGAGGAGGAGGATGGGGCTCGCGGGGAACAAAAGGTAGGCTAAGGTGGCACCCTGCTTTAAATCAGGTGAGGCAGGTTTTATAAGATTCATCTGAAAGAAAGCTTTGGAATCAGCGCAATGAGAACGCTGTGTTCAGTCACGTGAGAGCTTCTGAAGAGCTTAAGTCCGCTTATTGCTTTTGGCTTTCAGCAGCAAGGGCTGTGGGCTACAGTGCTAAATAAGATCTTGAGAGTTGTACAAATCAGTGTGAGTTGCTTGATTCCTCCAGATTCAGGAGCAGGCCTCCGGTCTCAGATTCAGCATATGGGTGGCTTATTCGGATATTCGGAGATGTGTGTTTATATAGTGGATGAGTTGGTATGAATAAATTCAACCAGGATTATATGTTTTTCTTTCATCATTCTTTGCTATAAAATGACCCCTTTGCAATTCATTCTGTACGAGAGGATATTTGAGCCTTTATTAAGGCAAACCTGCACTAATTCGATCACATAACTGTCTCCATCACAGGAGAACATGTGTGCAGAGAAGAGAAAATCAACACCGCTAAAATCTGCAGAGTCCACCCTTCCTACTTTGCTGATCAACAGAAAAGGTGCTCCCTCTGAGCTCGCCCACATTACCCCCATCAAACACACGTCTCTGACCGAACCCTGGACACCAACGGCTAACCTGAAGATGCTGATCAGCGCGGCAAGCCCAGACATCCGGGACAGAGAGATGAAAAAGGTGCTGTTTAGACCAATAGAGAATGATAAAGACCAGCCAGCGAGCCCAGATAATGTGGTGGAGGATCCAGAGGTGGAAGATTCTTGTCAGGTGTGGTGTTTTGTTTTTGTTTGTTTGTTTGTTGTTTTAAAAGGACATTTTAACACAGATTGGATTTATTGTGTTGTAGTTTAAATTAATATTCTCCGAAAAATATATTTTATTGAAGTCCTGTTTAAAGACTAGTCATTTAAGCTGTGGATTGTTGGATTGGTTGACTAATCCAAAAGACAACGGCATTGATCTCTGTCCAGTTTGAAGCCGCTGATGAAGAGGACGATGCAGAGAAAAAGCCGAGCAGAAAGCAGAAAAGTCTGGGTCTGCTTTGCCAGAAGTTCCTTGCCCTTTATCCTGATTACCCACCGCTTCACAGCCCCATCTGGATCTCGCTGGATGAAGTGGCAGCCAATCTGGGTAAGAACCAGTAATTTGAGAGCAGCAGCAGCAGTTGGACACAGGGGAAGGAGATGACTACAATTAGTCTCACTGTAAACTCTTCATGGGGCCAGGAAAACACTACTATTGAATTTGGGAATGACTGCTGCTCAAATCGTGCACACGTTTTAGAGAAATGTTGCTGTAATCCTGTCAGGGGTGGAACGGCGGCGGATCTACGACATCGTGAATGTGTTGGAGTCCCTGACGATTGTGGGGCGGATAGCCAAAAACAGCTACACCTGGTACGGTCGTCAGCGGCTGGAAGCCACCCTGGAGGAGCTGCAGCGTAAGGGCCGACAGCAGGGCTACCACCTCCAGATGGAGCAGGCCAACGAGGCCAGGGAGACCGGACCGGGCCGAGAGGATGACGGGGGGGAAGGAGATGCTGGAAGCGGTAATAAACTGAAAAATAAAGACTGGAGATGAAGAGTTTTGAGTGTTTAAAATTAACACTATAAGGAGAGTGTGCCTTTTCTTCCATATTGGCTCCAAATAAAGATTAGACGTTAACCGTAGTCTTCATTAGACAATATAAGTATCACTTCAGTTGCCTGCATGTAACAGTTTAGGTGTAGGCTTATTTTCACGGGCAAATGCTTAACACTAAAGCTGAATAAGGCCTTAAACCCACAGGAATGGATTCAAGCCTGGTTACCGTAGCGACGCTGCCTCTGTCTGCTCACAGCTTGTCATTAAGAGGTTGTACGTTTGCAGACTTATAATGTGGCTGGATTCTAATAAAGATCTAGTTTGTAAAGGTTGTACTGAGGTTTCAGGTTTGATTTCACGTCTCTGAAATGTTTTCATTCAGACTGAGGTTGTACAGAAGAAACAAGTTTATGTTGACAAGTACTTTGAATTTCTGTATGGAGTTTTGGTGCCTGTTATTAATGAATAAAATGTAATTAAACATACGATTCACTGGTTTTTCAGTGGGCTGATTTTCACTGCTAATTAAGAAAGCAGTAGCTTTTTACACTGTCTGTTTCTTCTGCTTGTCTTTGCAGCCGGTAGCAACAGGAAAGACAAATCTCTGCGCATCATGAGCCAGAAGTTTGTCATGCTTTTCCTGGTGTCCAAAACTCAGACTGTTACCCTGGATGCAGCAGCAAAGGTCCTCATCGAGGAGAGTCAGGACTCATCAAGTCACAGCAAGTACAAAAGTAAGAAATCCAGAAGTGCTGCAACGTGTATAGATTCCAGGAAACAGTATTTCACCAAACTAAACACTGTCTGTGTGATCTCCAGCTAAGGTGCGGCGTCTGTATGATATTGCCAACGTGCTGACCAGCCTCAGCCTCATAAAGAAGGTTCATGTCAGAGAGGAGAGGGGCAGAAAGCCGGCCTTCAAGTGGCTCGGCCCGGTTGAATTCAGCAGCTCTGTGAATGCTGGTGAGAGTTAAAGATGACTTTAGTGAACTCTGCTAGAGTAACTTGAAAATATAAGACAGTCCAGACCTTTGTCAGTCTAAGAACTGCGTTTGTCATCATTGCTCTTACCCTAAATCAGTTGTCATCCATCTACCTGTAGGAAACACTTTGAATGTAGCAGCCATCGCTTCATCTGAGTCTGCACAGCCACTAGCAGGACAGGAGCTCAGAAAAGCAAAAATGGCACGTCATGCCTCCTTCAGCATCACGCCAACATCTGTTGCAGTCCAGCGGCAGGTCAGCTCCGCACCCAGCAGCCCGAGACGTGAAGTAACCGGTAAGAGATTTTATTTTTGGGGGAGTTGTTTGTTTCCAATCTGGTGGCGGGAGACGGCCAAGCATCCCCGAGCCTTTTTTTTAAATCTGCAAGTTGTGCGCTTTGACTCTGCGGAACAGCATAGAGCTTTTTCAATATCTTGTCTGTTTGTTGTCTCTATGCTGCAGCCCTGCAAAACCAGCCTGTGGATTATTCCAGAAGGACTACAAGCAACAGTGCAGCGTGTCAGCTGCAGTTTGGAAGTAATGCTGAGTGAGTAAACGCTAACACACAGATACTTGCATGCACTTGGTTTAGATTTATCGGCAGTCTCCCAGCACAGATTTACTGCCAAAGAATTTACAGCACACATAGCTCTTTTTTTTCTTAACCTTTGCCAGCACAGACTATCAGTAATGTTAATGAAGGATTTTAAACTGGAACTGTATAGAATTGGGGGCAGGAGGGGGGGATTGGGTCATCTCAAAGATCAGCTTTCTCCATCTGAAGTGTTACTATTAAACCAAAAGTTTTTTGTTTGAGTTTTTTATACATGACACATTCAAAGTCATCTCTGTTGTCAGGTTAAAAGATGCTGTGCCCTCTCCCTTACAGAGTCTATTTTGCAACCTTCTCTTATTCGTTATATTTTACATTCAGTGCCAGTGTTTGATTTGGCTGATGTGTTTCACTCAAGGCTACATGTAACAGGAGCTGACTCTGTGGACATTAATAGTTTTTGTCTCCTATGAGTGTATAAGTTGGCGGCATACATGGAGTACACAGTAGTTCATGTTGTTTCCTATTATTAACTAAACTACTCGTGGCCAAACCACAGCTGCCTCAAGGCTGTGGCTGCTAAGTGTTTTGTGGGGGAGTAAGATAATAAGACATGGAAGTGTGTGTTGAAAAGGAATATTTTTAAAATGAAGTTAGGCAAAAGTGCACCGGGGGCAGTGGTAGCCCACAGGATGAGAGCTAGAAGTTTATGCCTGTGGCCAGTTTCAAGTCTGCGTTTCAGCTGAGATATTGTAGGGGCACACAGACCCAGCTCTAACACAGTAACCTTTTGATGAGGTCAGGAATTTTTTACCTGCATTTCAAACCATGGAAAGAATTTTATTTTAACTTCAAATATCTAGTCATGCGCATAAAGCTCATGCTCCATTACAAATATGCCTTCACCTTCAATTTAAGTTACTTTTATATATATATAGCGTCAAATCAGAACAGTTGCCTCAAGGCGCTTAATATCGGTAAAGACCTCACAATAATGGAGAGAAACCCCAATAGTCAGACAACCCACTTTGAGCAAGCTCATGGTGACAGTGGGAAGGAAAAACTCCCTTTTAACAAGAAGAAACCAGCAGAACCAGCGAGGGGCAGCCAACCGCTGTGAGCACTTGAGGGTGATGGCAGGAAGATGGGACAAAAAAAACCCAAAACACATTGATCATAACTAACACATCTTCCCATGGGCTTCCCATAATACACATCAGTGCATCATGGGAAGCCCACAGCAGCCTAGGCCTATTGCAGGGTCACTAAGGGAGGATTCGGGGTTACCTGATCCAGCTTAACTATATGCTTTATCTAAAAGGAAAGTTTTAAGCCTAATCTTAAAAGGAGAGACGTGTCTGTCTCACTGATTCAAGAGAAGGAGTCATTCTACTTTTAAATATCCTTGGAAGCACATGTAAGCCTGCTATCTGAGAGCAAAGTGCTCTCAGATAGATAGGGGGCTACTGACGTGTGCAAGAGACGGATTTGTGACTTAACTTTCTGTGGTTCCTCTGTATCAGGAACAATTTGGTCAAAATGTTTAGAAGCTAAGGCTTGAGAAGCAGTGTTCCACTTTAGTTGAACACTGCAGTATCTAATGCTTGTAGTCATAAACAAATGTTTCTCAATCAGATTCTTGGCAAAAACTCAGTCTACAAGTAACAGGAGAAATATAGCTTACTTTTCTTCTCCCCCCCTTTTCAGCAACCGACCTGGCACACCACCGCAGACTCAGCTCATGCACAACAGCAGTACTGCCCTTTCCCCCTCCTTCACCCATTCCACCCTTCTGGCACCACACCCCCACCCGGAGCACCTCTTTGTTGCTTCCCCGTCTTCCCATTGCTTGGCCTACCTGCCCAGCCTGTCCCAACCCTCCGTGGTCATGCTGTACAGACCGCCAGAAACGCCCAACCAGATGCTCGAAGGTCACACCTTACCCAGGTTGGAGGCAACGAAGAGGAAGAAGGAAGAAAGAGAGGAGGAGGAGATGGTACTTAAAAGGAAGGGAAATTCTGCGTTAGAGAAATGTGAAAAGGTGAGATGATATTCTGTGGCGTTGTGGATTTTAATTTCTGCTGCTAATTGCTATTCTTGTTCCAGTTAAAAACTAACTCCGAGCTAATTATTCGGTTCGGTGCCGTAATTCTGACAGTCAGAAAATCCTGTTAGTAATTCACCAGGGCAGACAGTTAAACTGAAAATGGAAAATGTGCCATGCTCATTGATCAGGATAAGTCTTGTGTGGTGTAATTAAAGACTTCTCATCTCAGTAGAGTATAAGATAATTGATCATTTGAAAACCTGGTGCAGTTAATCAGGATACATAAAATCAAAGTAATTGGATGGTTCGGTGTCACATGCTAGGCTGGTCTTTTTAAAAGGTTGACTGAGAAAATAAACCGTAAGCCAGGAACATGACTTGACTTTGTTACTAGAAGGGGAGACGTGTTATAGTCTGAGTTTTAAGGACTGTAACAAATGCAGATCATAAGGCTGTAACATCAGATGTCATTCCTGCTCTTTCCAGACTCGAGCTGAAGCTTGCAGGGAAACAGCAGAGTGCTCGCAAGCTGGTACCAGGGCTTCTCCCAGTCGAGCAGCAGGCCTCTGCAGAGAGCAGGTGATCGGCGAGAGTGGAGGTGGCAACACCAGCAGTGAGCACGCTCAGCCGTCGCACTACCTTTATGTCCCCAACAATGCAGGTAATGCACTGTTTTAGGAAACTGGGTTGAATTAAGCAGCACACAGAGCGAGATGTTAACTATGATTTGCTGTGATAGTAGAGGGCTTGTAAGAGAGGGACACTATGATTTGCACCCTTTCACTCTTTTACTGAGAATATTCCCTGCAGCAGGTCCTTTCAGTGCTGGAAATCTAGAGCACTTTATTCCCAGGATTTGGGAACTGAATTTTATTTATTTATCTTTGCTTTGTAAAAAAAAAAAAGAAGAAAAAGAAATCCTTCAAACCTTTTAATCGGTCTCCTGTCCTCTTTTCTAGGATTAAATGGCCTCAACTTCCTGCTCTCAGCTGGACAACCAGCAGCCAGTCTAGCACTTCCTCCTAGCAGTGTTCCCACCTTGGCACTGCCCTATGTCCTGGTACCATCTGCTGCCCTCTCCCATTACCCCCTGGTGGCTGGCAGTCTACAGCAGCAAGGCTCTGATGCTCACACAAAACTGAGCTTTGGTCTGCCTGCCATGATGTCACCTGCCCACTTCATGGTGGGGGGGGCGTCGTATAGTGTGGTGCCGGTTCCACCGCCGTCCACTCCAGAACAGAGCGGGCTTTACAGGTCGTCAGTTGGCACGCCACATTCTCCCCCGAGACCACGACAGACCGTCAGCATCAACACGCCAGAACCACTGGTAAGAACTGACTGTACTGCTGTAACCCTGCTCTCTCTCTCTCACACACACACACAGCTGTCTGCCCTAAAATACATCAATGTAATTAGCCTTCATAATGAAACATGACCTTTCTCGTATCAGGCACTTGCAAAATGTCACAACACAGCTTGACACGAGAGCAAGTGCAGCATCTGTTTTGTGGAAGGTTTACCCTCATTTACTCATCTGGACACTTTGTGTCACAGCAGTTAAGACTGATTAATCTCCAGCTTGTTAAATGGGAATGAATTTTACTGCCTGCAAAGACCAGTGTAGTGAAGCTGGTTTAGCTCTGATAGACAGAGTTACTGGGCAGCAAATTCACGCGACGTTATAAACAATAGGACAAGTCAATGACCACGTTGTAATGATGCATTAATCCCACTCTCACTTTCAGTGTGTAGAGTTACGTCTACCCATTTTCTTAGATAATATTCAGTCTACTGACTTCCACTGACCTTTCAGCAAGTGAGATCTACTGCTGGCAGTGGCTGCTGTTTATGCGTTGGGTTGTCTGAATGTTCCCTAAATGCATTCTGTCTCTCTTTACAGACTCCACATACGCCCAAGGAAACCCCAGCATCTTCTTCAAAGGCTTTCTTTCAGACCCCGGGCACTCTGGGAAGTGTAGTCAGTGCTGCGCCAGCTGTCCGAAAAAGGGGATCGGCACAGAGGAGACTCGACATTGGCCACCATCCAACCAGCTGAAGAGACGGGAGCTTGTGTTGAATGCGCCGTCTTAAAAATTGAGGGTGGTGAACCGAAAATGAAACAAAGAATATGGTTTTAAACCTTTGGTGCTATGTTTCTAAAGACAAATTAAGAACTTTCCAAGAGTATTGAATGTTTTCTTGTAAATCCTGGAGAGTCTCATATTTTGCTAATTGACTGTTTTATTAAAGGGGTGTCACACTGTGAAATAAGACACTCAAAACTATCGAGATGTCCTCAAGGTTAGGTTTAAGAGTAAGGCAGTATTACAAATGCAACAGTGCCCTCCTGTGATGGGAGCCGGTCACAGCTGCGTTTTATGTTTCCTCCTAGAATGATCAAGCTACCTATTTACAAGGGCTGTAACAATTATCCAGAAGCACATTTCATGTTATGCTTAAAAAAAATAATAATATATATATATATAATAATACACACACACATATAAAAAATTTTTTTTTATTATTATTGTTTTTTAATTTTATTTTTTTTAAAGGGGACAAATAACCAGAAACAGTCTTTTAATGTTACAGCTTTCACCAAACTGGCACACTTCAGGCATTAACTTCTCTGCATGGGTATCACAGCACAGGAAAACGGGCATGCAACACGGCATCGCCGATGATTTGATCACTGTTTCGAGTTTTGTTTTGTAATCGTTACACCCTTGCTAATTCTTCATCCTTTGTTGTAGCCCAGTTGCTATTTACATCTTAGTGAAAATATGTCGATTACAGGGTCTGTAATGAAACATTAAGTTTTTAGCACTAAGTATTTGAAGAATGTACACATAATTTTGTAGTAATCGGCCCATTCAGATTTAGATACACGAAAACGGGTGTAATAGGACACGTGTGAGCTGCTGAACGCCAGTTTACAATGACGGTGGTTGGACAATCCTTCCATTTTAGACATTAAGAAAATGATCACTAAAGCCTTAAACGTTTACAGCCAGACAAGTATCTGAAGGAACAGTTGTTATATTTTTTGATGCTTACGGGTGGTTTCGTGTTCTCGTCAGACGTACCCGGCTGGTGCTATGTGCATTCTTATGTGTAACCACTGTTACTGAGTGCTGAAAGACAATGTGACAATTCTCTCAGGTACTTGAATACTAGTGACTGTGCTAGAGTTGGATTGGGAAAAGTATCAGAGTACTGTAAAGTGTTTTTCCTCCTTTGTTTATACAGGGAAACTAGTGCCTTAGTTAACGGGCATGTTGCTAAGAGAACATCGTTGTTGCCTCAAAACAGATTTTCTCAGGTTGTCAGTGAACGAGGCCCAGACAACCCAATAATAGGAGTTATTCAGGAGAGCTTAGCTATGTCACGCCAAAGGCTGTACAGATAATCCACTCTAACCAGTGGGTGTGTAGTTTATGTCAATATTTTTAATGACTTATCCATAGTGTCATTTACAGTGTTTATTGTCTCTGTCCTGATTTTAAAAATAATGGTTATTGCACGGTTCGTTTAGTAGCTGCAACAGCTGGAAACTCATTGCTGTTCTGCCATTGTAGCTCTGCACACACGATGTAGTTCAGAGCCAAACATTTCTGTGTGACTTGAAACAAAATAAATGATTCAGACCAGCTTTACAGTCTTTGTCTGTATTTCTAACAGCTCCATTTTATCGTGAGGATGTCAAAGAAGAAAAAAATGATTTAACCACTTTGTTTTTCTAATCTACAATCAAAAGGGGCAGGAAATAAACTAACACAAGAATCCCAATGTTAATACAATTACAGATGGCTTCAGTTTACCAATTTGGGAATGTGCAGATGCCACTAATAATTCAAATTCATAATGGCCCAGCAGATGGAAACAAGTGATGCTAGTGTAGACAGATGACACTTCATCTGTAACACAACTCCTGTTGGTGCAAACTGTACTGATTTGTGTATTAAACAGTCACATATGAGCCATGTGATAATCAGTATGATAAAGCCAAATATATGTAATGATTCACATGTCTAGCAGAGGCAGTACAGACTATTAACATTCAGGCTGCACATGTAGGAAAAAAAACCTGGCGTTTCGATTCTTATCTGCAATGAATTGGAGTTTCAATGCTGGACAACACATTTAACACATCAAGTGTGATCTCAGGGTCAGATCGGGCTGAGTGCGTAGCAATTAGAAAACATACCATCTGTGGATACAAACATGTAGCTATCAAAGCCTTTTTATATCAGCAGTAAAAGTGAGCCGAGGGAGCGCTCGATGGATCTCTTTGGCCCCTGTGAGGCATTTATGACACTAAAACTCAGCAGATGGAACAATTAACTTTATATAGACAGACAGTTTAGCCAAGTGTCTGCTTTGACCAAAAACACCAGAAACAGAAGGAAAAGCAAGAAATTGGCTCTTAAATATGCATTGCTGTTAGTACCACCCCGACCATTATTACTACAAAAAGAGAAATTATTACTTCCACTCGAAGAGGTAATATTGTTACACTCACATGACTCTTTATTCAGTACACCTGCTCAACTGCTCATTAACACAAATATCCAGCAGCTAATCACACAGCAGCAACTTATTGCATTTATCTACAACCTCAATGTAGAATCAGGATGGGGCAGAAAGATCTGGAAGACTCTGAATGTAGCATGGTTATTGGAGTATTTCAGAAACTGCTGAGCTACTGGGATTGTCCCACACAACCATCCCAAGGGTTTATTACATAGAATGGTCTGGAAAAGGGGAAATATCTAATGAGTGGTGGTCGTCAAGATAAAAAATGCCTTGTTGATACCAGAAATCAGGAGAATAGCCAGATTACTTCAACCTGATCAGAAGGCAACAGTCAATCGGTGAGAGGAACATCTCTGAAAGCACAACATGTCAAAGCTTGCAGCAGAGTGGGGGCCATTTCTGTCAGCTAAGAACAGGAAACTGAGGCTTCAGTTCTCACAGGCTGACCAAAATTAGATGATGCAAGACTGAAATGACATTTCCTGCTCTGATGAGTCTGCTTTGAAGTTGTAGCAAGACACTAGTAACTAAAATAACTACTTGCTAAGTCATGGGATGCAGAAGAGCATCTATGAATGAGCAACAGGTCAAACCTTGCAGCAGATGGGCTGCAGCAGCAGAAGACCACACCAGGTGCCCCTCATAAGAACTGAATATCGAGGCTACAGTCATACCCACTGTTAAATATCCCAATTCTTTGATCTTTGGGCTGAAGGAAGAACAACACTCGGTGTATAAATGCTCAATCAACAACCTCTTTAATCAATACAATTCTCTTTATTCCATACAACACTGAGCATTACCAACGTCCGGACGGGAGATGTGAACGGGAGGGTGTCCGGCAAAATCTCGAAGTGTCTGACCGTTTCTCACATTCTTATAGCTTCAGCCCCCTCCAAACTAAGCATTCACATTCTTTCTCTCTCAATGAGCCTAAGTTACGGCCTTGGCTTCTTGTGCAGTATGTTTTGTTCTTTCTACAATCAGAAAAGCACGGCCATGATTCTCTGCAAACAGTATTCTCTTTATAAATCAGTAGTATGAAGTACCATAGAACAGTGTGATTCATTCACAGTAAATCAGCAGTCTAATGTAATACAAATCAGTCTAATCAATCTAATAATTTCACCTTCTAACTCAGGAGTATAATGCAACCTAAAACTACATAATGATTTCATAAGCTTAAATCAGAGGTATAATGTAACATAGGACAGTGTAATAATCTCACACCACTCACACGGGCTGGACATTAAAAGATTGGAATCTGCCTGGTCTGATGACTCGGATGGTGGGGGTCAGAATTTGGGGTAAACAACATGAAAGCATGGAGCTATCCTGCCTTTTGTCAACGGTTCGAGTTGCTGGTGGTGGGATGGTTAGGGGGATTTTTTTTTTTTACACTTTATGCCCCTTGGTACTAAATGAGCATTACTTAAAGACCAAAACCTACCTGAGTACTATGTCTGTGAAGGTTCTCAGTCATCCAGGTCCTCGTAGTCAAAGGAGCTTGCAAAGAAAAGCGTCTGGACTTCTTTAAGTTTACTTGAAGACGTTTCACCTCTCATCCGAGAAGCTTCTTCAGTTCTAAGGTCAAATGGTGGAGAGTCCCAGATATAAACCTAGTGGGAGTATCCCCCCACAGAGGGACAAAAGGACCCCCTGATGATCTTCTAATCGCCTGAGCCAAGGTGTGAAACTGGGTGTGGGTCCCAATCAGCCAGAGTTTCGGGTGTGTTCATTGTGAAACCTGGCCCCACCTTATCATGCGAATTCCTGAGGTCAGATGGCCCAGGATTCCTGGGATTCCTCTTGCTGACCATCTCCCTAAAGTACAGTGTACCCATCTTCTGATGGCTGATCATCTGACATCCTCTCAGATCATCTGAGAACTTCTCGCAGGATCCCCCACAGAACATAGTCAAAAAAATACACGTAGACTAGTTGGGTAATCTCCCACACCCCTCCTATTCTTACTTTATTTCTTCTTGTGAGCTTAGAAGTCTCCGAGGTGAGGTACCCCCACAGCACTGCACCCAGTAACTCCAAGAAGGCTGGGCACCCTGAACTGTCATTTGGCACATATGTGTAAACAACATCAGGACTCAATCCACAATGTGAAGGTACAAGGAAGCAACGTTCTTGTCTACTGGGAAAAAACAACATACAGGCAGCAAGATGATACAAGCATACCTGCTCTGTCCACCGCCAGGGCCTCCTTAAGTGCTACCTGACACACATTGCAGCCAACCACTTCACCACCTCCTGCGGGTGGTGGACCCAAACAAAGGCAGGCCCATGTTGCCAGGTTGGGGCACTCAAGCTCGCTCCCCAGGCTGGCTTCAGGGTGGGGCCCAGGCAGGGACACTGGACCCTTGATTTCTTTTTTTCTTTTTCAAAGAGGTCGTCTGAATTGCTCTTTGTCTGGATGCTATCAGGGGGCAAAATCTAACAAGAATATACCCCCTGGATCCCATCTTAATGCCAGGTTCCATTCACAGTACATGAGCACATTAAATATTAAAAGATGAAACCGCCAAACAGTTTAATGCTTCTTGAACATTTTTAACAGGAAATTGCTACACAGTAACATCAGCATTGGTTTTTATTGATTTATATTTATGGATTTAACTCTTGCATTTTTCTTAAAATCAGAAACATATAGTTTTATTCCTGAACCTGTTTTATTCTGTCTCTGGAAGTATAGCCACCAAAAAAGTGTAGTAATACATTACTATAGTATTGACTTTAAAGTACTTGTCCAGCTTAAGCTTAATGACCAGTTATTTGTTTTTTCCACTCCACTCTAGAGAGGGTTAGGGGGTTAGGGTTAGGCAAGTTTCTCTGTTTCTTCTCTGAATGCTCAACATTTAATGCTGTGAAAAACACATTTCATTTCCGTTTATGAGGGCATGGCTTTTCTCCTCTCAAATACTTGTGACCATATTAGCAGCAGCTTTACCTGCCTAAATCTGTTCTTTATTATTGCGCCTTAGTTTCTGCTTTTAGAAATTCTTTCTGAACACGAGGCTTATTAAACCCAGGTGTGCTGCCACATTCCTAAAACTGTCACAAAACAACAGAGAGCTCTTTATTGAATTCATTTTTTTTAAACTAACGTTGCTACTTTTTGTAGTTTTACATCAGGTGTTTACATCATTCATACTTCATGTACACTTTCCTCCAGTTCACTAAGTTTGTTGTTGTTGTTTTTTAACAATATAGTGTCATGATCCTGGGTCCTTTTGACCCAGCGTTTGGTGTTTTCTGTTCTTCCTCTGTTTAGTGTTTACTCTGTTCTGCCGTGTATTCTTGTATTTAGTCCGCGTTTCTGAGTTTGTGTCCTTTCATGCATAGTTCCTGTTTTATTGTGAAGGTCTGCGTCTTATGTGAGTGTTTTCAGTTTGCCTCCCTAGTCTCGTCACGTTAATCACTCCCAGCTGTGTCCCCCACCTGTGTGTAATCTCCCTGTGTTCTCTGAGTGTATTTAAGTTGTGTCTTCTGTCTTAGTAGTTGCTGGTTCGTCTGTGTTGTTTCCCCTCGGTCTCCCTGCATCTCTCCATGTGTATTTCCTCGGACCTCCCTGCATCTTCGTTTCATGGTTTGTTTTGTTAGTTTTATCCAGTTTAGGTTCCAGTTTCATGTTCCCAGTGCCTTTGTTGTTTGTTTTTTCCTTTGTCCTAAATATTCCACACGGCTTGCCCTGGCAAACCGTGACATATAGTCTATAATATCAATGCATTTCTTTCTTTTGTGTATATTCTGGGTCTTGATTTTTCTCCTATCACTATATGCAATCATCGAAAATTGTCCCAGAAGCCTCGGGGAGCACATCGTGTTAGTTCCTTTGGTTACTCATAGTTCCAGCCTTCCTCTTTCTAACTAATTTTATTTTTACCCAGAATGTTTCTTATAGTGGAGCAAGGTACCCTGACCTTATAGCTAAAGCTTGAGATTCCTGAATACTTTCTGAAAATTCATTTAGTTATTACAGCATGCCCCGAGTAGTTCTGTCCAGCTTTCAGAAATGCCTTTTTAATGAGATACAACAGTTTTTCCCATTTACTTTAAATTTTAATGGAGGTTGTTTTTTTTTTTTGTTTTTTTTATTTGTAGCAAGTTTGTGGTGGGCTAATGGTAAGGTATAGCTGGAAGCAATCAAGCTGGAATTTATCTCGTTGGTTTGTAAGCTTTTCTGCATTTACCTTATCTGCAGGCTCTACCAGAATGTTCTCTTTACTGTTGTAGTAGTGATGTTTCATTAACGACACAGGGAAATGTCACAGAATAGCGGTTAGCTAACATTCATGTCAAACTCTTCACTTTGCTCAGTGCTCAGCTGTTTGTTAGCCAGTTGTAACCAAGTTTCACAAAAACTACTCGGTGCCTAAAGGGCAACATCAGCAGTAAAATGTATTTTTGTGTTTAAACTGTAGCTTTGAATATACCTTTTTATTTTCACACAATCGACAGTATAACTTGGAACATAAATGAACTGTAAAAATAGCAACTTTATAATTATAGCTGATTTCTGTTTTCAGGTGTCCCAGTACGCACTTAATTTATAACACGCTATAAAAAATTCCAGATCCCCCTCCTTGCTTTGTTTCAGATGCTGGTTGTGAGCACAGCCGTCCCTCTTACCTGCATTTCAAAACTTCAGTTTGCATGAGGCAGCCAATCACAAGGATGCTATAAGGGAATGGGAAGGGAGCTAAAATGGCAGATAAGACTGCATCAAGATAAATGAGGATTATTTTGAACGGAGTCATGCAAAGCCACTGTATTAGGATGAGAAAAAAAAATACAGAACAGGAAACGATAACAGGTCCTCTTTGAAGGGCATAATTCAAGTCCACTCATTTCAAGAGCGATTCTTTCTGTGATTTGACTTTTTAATTAATTACTGTTGTGCGTCTTATTGAACTGTGCTGAAGTCAATCTTTCACTTAGAATACGGCTTTGCATCAGTTTTAGCTTTCATATATAGTTTTGGTATCTATTTATAAGAATCGTCGGTCCTTTATGTTTGAGGTTTATGATGTAGTCATTGAAGAGTGTTGTACTGGTGAGTGCCGCATCACTGCCATTGTCTCTAGAGCTGTAGTGTCTGATATAACTGATTTCTTTCTTTATCTTGCCTGAGTGATACAAAACAAAAACAATAACAACAATTTTCTGGTAGTGGTTTTTACATTCTGTGTCCAGCAGGGTGCAAGATTACAGCAAATTTTACAGCAGTGGTGATTTAAGCCCTGACAAATTTTCTGGGATACTGCAAATGATTTCCCTGTAAATGGATGCATGCGCAAATGCAAAGATATAATGTTGTCTATTGTATTAAAGTCTATTGCCTCTGTCTCCTTTCCTGTAATCCTAACAGGAAGACCAGCTTCCTTTTTCCTGCACAAATCCATGAGTTTTAAGACAGACTGCACTCTGGCACACAGCTGCTGGTTGTGCATGCTCTCTGTAGTAATATATTCAACCACATGATCCAGTATAAATGGATAAGACAATAATTCTATATTTGAAATCCGAGCCACTGGTACGTGACATGACATAAAATAAAACAATAAGTCTTTTGGGGTTTTGTTATAGGAATAATCCACCATCATTATACAGTACTACTGCCACCATAATTATCCCACACAAAAGACAAATCAAACACTGTTCACAACATCTTCCAACTTGGTTACTCGAAGGGAAACTATTATCAGCTGGCTTGTGGTCTTAACTGATATGTCGCATTGCTTCATAAGCACTTTATGATCAGTAAGGCTGTCACTGAACCCACGTTTTGTTTGTTTGTTTGTTTTAATCAGTCTACCTTCAGTGTCAACATAAATCGTTACTCTTCCGACCGCACGGGAAAGCAGCAGTGCTGAGTTCACGCCCCTGGGTGAAACCCCTCCTCTCTCTGTAAATGTGCGGAGCAGAGCGTTGTGTGGCAGTACGGTGTGTGTGTGCTGGAGGTACCACAGAGGTTTCTGGATATACCGTTCAGACTCTGAGGTGGAGCTCAACCAGTTTTGGATATTGGCTGTTTTTTCTTCTTTTTAAAAAATATTTTAAGGTAATTTTTTTTGTTTAACCGATTTGGGTTCGCGGTGTGAATTAATCACTGTTCCAGTGACAAGATAAGATTAAAAAGATTACTTTTGAATTACAGAATTTATTGAATTAATCTTGTTGGTCTTTGGTGCAAAATGTTTGTAGACTAGTTATCGGGCAACTTTTGCGCAGACTGTTTTGTGCGTTTCACTGATAACTTAGATATACTTAAGAAACGAGGTTCAATGTCAGAAAACAGCAGTGAGCTAACGTTAATACAAAACTCTTTGCTCGGTGTTCAGCTGTTCATTAGCCAGTTATAATCAAGTATCGCACAAACTGGTCAAACTGTGCCTAAAGGGCAAAGCCAGCAGACAAATGCATCTTTGTGATATCAACTTTAACTTTAACTGCAGCTTTTTTGTAAGGGTGACAATATTATTAATAATATAAATTCACTGTAAAAATGAAAACAAAAAAGTTACAGCTCGTGGCTGACAGAATAAGAATTTAACTCCTGTCTTTTTTCAATATGTTCATATTCCAGAATAATATAAAATAAGGTCATTACCATTCACTGATATGTTATGGAGTCGCCTTATTGTTTCAATTGTCCCAATGCAGTCTGTAGTCTATGCGAGAAATGGCAGGAAAAAAACACTTAATTTCTTATTTTATAATAAGTTTCAGATTTCCTCTCTTGAAAAGGGTTCAGTGAATCTTTCTTGAGGAGCTCCATGCAGCTTCATTAGTCTTGCTTCACTGGAAGATTTCGTGTCCAGCCATGATCTCAAAGCTCAGACTCTTTCTCAGATAGACTGGAATACACTTCCACAGCCAGTACCAGCAGACTTGTTGGCCTGTGCACTTCCACACCGACTTTCTCATCAGCTGCTGAAGTATAGCATTAGTGGGCTTTGATCCCTTCTCATGCTGGGGGCCTGTGCTGCAGTCTCTAATCCAACAGGGAGGAGACCTGTGACAGAAAAGATTAATAGTCTCGAGTGTAATGAACAATCACAGCCATTTTCAAGTTTAATTTCCAAACTATGATATCATAGCAGGTTTGTTTTGTGCTGACATGTGAGGGAAAACTTAAAATGTTGCATTTGTATTTAGTGGGATTTAATCTGTAATTACAGGCAAATGGACAAACGTTAGGGAGACGCATGGTGTGACAAGACACTGTTTATTTCTCACTTCTTCTGTGCAGTTGATGTTTGCATCCTTCAGCCACAGCTCATCAGGAAACAAAAGCTCTGAGGCATGGCGCCCGCAAGCATTCCTCTGGGTATTAGTCTGCCCTTTTGTCAAGGCTGACTTTGTTTATGCAGTTGGGATAGACGTTGTGGCCTGTAGCTGTAATTTTCAGTTAAATCATTGCTATTGTGATATAAATCCTGCAGTGCTTTAATATGACAGAAAACACAGCTGTCCTTTTTTTTTTTACTCACTCGTGTTTGGAAGTTCAGAGGAGGAACAGACGAGATGTTTAACTTTTCTCATCATCTCTGTGTCTCTTGTCAGAAACACCATGCCAAACTGGGGCGGAGGCAACAAGTGTGCAGCATGCCACGGGACGGTTTACCACGCGGAGGAAGTGCAGTGTGATGGCAAGAGCTTCCATAAATGCTGTTTTCTCTGCAGTAAGTACATGTTGCATCAAAATGCAAATATAACTTTATCTGGAATAAGATTGAGCAACGTTCCTGTCATCAGCGTAGACCCCGCCGAAGCAGGACGGTGCTTGAACTCTGTTTCGCCTCCTCGGGTCACCTAAGAAAGCTTGCTCTGACATTTCGCTCACTAACCCTCACCCCAAACCAACCTCAAAATGTCAGTGAAAATGTTCCAGTGAAGACCTCGCGAAGACATCAGGATATTTCTCCATAGAGCTGCTGTCAAGAAAAGAGCAAAACAGTGTGAGCCACAAAAGATGGGTTTCTTCTTTTTGAGCAGCTCTATTACAAAGACAGCTTTGTCTGACCCAGGAGGTGATGAGCAAGGGCACTTGCTGTTCCTTTTTTGTCCAAATTCTCTGTTTTCTGACATTCACTGAGTTTTAAGAAAGATAGCTTTATGCTGACAGAGAAGTCACACAGCCTCATATGACTCTGTGTACACTATCTGTGTCTTTGTCTCACCTATTTATTCACAGTCAGTGCCTGTGGCAACACAGTGGGAATACTAGTGTACATGTAGTTGAAGCAAAGAAGAAGTACTGTCAAAAAAACTAAAAGTGCATCACAAACTGAGGAGGGCAAGTCAGGATTTAGGTGCCATTCAATGGGACATGCAAGTCTTGTTTTGACAGTGTTGGCTGGGAGACGTGCAGACGTGAATGGAGACATTTTTCCTGCCAGTTGTGTGAAATCTGAAACCAGATTCAGACAGTCCCGTAGCGAAGGCCATTGTGTAAAGAATTCAGCTAATCCCAGCAGCCAGCGTGGGCACAAGCGTGCAGCCTAAAGCACCCGTGGAGCCTTTGTTTTTACAGACGCTGCTTTCTCTGCTAAGACAAACCTGCCAAGATGCTATCAATTTTTCCAACACCTTTGGTATACAGCCAGACTCAAGCTGGAATTGATTTTCTTTAACCTCTTACTTTATGTTATTTAAATACCTGCAGTTGCAATCAAAATGGTGTTAAAGTTATAAGAGAAAACACTGGAATTTGAAGAATCTGTTCTTGTTTTGTTGATTATTGTAGATGTGAACTTTAAATGCCAGAGGTCTTTGAACCTCTCATTCTTAGCAGCTGGTTCACATTCTTGAACTGGCTCTACAGACCTTTGTGGCTATCAGATATTTTACTTTCCCCCCTTGGACACCTACTAGGAGTAACCCTTGTTTCTGTCATATTGTTCATCTGGATGTAGCGTTTTCAGTGGGAGAGATATTCTAATGTTCGTCAAGCCGCGTCTATTGATGTATACTGAGGTGTCAAAACTGGTCATTAAAGTTACACGGGAGGATAAAACAGAAACTACAAACAATCTTCAGCTCTTTTCATTCCCACAGTTATTGTTGACAGAAAGTGGACTGCTTTCAGCTGACACTGTAAATTACCCTTCCAGGTACATTATGTCAATTTAGCCATTCAGAACAAAGTTAGTTACGAGGGGAGCTGGAGGGCCATGTTTCAGACACTGGGTGGAGTACTCAAAAAATGAATTTGAGCCCTGCATGGCTAATTTAGGAAATCCCAAAGAATACAGAGTTAGAAGTTAGCATAATAGGTGACCACAGACACACAGCTCACCTGCACTTTGTGTGCTGCTTGTGAGAGGGACGCAGTTTTTAGAACACTGACTTTAAGGGAAGAATGACTGTAAAGGGAAAGAAACAAGGAGGAGGAACTGAGGGGCTGCACTAAAACCCAGTAAAAGATTGAATATGGATGGATCTGTGCTACTCTAAAGGAGTCTAATAATAAATATTAGAATTTCATCTAGTACTTAAAATCTTTATAGTATTTCAGACATGTCATGTGCTACATTTAGGCAGTAAATACATGTAAATGTAACCAAGTGAAAAGAATTTTAGAAGACCTTTCCTCTCACATAACTGCTGCTGTGTGTGTGTCCACAGTGGTCTGCAGGAAGGGTTTGGACAGCACCACTCTGGCCAGTCATGACCAGGAGATCTACTGCAAATCGTGCTATGGGAAAAAATACGGTCCTAAAGGCTATGGCTATGGACAGGGAGCAGGAACACTCAACATGGATCGGGGAGAACGGCTGGGAATCAAGCCTGAAGAGTAAGCTGGACTTCAATGAATGTTTCATTCGTAGAGTGCCAAATCACAGCAACAGTCACCTCAAGGTGCTTTATATTGTAAGGTAGACCCTACAATAATCCATACAGAGAAAAACCCAACAATCAAATGACCCCTATGAGCAAGCACTTTGGCAACAGTCAGAAGGAAACACTCCCTTTACATAATGATTAAAGCGTAACTCTGACTAACTGTGATCACAATGGTTATTTCAGTTAACATGTCCACATGGTATTTCATGACATCACTACTGTATGCAGTGATGTAACTTTGCTGTATACTGGCTCTCGTCTGAGTTCTGGTGATGTTTATTGTTTCTGTGGGAGTTTAAAAAGTGTTAACTTTGTGTAAATTCCCAACAGTGTTGCCAGTGACTATGAAACTATAATATCTTAACAAAGCATCATTCATCAGTTATAATTACACAGATGTAATGCTGCGGTGTGGTTGTCGAGGCCACTGTTTAGTGTTGCATTATTTGTAATGATCTTTATAAGCTGTGGCTGCTGACTGTCACAGTGCCATTGTCAGCACGTACTTATGGAACTGAGGTTGAAGCTGATCCCAAATACACAAACTACTTCACACAAAAACCAGAAATAGAGGTTATTATGTAGCTATGTAGGTGAGCGCTGTCCTGTAAAATGAATCTTTGCCTGATTTGAAAATATCACCAGATGCAATTTAAATGCGTACAAATGGCAATAACAAGACAATCTGTATGTTTGCATACAGATCAGCTTGCCCGAGTAGTGTCGTTCAGAGTAAAGATTTCATAACCATGAACAAGCCTCTGCTCTTCACAGTCCCGGCCCTTTTCTGCAAGAACCACAGCGCTTTGAGAGAGGAAAGGAACCTTACAGGAATATTGGCAAAACTCCACTTCTTTATCAAATCCAGCTTGGCTAAGTCAATTCCCAGATGTAGATCCACAAGATTCCTACACAGTATGGAAGGAGTAGTATAGAATTTGGATCTGGATAAAGAGACAAAAAAAGAGTATGGAAACATATTTTTGTTTTTACACTAATGTGAATATTGTCTTTAAAAATGAGAATTTCTGGAAATAGATTCTATAACCAGTGTTTACCTCCAATAATAATCATTTGATTCAACAGGTTTTGGTGCAGAGCTGGGTTGCTTTAAAACTGTGAGATAGGACACTGGGACCTGTCTTTGAAGAGGATACAGGCTTCTCACTGTTGACCATTAGCTACAGTAAAATGCCATGCACTAACCTTTTTGGGTTATAATGTTAGTACAGTTTGCATGTACAGTAACTCACAACACAGTACATTGTAACAGTGGGTTTAAATCCATTCCTTTACATGAGAAACATGTTTGTCCTTTGAGGTCTGATAAGATCTGATTCATCTGCCATGAAGTCTGCAGATATGAATCTTGGAAATGGTGTCATTTTAAAAGGGACCCAGAGAACAAGATGAGGCAAGTCTGAAATTCAAAGTAAAGATCTAAGAGTGAAAAACATCATCTAACCGAACAGGATCGTTGCTTTCCATCAAGCTTCCAGCCTGTAGCCCGGGAATGGGTTGGGTATATTTTCTGGACACTCCTAAGGCAAAATTGCATCCGAGGTTTTGTTACACTGCATAATTATTACCCTGCCTCAGACGTCAGGTGATTCGATTATGAAAGAGTTATTATGTAACCAGAAGGATCTCGCTCACCCTGCTGTATCCTCCATCACAAAGACCTTCATTCAGGGGCCACTGAGGCTGGCAGTCACCCTTCGATAAGCATTGCTCCGGGCCCCATGGTGCCCTGCTCATTTTCCCACCATTGGCAGAGAACAGACAGCAGAGTAGTCAGGTTTTTTTCGGGATCTTAATGTTTTGGATCCTACTTTGTTCAATACTAGCACCACAAATAGTCTGATATGTTGATTTTATGACTCTGAAATCTTTGAATTTACAGGCCAATGTCAGACTGACTAAAATGAGAGTTGAATATGTGAACGATAAATTAACTTTTCCTCTGAAATAATTTGTCGTATATTTATTTGCCCTTTCCCACCCAAGGACCCAGACTCACAGACCCACGACCAACCCCAACCCATCCAAATTTGCTCAGAAGTTTGGCGGTTCGGAGAAATGCGCCCGGTGTGGAGACTCGGTTTACGCAGCCGAGAAGATCATGGGGGCAGGCAAGGTGAGAGTTTTACCTGAAGTATGTTTAAAGATCACACCACAGATCTTCACTCTCTCTGCTTTTCAGGCTTTAGTGAAACTGGCACACGGTGTCCACTTTGTAGAGCTTCACCAAAATCACACAAATGCTTCATGTCAAGGACACGTTTGTCGTTCTCAGTTGTGACGAGAACTAAAGTTTTGTGTGGTTTGATGGATCGTGACCCCCATGAGCTGGTACATCACTGAATGCTGATCAATCCAGTCTTGGACATAATAAACATAACAGCAGGGACGTGTTACTGTGCGTCATTTATAGTTGGTTGCTCAAGGTTCACAATACTGAAGTCACAAGCAATCCAGTGAATCAAAAGCTTCGGCTTCAGCTGACATTGGATATGGTCGTGTCAGGCACTAAACTCTGGTTTGTGATAGGCAGCCAATCAGAGAGTGAAATCAGCATATTAGGTGCCCTTTAAATGAGAAAGATGCATCTCTGAATATGAATCCAATATGAACTTTGAATTGAGGCATCTGCTCAAGACATTGTCCAAGTCAGCTATTTAACTTTCACTAGTTCAGCCAAGTTTCAAAAATTATTACCCTTGGCACAAAATGTTATGAATTTATTATTACGTTAATGTGGACTTGCTTTAAGAACACACAACTGCACCTTTGTGCTGTTTTTGTTCTGTTAACTATAGACACCTTTAAATCAGTTCGATCGATGGCAATCTGCAGTGTGATTTAATGTTATTCAGAAAACACTTTTCTAGTGTGCAGACTCCACTCAGCGCTACACAACTCTCATCAAACACAGCTTTAGCGTGAACAGTCCCAGCACAAATGAGGTCCTTGAACTCCACTGGATCACAGTCTGCAAACCACAGGGGTGAGACTGGGTTGACTGGATTGAACACACATGGTCTTGCCTGTGCTGAACCACACGCTGGAGGTTTGCTGCGGTTTCTCCTAATGAGAGAATGCAAATGCTGTTTTTCTGATTGAAGCCGTTCCACAGAGTCTGGATGGGAGCTTCCGGACAGCTGGTGTTAATCGGACTAAGCCTGCTATTGTCAGTGCTCTGATTTACGTCTAGGGACGTATCGGCAGGATGTTTTCAGAAATCAATAACTCTCAGAGCAGTTGCTCATATGAAAAGCTGTCCATGGAGGACAAACGATTTGTGTGCTGGATTTCTGTTGCCTCTCAAAGTGGGAGGAGTGGATCATTTCCTGTCAGTGATCACTTGTGGCTTCATGCATGAGCTGTGTAACAGCTGGTGACGTTATCAGAGCTGTTAATGTGTTTCCTAATGGGAGGAGAGGCTCTTCTCATTGGCTAAGACATAACCTGTAATTTTCTGTGTAATGAAAACGCCCCAGGCCGTGGGAAAGCCAAGTTGCTTTAATTGGATTTAATAAAAGCACTGATGATACATCATCCAAGAAGCCTGTGCAGGTATCAGCTGTTATAGAATTGACCTGACATTGTACGAGCCTTGCAGTTTAATCTAGATGTGGCATAAAAGCATAATAGCTGATCAAATGAGATCAAATCTTCCTGCATTTCGTTGCAGCCATGGCATAAGAACTGTTTCCGCTGTGCAAAATGTGGCAAGAGCCTGGAGTCGACCACCCAGACTGAGAAAGATGGAGAAATCTACTGCAAAGGTGAGATAAATCTAAATAATTTGCAATGCTTCATTCCAGCATTACAACAGAGTGCTTCAGACACAATTTAGATTTCCTGAAAAGGTTTCCAGAAACGTCTCCGCTACCATAATAACTCCACCCAGGAATTAAGAGAGATTACTTACAGCTTCTACAAAGCAATCCCAGCACCAGCGCATTTTCCCACTGGATAGATCGACACTCCATTAATGAGTTAATGAATAATATTCAATTCAATTTTAACTGAGTTCAGTTTTAATTCAGTAATTCAGTTCAGTTGCCCAGACGACCCTCTATGAACAAGCGCTTGGCAACAGTGGGAAGGAAAAACGACCTTTTAACAGGAAGAAACCTCCAGCAGAACCAGGCTCAGGGAGGGGCGGGGCCATCTGCCACGACCAGTTGGGGTGAGAGGAGGAAATGTGTGGCATACCTCACTTCATGGCTCGAAAGTCAGATTGAAAATGTATGTTGGAGAACACTGCTGTTCAAACCTGTTTGTGTGGGGGAACCGGTCAGATTAAAGTTTGCTTAAAAGGACCTCCTTGTAATCCAAAAGGAGGAGAACTAAAACTGTTTTTATTTTCCACACAGCTGCACCAAGGCTCTGTGTTAAGTAAATGACACAGAGTAAACTTGAGTAAAGTCCAGGAATAACAATAAAAATATGGAGTTGGAAATGATTGTGGTAGATTTGCTTTAATGCAGAAACTGGAGTCAGGTTTGTTTGGACTCCCCATGTGCTCAAATATCTAACCAGGAAGACTGACAAGTGGTATTGGATTGCAATGACATTTGGTACAGGGTTTCAGAGCCTCTTTGGGGTAAATGTGTGTGTTCCTTTAACTTTCTGCTGCCATCAGCATTATTGAAACAGTACAGCTTGTGACCAAATACCTGCAAAGCAGATAACATTCCATCTGTCTCTGATGTACATTTGGTTAAAAGCTTTTTAGCATGCTAGTATGTTAGCATGTTCATTGTCAGCATGCTAATGCCATTGCATTTACATACATCAGTCACAGGACTGAGCCAGGGGAACATTTAAAGCTGCTCACTTTTAAGATTGTGCTGTGTGTCCTGTTAGTCTTGTGACTTGCACAAGGGATGATGCCTTCACATAAAAGAGACAGAACGGTTAACTTGTTACTCACAAACACAAAGTCAGCTAATTGTTTATTAGATCAGTAACGGCATTATGCAAATTATTCTCTGCTCCTGTGCCAGTGAATGTGACCATATCAGCAAAAAGTCAAATGGGATGGACTTTCTGAAGTGAAACTTGCTGTAGCTGGTGTTGTGTCGTATGTTTTCTGTAGGTTTGGCTCTGTCATATTAACAGAGCCTCACCAATTTGACCTCCACAACAAGCTCTCTCTCTCTCCTCTCAGCACAATGGGATGCTTTTCTTGAACAGAAGAGTGATACACACCGGCAGAAACAGTCGTAAACACAACTGTCAGCAGATCTTGTTTGCTGTACGTCACAAGGAAACCGTGCACTGATGGGCAGGAATGTTGCAACTCGGCTCTAAAGACAAACACCCTCAGCTCTGCTGCCGCTATCAATCAATCTGACAGCTCGCTGTCCTCTAACAGACATGTCCGCTCTCTGTTTCAGCAACATCTGGATGTTGTTACGGTGCCCCGCCTGAGTGTTTCAAAGACAGATGTGGACAGCAGATCCGATGTTTGCAGACAGAGCTCAAGGAAACGCTGCGGTTTATTGAATGAAATCTAGGAATGCTACACAGAGAATGGAAATTCTGCAGATCTTTGTTTTACCACAATCCAAAGAGCGGGGGTATTGAACCTTAACACGTGCATGTTAAATAAACAGCTAAAGCTGGGAAAGCAGGCGCTGCTGCTACTGAAAGGACTGGAAACACGTACACACAGGAGGTTTCTGTTGCAGTGATTAGATCTGCTCAGTCACTGGGTCATAGAGGTCAAAACTGTAAGTGCAAGCGACAGGAAAACAAACTGCTTTCACAGCAGACATCTTGACACAGTTGTGTTAATGGTTAAATCCACCTACAGAGGTCCTGTTGGTTCATGTTATTGGTTGGTTTATGGACCAAGCGAATGGTGAAGAAAGGTGATTTTAAGTGAGTTTGAACGTTGCATTGTTGTTGGTGCCAGACAGGCTGGTCTGAGCATTTCAGAAACTGCTGATCTGCTTGGATTTTCCCCACACAGCCATCTCTAGAGTTCATCAGAGAAGGGTCCAAAAAGAAGAGAATAGCCCGACTGCTTTAAGCTGATAGGAAGGCAACAGCAACTCAAATAACAACTCATTACAGCCAAGGTAGGCAGAAGCATCATGTACCACTCCTGTCAGCTGACAACAGGAATCTAAGGCTACAGTTTCGTCTTGATGCATTCTCAGTCATCCAGGTAAGTAAATCTCCAAAAGTTGATTCTGTTCATCTGGACGTAGCGTTTTCAGTGGGAGAAACGTTTAGTCACTAATCCAGGTGACTTCTTCAGTCTCAGCTGACTGCAGAATTTGCATAATCATGATGAAGGAACTGACCTCCCAGCTGTTTGTTCCTTCAGTTGTGCTGGTTTCAGTCATTATGGAAATGTACTGTTTATAAGATTGGAAACCTGCAGTCAGCTGAGACTGAAGAAGTCACCTGGATTAGTGACTAAACGTTTCTCCCACTGAAAACGCTACGTCCAGATGAACAGACACAACATTTGGAGATGAGGCTACAGTTGTCATGAGCTCACCAAAATTGAGCAACGGAAGCGTGGAAAAACATTCCCTGGTCTGATAATCTTGATTTCTGCACAGTAGGCTCTGCGCTTGGCATAAGCACCATGAAAACATGGATCCAGCGTGCTTTTTATCCCCGCTTCATGCTGGTCATAGTGGGGTAATAGTTTGGATTTTCTTGGCACATTAGTATCAAATGAGCTTTGTTCACCGCGACCCTGCCTATGTGAATACAGTGTACTTCTGATGGCTGCTTCCAGCAGGATGACACACCATCTCAAAATAGTTTCTTGAATATGACAATTTCATTGCATGTAACAGCCTTGACAGTCACTAGATCTCAATCCAGTAGAGCACCTCTGAGATGTAGTGCAATGGGAGATTCACAACCTGGATGTGCAACCAAGCAAACTGTGTGATGCTGTGAAACAATATGGATCAACGTTTGGAGAAAAGTTTCCAGCACTTTGTTGAACCTGTGCCACCAAGAATCAAGTTGTGCAAGGAAAAGCAGCTCCAACCTAACATGACACAGTGTTGTTAGCTTGTGTTGTGTGTCATTTCAGGTTTACACAACAATAAATAATTTACTGGTAGCAGTGATTTAAGAAGCTTTCAAATAGAATGACAATTAGAAGTAGAGAGGTTTGTTGATGTTTCTTCTTTCCCTCCACAGCATGTTATGCCAAGAACTTTGGCCCCAAAGGGTTCGGTTATGGCCAAGGAGCCGGTGCTCTGGTTCACGCTCAGTGATGGCTCGGTGGGACCATAGTCACTCGTCTACATTCCTCTGCCCAACATGAACATATTTCATCCTCTATGCTTTGATGCTTAAAAGGTGCTGTTGATACAAATAATAAAAAAAAAAAACATGAACAAACCAACGGGTCACATTTGACTGTATTTTATTATTAAAGCCATTAAAACTGAACCATGCCCATATGTTTACATCTGAAGCGGAGTAACAGTGATGTCTGGAGGTGGGCAGAGAGGCACTGGATATGATTATGTGCTTTCTTTTTTTCTGCTTTTACTATCCCACATGGTGAAGGTGAGAGAGGCGGGGGAGGGGGGGAGACAGAAGAGACTTTTTAGGCTGCTGGAAGAACTAGTGAGGACTGAGATGGCTTTGAATTCATGTCCTGTGTGAGCCTGACGTGGTGAACTGCCCTAAAGAAAAACAAAAAACAAAACTAGCCTGCATATATCTATGTTCACTTAAAAGGCATTATTAGAACACAAGAGGCTAGTTACTGATATGAATTGTACAGCTGGGTCAGGGCCTTCTGACCATTAAAGCACACAAAACAAAGCTGCTGTGTGTCATGTTCTTAGGGCAGCAGTGACATCAGTGGTTAGTAAAGATGGAGGCTTGAAACGTGTAATGATGACATAACCGTCCCCTTCTGATGATGCAAACACTAGGCTCAAAAGTTTCGGAGGCCTTTTATATAATATAACCTCCCTCTATCCTTAAAACTATTGCATGATCACATTTCAGCTTTTAAAAAACAGAACCAAAATAAAACAAAAATGGCATCTGCCTTAGTTCTCTAGTGTCTTTGCTTTACAATTTGTACATCCAGTGGTAATAACAAACCCAGCGGTATATAAGGTAGAAATAAAACAAACAAAAAATGGAACATTCAAATATATTACACGCTTGCACAGGGAGGGTCCCACTGGAAAGCTGGCGACCTGAAGGACAACTTTCACTAAATACACTGGATTTGAGAGAAAGAAACCTAAAAAAGGACAAATGAACAAAATGCAGAAAAGTACTTGCAAATACTTAACATTCACTATATACAGATACAGGGCTCGCTTGGCTGTCACCATGAAGAAGACGACGACGACAGGGGCGGCGACAGCCCGGCTGTCCCAAGCATCATACATGCAGTGGAGCTTCTTAAGAGTTAAAACGCCTATAGACAGCAGTGACGGACATCACTAAAAGCTACAGTCATACACTTGGAGTATAGTCACTCGAGTTTCTCCTTTCGGCTTGTTTGGAAGAAATCCCCCAAACGCGAGAAAAGGAAAAAAAAGGTCCAGGAGCACTGTTGGGCTAACACTGATGAAAAGAAAAAGCAGAGGGAGATGATGTTTATGTACAGATGCACATTCTTGACATCTCAGGTCATCCTCCTGCTGCTGTGGAGCAGGCTGCGTGTGCGGGGGTCCGAACAGAAAGCGATGTGAGGCGGCCCGTCCTTTTCCTTCTGTGTAAACAATGGAAGCGTCGGCGTGAAGCTCTGCTTCTGTTCAGTAATGGCCAAAATTTAAAAAAAAAGAAAAATTCAAACTTGAAAAAAAATATATATCAGTGCAATAGTGTAGGCAGACAAATGACACGACAAACAAATAAGACTGTACAGCTTCTGAAGAAAAACACGGAATGAAACCCTTGTAAACTCATCTGTCCTCCCGCTGCCTTCTCTTAAACTCTGCAGGTAATAAATACACTTGCTGTAGCCGCCTACAGGGGTTTGCAGGCAAACTTCTCTGCCCTCCATCTTCTACAGCTACACGTACGCACGCCTTTTAACTTTTTTAACTCATAAAACCTACTCAGCTAAGTTGATCTGAAATGTAAAGATGATGGTGCTAGAACATAGTTACTTTCTCCATAAATAGCTTGAAAATAAATATACCTCACATAGTATCACATTGTCTGTAGGATCGTTTCTGTCACGTTTCTAGAGCGGTCGCCGCTGAAGGAGTCGTTCTCCGTGCGCTCCCAATCCTGCGTTCTTACTGCACAGCAACTACTCTGGGGTTAAACCCCTCCTATTTGCACTAAGCCTGTGTCTCGAGAGGAAAGCAGCTTTAACTCGAGCAGGTGAGAAGTGGGACTTCTGCAGCGGCTCCCTTTAACCAAACTCTCTCCTATGATAAGTTCAGCACTGGTTGGCAAATCATCAGCTCCGCTGGAGATCACGGTGCAGAATAAAAACAAAAAACAAGACCTTAAAAGACATTCCCTTATTTCTATCATACTTTAAAACGATTTCTTGCTTTTTTTCATATACACGTATATATTAAAAAAAAACAACTTTCTTTTATCTTTCACCACAGTTAGTTGTGACAGGAACGGCAGAGCGCCCGAACCAATCAGAAACAGACATGTACGGGGCACACGGACAGGGACACCATAAATAAGATATCGAGTGGGGGACGGGGAAAGAACAGCGTCGCCTCTTCGTGGCTCTACTTTTTCTGCAGTGTCGAGTCTCCGGATAGAAGAGCTTTTAAGTTTTGTAATTCCTCTCTCCTCGTCATTTGTGCCTGGCAGCAACGCACCGTCCAAAGAGCTCAGGAGAAGAGAGGAAGAGAGTTGGTCAGCGGCAAAGGTAGAGTAATAGTAGTAGTAATAGTAGTAAAGGTGGTGGTGGTGAAGGCCAGGGGGAGGGGGTGGGTGTGGTGTTGCCCCGTAACAGCATGCTAGTCCTGGCTGATTCTTTTTGTTGTTGTTGTTTGATCGGTGAGGGAGAGATGGTCCAAAAAGCAGGTGCTCACAAGAACGCCATCACTCAGATATGCTCGCCAGAGGAGGGGTGGAGAGTGAGGGTCGTCCATTTATCCATCCACGCTCTGCTCACACTCCCCTTCCCTCTTCATCCTCTTACTCCTCCTCCTCTACACCAGCTGGTAGCCCGAGCCAGACGTCTGGTCGTATTCTATTGTGTACTGTGTGGTCCAGTCCACCGTGACGGGCCGGATCAGGCCGCAGCAGCGGATTTCAAAGAAATCTATGAGGTTTCTGATGCAGCCGTGACTACAGAGAGACATGAGAGGGGAATTAATGCTGCAAGCTTAAGCATTCTATACATACACATAGAGCAGCCTGTTATCTGCCCTCTATTTATTCATTAATTTATTCAAACGTCTTTGCACTCTGCACCGTTGCACGTATAAAAATGCTATACTGCTGTGTTAAGTACACTGAGACAAAAACAGAGCCTAATTCTTTCTCTGTGTACAAATACAGGCCAAAGAAATCTATACATCAGAAATTCAACCCTCCGAATTTAATACAATGATACATCTGAGTGAAATTACCTGCACTATCTAGTACTAATATCTAGTGTTCGACTATATGCCAGTACTGTTTAGAAATGTTTTTTCCCCCTAAACTTAATCAGTTCAGTAAAGGTCCTGAATCTATTTTGCCTTATTTCAAATTGATGCATTTTCCTGTTATGGTACCAACTAACAACCAAAAATCTTTCACTTTTTTGAGGAAATTCAAAGCCGAGAAACTGACCTGAACAGCTGCTAATTGTCCATTTTAGAAAGAAATCACTAAATAGAAAAAACCCTGCTTCTGTTTTCTTGTTTTTCACTTTTTGACTTAAAAAAATTTCTGTTTCTCACCCTCAATAGTTTCTTTGGAAATAATATTTAAAATGATGCTTACACTGAAGTGAGTTTAAAAAAGACAACACTGCTGGGAGAAGTTGGTGTCGTTAAACTTTTAAGAATGTAAGAAAACCACAAACTCCTTTTTCCCCTCACTGTGCAGAAGCATCCTCTGCTGGATGAGACAATGGTTTAACCTCAGCTGCAGCTTCAGTGAGCTGGTGAGAATGAAGGTTGCTTACTTAAAGGGGCTCTCGATGGAGGTGGCTGTAACTTTAAAGTGCTTGTATCTCCGAGCGTTCATCCTCTCGTTGGTGGTGATTCCGAGAGCGGCGATCTACAAGATGTCAGAGCAAAGAGGTGAGCCGCAATGTAGCACGTAACTCGCTACTGAGAGTCAAAGCGATTACAGCTGTTCTCACTTATATCACAACACCACCTCTCTGCTTTTTCCGATGTAAACATAACGTAAACTCGTACCTGATAGAGCTGACACATGATGAGCACGGCCACCCACATGAAGTGGAAGACACTGTTGAGGAACATCCAGAACATCCAAGGGGAGCAGGAGGCAATCTGTGTCAGATAGAGCCAGAAACCATCCTTGGCGTAACTGGTGGCGCAGTGGATCCTCCAGTCTGATTGGGGGAGGAGTGAGGGAGAATCAAAGGCGTTAGCAGAGAAACAGGAGCGGCGTGAGAAATGAGCAACATTTTTAAAAGTGGTATGTTCTGCTTACAGGAGATACAGCCGTACATCATCCAGCAGATCATGCAGAGCAGGAAGAAGAGGTAACCCATGAAGTAGCGGTGATTCCCACTTCCTGTACACAAGAAACAAGTGTCCTAATGTCACAGCGATACACGTCCAGTTCTCAGTTTAATTGTTTGAACAGAACTGAAGGTTAGATAACAGAGAAATGCAGAAGTAATTCCCATCATTCATTAATGCAGTGCTTCAAGTTAAGAACATGATTACTTGATTTGAGCTTCTCCCTTAAAACTCTGCCCTGTCACTCGAATAATCGCTGCTCATGCACACGTGGCTCTGTTCTTCCACAAAACTGCACCTTTACTTTCACCCACACTTCCTGTGCTCCAGGTTAAGCTCTCTTTCTTCTCCGAGCATCAAGTTCCTGGTTGGACTCGTGCTGTGCTGGACAATAAAGAGCAGTCTGATCCACTTGACTCTCTCTGAAATGAAGATGGACTGTATCTCTGTAGATAACAGTCTTGACATCGACTCTAACCCAGACTTTTGCCAAATACTGGACTCTGACTCTCTACAGAGATCAAGGAAACTTTGGCATGTGCTAAACAAAAAATATCAGCTGTTCATCCTTTTCTCTTGAAGTTCAGCTACATTTTTACTGAAGGTTTTGCACACATATCTGCAGGTTTTAACTAGTTAAATGTTGTTAAAATACTTCTTAACAACTTTAAAATGTGGATGGATGGACCAGCAGAGACACTGTGCATCATCTGATTGCTTTTATACATTTTCAACCTACATGTATACCATCCTGAGTGTCTGTGCATGAAATGTCCATGAGAATCACATATTTGAGTAGGACAGGCTTTAAAATAACCTTAAATAACCTATTCCAGTGTTCAGAGAGAGACTTTACAATGGGCCAAAAGTAGAGCTTGCACACGATATGACACATTAGCTTGGCCCAGCTAACATTACTGGTTACATTTGTTTAATCAAAAAATTGAATTCTTTTACTTCAGGATTTAAGGACCCAGTTTTATTGTGCAGGAAAACATTCATTAACTTGGGGGTATGCAGGCATGTTGTATGATTTGTTACGCTACAGTTGCGCAGCAGTTTTTGGGTAAAAATACAATATTTTAATATTAGTAATATTCAATTCAGTGTATATAATTGTATTGACTGGGTTTATGAGCTCTGTGGTGCCAGCAGGCTGAGAGGACTGTCAGGAGGAGGGACCTGCTGTTTGTTCAGACTGTTTCCTCACTTTCAAAGCTTCATTCTGACCGCATGCTTTCAAAGTGTTACAAGCCCTCTGCCACGCCTTCCTTCCCCTATTATCTACACACTGCTTTTCACACCACAATCCTCAGCACACATACTTTCCATTAGCACTTCATTTTAAGGCTGGTTTGCTTTGTGCTCCTCTTCATTTCCTGCACCCTGTCATTAAACCAGTCGTCATTGTTGCCTCGACTCTTTGTTTTTACAGGTTCTTTACTTTCTATGACAAATTATTACCTGCTTGTTTATTTGTCTTAGTGGCTGTGCATTAACTCTAACCTTAAGGCGATCTACACTACGGCCCTGCTAGTGTTCCACGACCTGGCAGTAAAAACCTATATACACTTATTTGTCTCTCAGTTGTGCGGCAGCAGAGTAAATTGAAAGCAGAGCCTTCAGTCAGAACAGCTTAGCTGTAGCTTTTATAAAACACAATGAAAAAAGACAGCTGTGAATGTGGGGAGGAAAAACATGAGCTCTTTGGAAGTGCATGTGCTGTTGTGATCCTCGTAAATCTGCAGTGCTGGTTCTTAACGTACCCACACAGTTCCCCACCCAGGGACAGTGGTGGTCAAACTTGGCAATGCAGCGGTTGCACACGGCGCAGTGTTTGGACCGAATGGGCTTCCGTATCTGCGGGGAAAAACAAATGATACGTCTTTAGCGTTATCTGTTTTGCTGGAAGTTACAGTTTGCTTGGGGGCAAAAACAAACAAAAGAGTTTTACCAAACAGGTGCTGCAGAATATGCTCAGATCCAGGCTGCCTGTCTCTGCAAGCTCCACAATTGTCTGGGGAGGGTAAAAAAAAAAAAAGAGAAAGAGAGAGAATGAAAACCCTAGAAATTCATCTTTGGCATTGCAACACAAGACCAAGCTGAGGCTGAATGCTCACACTGGAAGCTTGGCTGACTCACAGTGAATTGGGACAAAGGCTTATATGAATTTAAGATCTCAATTCAATTTCTTTCTTTTTACGGCCCAGTTCCTGCGTTAGCTAATGTTGTTCCTCTTGTGTTTTATCAGCTTGCTTTAACAACAAATCTCAAAGTAAATAAATCCAAAATTCGACATCAAAGGACAGCAAGAGTTGGAAGGGGATCCTCCACAGGGAACAGAGGGCTCTGTAGCCTTTGTTCTGAGGTGACTGCCCAGCCGCTGCACTGTGCTAACAATGCAGGGTAAATTTAGCTCTCATCAATCACAGGATGGGGATGTGGGGCCCGATAACAAGAAGAGCCTCTGTTGTCTCCTATTAGTGTGTGATAATGAGAGGAAGAGAGAGACATTAGCCCTCATGCCAGCATACACCAACACGTCAAAACAAACACTAAGCTCAGTCCACAAGAACAGCCTCTCTGTGAAATACACCCCCAAAAAATTAACAGGTTTTACCTTTTTCTTCTGCTCCTCGGATGCTTTGATGATTCCTGGATCAGACTTCCAGGATTTACCAAAGTTGTAGAACAGAGCCAGGGTGTTAATGAGGAAGGGCACGTGGACGGTGGCAAAGGGGAGATGTGCATGAGGTCAAGGAAGAAGACAGGATTCCATTTGTTACTTTAACGGTGAGCTCCTCGGTTTAAACCAGTGTAACAGCCCCGGTGGCCGATGTAAGGCGATAAGAAACAGCATCGTGCTTCAGCCACGTCTAGACACATTTATCTTGTTGGAGATGTAACACTTTATCAGCAAACTGTTTGAAACCCATTCTAAGCTGGGAATGTTTCACATTCCTGAGTTATAAGAGAAGCAGCGTGGAATTTACTTTCCCTGGAAACTACTGCATTATTGTGCAAGAGAATAGAAACACCCGGCCCGATCTGTTGCTTCAGGAAGTGTTACTACACTGACGGCAGCTTGAGTTAGACTTTCTCTCGTCATAGCAGCTTGACTACGAGGTGAACTGTGACGCAGGGAGCAGCTCTGTCTCATCTCCACCCACCCAAGCTAAAGAGGGAGCGTCAGCCTGTCAAAGCAGCTCATAGCAGCTTCTGATTTAAACAGTTAATGTATTTCACAGAGAATCAGAGTTATTACATAACTGAGTTAACACATCCATCTAAGAGCATGTAAGGCCAGTTCATCATAACAGAGATGCTCTATTCCTCGGCGAATACGCAAATCAGCAGCCTGTTTCACGGTCCTGTGTTTACCCGTAGACAGCGTGCGCTGTTGGCTGCAGTCTAAGTCAGCTTTGCAGGTGTGCATGACTCAGCTGAATCCCAGAGAAAACAGCAGAGTCACACTGTGAAGTCCAAACTGCCAAATACTCACCTCTGTGTCTGAGAAAAACCTGGAGTAACATGCAGATGTGAAAAAGTACCAGAAAATTCAGACCAACACTAAAGCATGAAGCAGAAAGTGATTCAACAAACTACAGCCACATGATTTTCAGTCTATAGATATAAACACTCTTTCATAGCAGCTGGTTTAATTGGTGTAACTGGCCTCACACTAGTGACTGTGATGCCCATTAACAGCACATTAACTGTGCTCAACATCACGGTGATCCTTCTAAAAGGTGGCAAATGTGTTGCATTTATGTGCTGAGATGATATTCGGGAAATTGAAACATCTGAACTGATTCTAACTCAAGTGTACTACAAGCCAAACGTACAGGGATCCTAGATTTGGTATTCAGCTGATTTCCACAATAAAGTATCAGTCTGTTAAGGCATCCAGAAAGAAGAGATTCTATAACCAATAACATAGTTTTGCTAACTATTTGTTCAACATCTTAGTTTACAGTAACTGCTGACTAGAAAGAAAGCTTCTTTTGGCTGTTCCTTTATTCAGGGGGTCACCACAGAGGGTGGACCACCGTGTTTGATTTGGCAGATGCCCTTCCTGCCATAACCTCCAAGAGATCTGTCACCACCCGGCACCAAACACAGGATCGTTTGGTTGTTGGGTTAAGGTGTAAGGTGTATACTACTATATGATGGCGCCACTAATATCTGGTAAAATTAGTTAACTTCATGACCACAGCTGCACTGAGGCTGATGGGAATACTTGGAGTTGTGCAGGTATGTAGCCATCTACCAAGATCTAAACCTGAAAATGAGCAAAGAGGAGCCTGAACGCCTGAAGCATATTTAATATGTATCAAGGATTTCATGTGAGCCTCACACTGATGCCCGGAAAAGTCAAAGCATCAGCAAAGTCGCCAGGATACATCACAGAACTATTGCACTTTGAAAAGAGCCTACATTCTTTCTAGAGGCCTGCAGGGGGCGACTCTTCTGGCTGTAAAAAGATGCCTAAGTGCAGAGAAGCCTATGAAAAAATTACTCTCTTATTTCCCTTATGAACTTAATAAAGATTTTCCTAAATAGTTTATGGTCCAAATCATTTTCTGTTTACACTAAAACAAGCAATAAAGTAGTGGTGAATTTTCAGCTGACATGCTGTGGCTGAAAATTCACCGCTGTGCGAGCATTGCTCAGTTTCTCAGTCAGAACTACCCCAGGCTTGGTCAGAATCCCCTATTTCAAAATCTCAAACTTGACTGAAAAACAATAATTTAATTTGCAATTGATCCAAAAGTTGGTACATGAAATATGGACCGAACAGAGAACAGGCAGTTCTAGTCACAAGCTAGGCCTTTTAACCAGAAGAGAGAGCTTGGCCTTTTTATTGGCCTTCAAAAAAAGCACGTTTATTGTAACCATCTAAGCTGTATCATCTTCTGACTCAAATATTGGCTACAGTTGCACAACCTGATCCTTTTTTTTTTTTTAATTAAGTGTTGGACACAGAGGATGCACACCAAACATTTCATGCTGAACTCTGGAATCTTCTGTCAAAAAATGCTGCATGTAAATAAGAGACGTGACAGGTTACACCAAACCTCCTAACTGACAACACTGAAGCGGCAATAAGGGTTCAGGATAACAGAGATCAGCAGCAAATCACTATTGTAAGCACTATGACCACTGTGGTTTTTGTTGGTGAGAAAAACCCTCCTCCAGCACCTCCATGACTGCACTGACTAAGCGATAGAGGCCTATACATCCCTTAGAGCGCATTGATCTTCATAAGTGTCTCTGTAAAGACCTGGGTGCTGATACTGCGCCCTCTGAGATGACCCGCTAAGTTAAACACTCTCTGAACCACATAATTGGTCTACTAACTCAATGACTAGTGGAGATGCTGAAGAGGGGCCGGTGATCAATGCCAATCCTCAGACAAATGGATCTCAATGCTTCCTTGGGGAGTGATGGTCAGCATGTCCCCACAGCAGCCATTTTTCTTTAGAAGGCCTCGGCGGTGGAAAGGCAGCTGACACAGAGGCTGAGAAAGAGGTTTCCCAGAGTCATACATGTCACTAATGACAGCATGCAGAAGATGTATAATTAAACAAGTGCAGGATAAATGGTGCATAGTCATACTGATTAAACAAAAATCTGCATGATTGCCACAAGTCTCTATACTCTCCTTCCATTTCAATGCCATATTTGAACCATTTTCAGACATTCACCTGCTCGAAACCCACTTAGGAGAAACGTCTTCCCTTCTTTTCCTTCTTAGTACTGAGGGAAATATGATCCAAGTCTGGAAAAGACTTAAACGTGCTCTTACAGAGCTCCACCCACGTCACTTGATCCCATTTCAACAGCAGGCCTGAGAACAATAATGGACTCACAACGGCAGAAAGTGGGTCAGAACTCTTAGTTTAAACCTGGGAGGAAGAAGAAAGGTGTGCAACGTGTCTGTCAAACTCTTTCTGTCAAATTCTGTGCATTAATATTTTGACTGCCTGCTTATTACAAGTCTGTGTGAATCTGTGGATTTCCCCACAGCATCAGGTGGGTGGGGGTGGGGGGACGTCAAGGTTCAAAACAAGTTCATCTGAGCTGCAGGCATGCATGAAGCTGGGGAGTCGTCCAACCTCCAGTGCAGGGCCTCAGTGCGCAATTTGTTTAACCGGGCCCTGCAGGGTCAGAGAGGGTAAGCCAATGCCTCTGTAATGACAGCACAATCTGAAGAATACAAAGAGGACATTCGAGTACGCCTTAAACAAAGTGCTAGATAGAGCTGGAACAACTTTCTGACAAGCATATGGGTGAGGGACGAGATGAGTTACCCATCGATGTTAAACTCATTTTTTGGAAAATCTGAATTGATCTCCGTCCACCACAGTTGCATAAATAACAGGAATAAGAGCTGGGTGAAGCAAGACATGCAGTCAGTGGAGTGAAGACATGATGGAAATATGACATGTTGGTTTCACATTGATATACTGTATATCAGCTGCTATTTTCTGCCTCTAGTAATGCAAAAATGTCACACTAAATGGACTTTATGGTTGATCTGGTTTATTTTGAGCCCATTTTGGTTAGTATCTTGCCCAAGGATATTTGGGATCGAACCACCAGCCTTCCGGTTAGTAGCTGATCTGCTCTACCACCTGAGCTACAGCCACCCCATGATCCAGTGTTCTCGAGAGCACACCACTTCATTTCCATAAATGAGATTAGAAACATTCTGAGTACTAATGTATAAAACAAGCAGTCGACTTGACAACTGGGTGTCAGGCTGACCGGTTTCCAGCAGACATGCCACACTCTGCAGCGCTGCACAAGAAAAGCTGACCTGCCTACACACTCTGGGACATGAATCAGCATGCCCTTCAACTGAATAAGCAGAAGAAACCTCTCACTGCATACAGATTTATGGTTAAATCTGAAATCTTTCAAAGGGCTTATTTTGGTAAATGATTCATGTGCAAACACAATGTATCACCAGCAAACCTTTGCTCTTTTTCAAGATGAATGCACACATCCTAAGCTGGCAGCGCAAGAGCTTGTCTGCTGCTGTAATAGAGCTGTGTCAGCAATATATGGTCAATGTAATCGAAGTGCACCAAACATGCGTGAGAAATCTGCCGAGGACACCAGCAGCATTTAAAAAAAATAACCAAAACGATCTTCAGAGCAGCGTTATCTTTTTCAACAAACTCAGGCCAAAGGTATCCTGCTCTCCCTTCCCATTAGGGGAGCAACGAGGCAGAAAATTAAATGCCGTCCACAAACGAGACCTCTGCTTTCATTTCCTGTAATTAGCAGCTTTGGAACAGAAAGCCAATTCTTTCACTGATTTAAAAAAAAAAAAAAAAAAAGCAGCAGTGCTGGGAGCAACAGGCACTCTCTGTTAGCCTTCACCTACCAGCTGCTACACTACACGCTCTCAAAAATATTAACACAGAGCTGCAGAAAACTAAGGAGCTCCTTCATTTAGACACGCTCGAGCTTTATGATTCCACTTGTTTCACGTATTTTCAATCAGCTCCTTCTGCTCTTTGCATAAACATCTCTCTCCTCTGAACGCACCTTTATTCCAACTTACTGCTCTGTAACCTGCTCACACAAGCAATTTTCCTGCTAATCTTTAGTTAGCTTCTGCCAAAAGTATAAGCTTTATTCTACAGGGTGGGCCATTTATATGGATACACCGTAATAACACAGGAATGGTTGGTGATATTAAAGTCCTGTTTGTGGCACATTAGTATATGTGAGGGGGCAAACTCCTCAAGATGGGTGGTGACCATGGTGGCCATTTAGAAGGCGGCCATCTTGGATACAACTTTTGTTTTTCCAATAGGAAGAGGGTCATGTGACACATCAAACTTCTTGGTAATGTCACAAGAAAAACAATGGTGTGCTTGGTTTCAACGTAACTTTATTCTTTCATGAGTTATTTACAAGTTTCTCTTTGTTCACAGCCATTGACATGTCGAAGAGGTTAACACGTGAGGAGCGGATGGAAATTGTGTTGATATCTGGTGAACGCAGTAACCGGGTCATTGCAGCAGATTTCAATGCAAGACACCCTACGAGACCACCCACCTCCCATGCTACAGTTAGCAAACTGCTTGCTAAGTTTCGTGAAACTGGTTCAGTGTTGGATTTGCCAAAATGTGGACGCAAGAAAACTGTCACCAATGAAGGAACATCAGTGGCTGTCCTAGCTTCATTCAGCAAGAGCCCACAGCGTAGCACTCGCCGCATGTCACTGGAGAGTGGCATTAGTCGAACATCCCTTCGGCGGATATTAGCTACTCACAAATGGCACCCTTACAAACTCCAGCTACTGCAGCATCTGCAGGATGACCCAGATCGGCGCACAGAATTTGCAGAATGGGCAAAACAGAAATTGGAACAGGACCCTCAGTTCACGCAGAAGATTTTGTTCAGTGATGAGGCAAACTTTTATGTGAATGGTGAAGTTAACAAACAAAACCACCGCTATTGGTCTGACACTAACCCACATTGGATGGATCCCTCCAAGACTGTTGGAACAACAAAAGTGATGGTTTGGTGTGGTATATGGGGAACAATGATAGTGGGTCCGTTCTTCATCAATGGAAACCTCAAGGCCACTGGATATTTGAAATTGCTACATGATGATGTGTTTCCCTCTTTATGCACTGAAGCTGGCACGTTCCCTGAGTTTTTCCAGCAAGATGGTGCACCACCACATTATGGGTGCCAGGTCCGAGCATTCCTAGATGAACAGTTTCCTGGAAAGTGGATTGGTCGTCGTGGGCCACTTGAATGGCCCCCAAGGTCTCCCGATCTGACCCCCTTAGACTTTTATCTTTGGGGTCATCTGAAGGCAATTGTCTATGGTGTGAAGATACGAGATGTGCAGCACCTGAAACTACGGATACTGGATGCCTGTGCTGGCATTTCTCCTGCGGTGTTGCTATCAGAGAAGAGGGTTGCGTTGACAATCCAACACAATGGGCAGCACATTGAACACATGTTATAAGTGGTCAGAAACTTGTAAATAACTCATGAAAGAATAAAGTTACGTTGAAACCAAGCAAACCATTGTTTTTCTTGTGACATTACCAATAAGTTTGATGTGTCACATGGCCCTCTTCCTATTGAAAAAACAAAAGTTGTATCCAAGATGGCCGACTTCTAAATGGCCACCATGGTCACCACCCATCTTGAGGAGTTTGCCCCCTCACATATACTAATGTGCCACAAACAGGACTTTAATATCACCAACCATTCCCATGTTATTACGGTGTATCCATATAAATGGCCCACCCTGTACAAGATTCTCCACACCCAGCAATCACATTTACAAAACATGTACTCGTATTTATGACTGATTCATGAAAGGGTCTTTGTAGCATGACTTATCCATAAATCAAGATTAAAGATACTGCTTTAACATATAACTGAACTAACCCCAAAAATGTGGACAATAATTTTTACAGTTAAATGATGTGTCACACACACAAGTCCAAGAAAAATATGACAGCGGCAGGCTGAAAAGAGCTTCACAAGAAGCTAACTGATCGCCTTTTTTAACAAATAGATCAGCAGTGGATGCTGAGGAATTCGTCAAGCTGAATCCTCAGAGACATTTTTTTTAAATCTTTTAGTGCTTGTTCAAAGCAGCAGCCACAGTGCTGATAATAAAGCAGTGTCAAACACTGAATCCCCACATTGCAAGTCTCTCTCTCTGCAAAAGACTCTTAAATCAGCTAAAGTCCAAAACTATTCAACATAACCGTTCATGGAAAGTTTTCTGTTTGAGACCATCTCCAAATAATATCACTGCTTTCTGCTCCGAAAACAGTTTTTACACTTTTTTTGCACGGATATTGTGAGTGATACTAAATTTTCCTCAGAGAGAGTAAAGACTGATGTCCTCGCAAAGCGGCTCATCACAGAAAGTGTTTCTAGAAGTGTTTTTAACTCCAGACCATGAAATCATCTACATTATTTGATTACATTTCTATTTTTTGGCTTTAGACAGCTGTTTGAATCACTCCCATTTACTCCTCTTTTGTCACTGTCAACAATGTCACAGTGATGACCTATCAGGTTTCCAGTTTTACTGAGCTTTGTTTTCACCCTTCTTACAAAAATTGCTAATTTCATCTTCCTGAATATGTTCTCAGTGAGCATGACCTGTAAAGGCAGGCTGTCTTGGTGCTCTAATTTCAGTTCCTTTGATATTTTGTGCATTGGGTGGTGTGGAGTCCACGAAAAAAACAAAAGGATATCATTCCAGAACCAATAAAACCAGGTGGTGTACATCCAAAACTTGGTCGCCAGGTAGATTCCCAGAGGGAGAGCGCTGTGCATGGAGTGGTCAAAAAAAGCCCTACAGAGAGAGAAGAGAAGCTGTTTAGCAGTAGGCGTCACTACCTCACTACACTTTCCATGAATGCTATTTGTGCAAACTTTTAACACATCAGCGTGATGCATTCACTGTTGCTAGACTGGATTGACCCACTTAGTCACAACTTTGGCCCTGAATGACACATTTAACCCTCCTCTTTTGACCACATATGGACTCAAGGAAGTATGACGCTTCATCTCTCTGTGCTGCAGTCAGACAGCTGCAAAAATGCACGAAGCCATTAGCTGATGACAAACTGCAGCTTGACTCAACAGCATTTACCCACACGACTATTTGTTAAACCAAGTAAGAATTCCAAGATTGTCAGTAAATATGAAGCTGACACCATGGATGATGAATGTTATTGTAGCCAGAGAGCTAACTGCAAGGCACAGTGAACCCTACCAACAGGCCCAGATGGTGGTGGTAATGGGGATCAAACAATGAGTAACATAGTGTCTGTATGTATGTGTGCATGGAGAAGGGGCCGAGCGTTTGAAAAAGGATGAGACAGAGATGACTCTGTGTCAAGTTGTGATTCTGTTCTGTTCATGTGCAGTGTGAGGACACTTAGGTGTGCGCGATGGTCACACTAAACTCTACAGACAGATTTTTCCTCATCCTAGTGCAACACACATTTCTATCTGATTATTAAAAATGACACATCCTTGTCAGGTGTTTGACTGAGTGCGAATCTTTTGGCAGCTAACAATGTTTCCTGTGGTGTGAAAAACTAAAAGCAGAACAGAAACATTTATGAGCAAAAGAAAATCCAGTTACACTTTTTCTCTTAAATCCACCTCATGTGAACTCCAGTTCAACTGCTACAGTTGAGATCTAATCAACCAACATTTAAATGCACAAAATTACCTAATGATAATAAATGTGCTAAATATGATGTAATAATCTCTTTAGTAATCTCTGTACTGTTGTGATTGAGACATACTTGGAGAGGAACTGCACTGCAACCCAGACACCGGCGTACATGACGCCCTTTATCAGCCAGGAGTCGATGTCCAGGTCAGCGATGAAACCAACTAACCAGATGACCACGAAGGGCGTTCCCAGCATCACCTTCTGCCTGAACTCCTGGAGGAGCAGAGACACGTGGACAGGACAATGAGGGGGAGGGAGAAATGGTAAGTTTGACTTTTCTGACAGATGCCATGATTTCAAAGTGTATTTTTCAATTAACTGTCTGTTTATACCACTCAAAGCTGTAAGTCCTTTCACCCTCTCCTTGATAGTTGATGTTGACAAAAATGCGTAAGACCTTTTGATCCTGGGTTGCATAATGAATCCATATTGATAGCCTGACCAGATTTTTTTAATCTCCATTGATATTTTCCATAACTTTAAAGCTTTTTAGATCAGAAGGTAAAAAAAAAAAAATGGTTTCCATGGCAAATATCTCAATTTCAAGCAGCAATTTAATCAAGTTAGCTGCATTCCACAACTAAACCTACAACTAAAGCTCACTACAGCACACAGCCTGAAACTAAAGGCTGGACTAATGTGGACACCCCAAAATGGGATGGTGAGTTTATCTTCTACTTCTCAAATCTATAAACATATTCACAGTTTGTTTGTGTTCTAGATTTCTGTCTAATTTACCTTAATTAGCTAAGAGTATCCAGGGAGACAGACAGAAAGATGGAAACAGAAAAATGAAAGCAGAGTTCAAACAGAATTTTAAGCACTGTTAATAACTACTGTTCTAAAAAATCTCTTGAGAGAAAGGGGGAAAAAAGTCTGTATCTTCTATGAGAGTGGGAATTATTAACCACAGACATAGGTTACTCTGGCTTTAACGCCCACTTAACACATCCCACATTCAAGCATTCAGGCTCAGTCAAGCTCAGACTTTGATCAGAAAAAGGTTCTTTATCACGATGGAAGTGAATGACCATGATGATGCATCATAACAGATCTGACTCTCTGGCAACTGCAGACATGCTGTGGCAGTGCAGAAAGAGGCTAAGCCTGAGCAGGCTGGTCTGAGCATGTCTGTTGGAAATGAAAAGATGAAAGATGGCAAAGTTTAGACAGCTGGACCTGATTTTATTCTTCAAATGCGACTTGGACTGCTACATAATGATAATCGTTTTTTGTGTAGCATTGATGTTGTGCCTTTCACTTATTTACAAAGCCTCTGCGCTTGGTTTCTGGCTAGTGTAACCATGTCTGTGTTTCTACCTTGTCCATCTTCAGTCTCTTCAGGTAGGACGGGCTGTCGTAGCCTTTGGCCTGCCGTGCTTCCTGTAAGTGATTGATCATCCAAACATTCTTCCTTTGCTTGGCAAGATCCAGTGGTGTTTCGCCCTGAAAAATAACAAAAAGAACAGCTGCTGCATACATTTAAAAGACATATTTTAGCTGTGTGCGCACTGAAAGAAGATCCAGAAGAGGCTGCCATCCTGGCTAACAGCCTGGCATGGTTACAGGGAGACGCTGATTCACAGAGAACCGTGGCTTACCTTGATGTTCTGTGCATCGACGTTAGCGTTGGCGTCCAGCAGCAGGCTGATGACGGTGGTGTTGCCGGCCAGCACGGCCCAGTGCAGCGCCGTGTTCTTGTGATATTTGTCACCCAGGTTGACAGACACGTTGAAGGTGAGTAGCAGCCGGGTGGGATCCACACTGTCACACAGAGGAGGAGATCCAGGCAAGATGAGTCAAACTAAAGTAAAGGGCATCTTACAAACAGGCTCTTCATAAAAAAATGGTTTTATTTACACACTTCCTAATCGTGAAACCTTCGCGCTGCTACATTGCGACCATTTTCTTCTATATGAACCACGAAGTTAAATTGCAAAATCCCAGAAAAACAGCTGATTAGGGAATATTCATATGAAGCTGAGTAGCAACATGAAGAACCCGCCTTTGTGTGACCAGTGTGCATATAATTATTAAATACTATAACTAACTCTAAGTTCTACTATAGAATTAACATATCTTGTCAGTGGTAAATTACAGCGGTAAGGGAAAGTATGCAATCCCAATGGAATTTCCTGTTTTTTTCCTCAATTGATTGGTTGTAAAACGGGACCTGATCTTAATATAAGCCACAAGTACACAAGAAAACACAGAAACAATTAGAATCTTCTGTGGTTTTACTGAACTTTATTGCATTCCTGGTGGAAAGTCTTGGATTAAATAACTGTGCAGACCTCCTTCAGCAGCAATAACAGCACACTAGCATCTCTGGGAGCAAATTCTAAGGACGTCTGATGTCAACAGCTCTCCGAGATGACTCTCTTCCTAATGGGGCCCTCTCCAAAAGACACATTTTCTCAGTCTGGATTCATTCTGTGGTGGATTTAGTTTGATGTTTAGGGCCATTGTCCTGCTACAGAGCTTCCCTGACATCATCTTGTAAAAGACCTCAATAAATTTGGAAATACAAACCAGTGAAGTGTTGCCAGTTAAAATAAACTGTTTGGACATAATTGTGGATTAAATAACGATGGGACAAATTTAAAGATGCAAAGTAAAAACAGACATTTAAAACAAACACACCTGTGTGTCCTGTAAGCTGCCCACATTAGTGGAGTCATGCCATTCTGATCCATCATGTCCACATCCTGTTACAGAGGAAAGACAAATTACCACATCTGAAGAAGCTGAAAAAGCCATGGAGAGGCAAAAGAGAGGCAATAAGGCTCCCCCTGATGGAGAGAACTGGCATTATTAAAATACAGACTACTCTCAGAGTGGCTTTAAAAAAACAAACAAACAACCGGAAAGCAAACCAGCGGAGGGATATATGTTACTGTATCTCACACTGGCAGCAACAAGACTTTTAAACATATGCCAGAAAAATCCACATAAGCACATTCACTCTTGTGAAAATACTGAGCTGCAGCGTTTGTGTTCTCTACCTGTCCTTTGGCAATGAGGTAGGCCACGATGGAAGTGTGGCCGAACTGGGCGGCCAAATGGACGCAGCTGCAGCCCTCGCCATCGATCAAAGACGGGTCAGCACCATATTTCATGAGCTGCACCACCATAGATAGATGGCCTTGTCTAGAAAAGATAAACACACAATAAAGGGATCATTTAAAAGACACACAAACTGATCTTGAAGTTTTACTCCACAGCTAGAGAAAGTAACAAATAAAAACAGCTGTTAGCATGCACAAGATGAAACGATGTGTCTTTTAGAGGCCCAGGCTTCCTTACTTGCTTTGAGTTGGTGACCAAGGTAAACATCTACAGTCTCAAATGGCCCTCACATGATTGATGAAGCCTTGAGGCTGACTGCCTGTCTCTTCTTATCATTTTATTTCTATGGTGGCTGCATGCTTTTACTGCATACAGTATATTGGATCTTAAAACTGGCTTTTTATGACCAACACTGTCTACGATATAAACGTCCCAGAAAGGGCAATAAAGATTTGAGAAACTACAGGTGAAAATGACAGAAATTCACAGGTTCAGTTTAACTTTATTGCCTGAGAGAGTTAAAGTGTGTATCGGTTTCCCTGCACAAAAGCATGACTGTTATTTGCTTATTATTCTGAGGTCATCCAGATTGAGGAGGCTGGGGGCTTTTTCAAGGTTACTGGGCGCTGGAGAGGAGGCTATGGGGGTGGTTTGGGGGTCAAAGCAGAGGGTGACACACGACTCCTTGGTGTCAGTGTATCAGTGACGGTGCAGATGCCTGTCATTAAATGTATCAATAATTCATGAGGAGACAGCTTCAGCCCCCTGTCTACATGCGAAAAGGAGGTGTGGATGTCATGTGAGCTCTTCCTTGTTATTAGTGGTCATTACAAAGAAAATCGATATTTAACTCCGTCAAACACTAAGGTTTAAAAAGAAAAAAGAATAAACAATACATTTGGCTCAAGTTCACAAATGTTTGTTCGAGTGAAGCTCTAGCATTGTTGAACGTAACATACAGGGAGTGCAGAATTATTAGGCAAGTTGTATTTTTGAGGAATAATTTTATTATTGAACAACAACCATGTTCTCAATGAACCCAAAAAACTCATTAATATCAAAGCTGAATGTTTTTGGAAGTAGTTTTTAGTTTGTGTTTAGTTTTAGCTATTTTAGGGGGATATCTGTGTGTGCAGGTGACTATTACTGTGCAGAATTATTAGGCAACTTAACAAAAAACAAATATATACCCATTTCAATTATTTATTTTCACCAGTGAAACCAATATAACATCTCCACATTCACAAATATACATTTCTGACATTCAAAAACAAAACAAAAACAAATCAGCGACCAATATAGCCACCTTTCTTTGCAAGGACACTCAAAAGCCTGCCATCCATGGATTCTGTCAGTGTTTTGATCTGTTCACCATCAACATTGCGTGCAGCAGCAACCACAGCCTCCCAGACACTGTTCAGAGAGGTGTACTGTTTTCCCTCCTTGTAAATCTCACATTTGATGATGGGCCACAGGTTCTCAATGGGGTTCAGATCAGGTGAACAAGGAGGCCATGTCATTAGTTTTTCTTCTTTTATACCCTTTCTTGCCAGCCACGCTGTGGAGTACTTGGACGCGTGTGATGGAGCATTGTCCTGCATGAAAATCATGTTTTTCTTGAAGGATGCAGACTTCTTCCTGTACCACTGCTTGAAGAAGGTGTCTTCCAGAAACTGGCAGTAGGACTGGGAGTTGAGCTTGACTCCATCCTCAACCCGAAAAGGCCCCACAAGCTCATCTTTGATGATACCAGCCCAAACCAGTACTCCACCTCCACCTTGCTGGCGTCTGAGTCGGACTGGAGCTCTCTGCCCTTTACCAATCCAGCCACGGGCCCATCCATCTGGCCCATCAAGACTCACTCTCATGTCATCAGTCCATAAAACCTTAGAAAAACCAGTCTTGAGATATTTCTTGGCCCAGTCTTGACGTTTCAGCTTGTGTGTCTTGTTCAGTGGTGGTCGTCTTTCAGCCTTTCTTACCTTGGCCATGTCTCTGAGTATTGCACACCTTGTGCTTTTGGGCACTCCAGTGATGTTGCAGCTCTGAAATATGGCCAAACTGGTGGCAAGTGGCATCTTGGCAGCTGCACGCTTGACTTTTCTCAGTTCATGGGCAGTTATTTTGCGCCTTGGTTTTTCCACACGCTTCTTGCGACCCTGTTGACTATTTTGAATGAAACGCTTGATTGTTCGATGATCACGCTTCAGAAGCTTTGCAATTTTGAGACTGCTGCATCCCTCTGCAAGATATCTCACTATTTTTGACTTTTCTGTGCCTGTCAAGTCCTTCTTTTGACCCATTTTGCCAAAGGAAAGGACGTTGCCTAATAATTATGCACACCTGATATAGGGTGTTGATGTCATTAGACCACACCCCTTCTAATTACAGAGATGCACATCACCTAATATGCTTAATTGGTAGTAGGCTTTCGAGCCTATACAGCTTGGAGTAAGACAACATGCATGAAGAGGATGATGTGGACAAAATACTCATTTGCCTAATAATTCTGCACTCCCTGTAGAGAAGCTAAAATGTGTCTGTCAGATTTAGTCACTTTCTAATTAAAAAACATAATGACGAAACATAAAAACACTGATCTGTGGACGATTTCAGGCCACTGAGTAGCATATATCAGCGTGTCACCTGGTAGCCCAGTGCAGAGGTGTGGAGTTGAGGTCTCCTCCCAGTTGGTCAACTATAGCTCCCTTTGATATGTAGTACCTGCACACACAAACACAATCACCAGGTGAAGCATTACACTTTGTATACCTGTGATATGGACCTCCTATTAATAGGTGTGGCTGTATAAGAAATATAAATCCCCTCTTCAGTCTTTTATGGTTGCTCAACACAGTTCTTTCAGTATTTTTATTTACAACCTGGCACTCGAAATGCTCGCGTTAAGACCAACTTGGCAAGATTTGGCATCTTGACAATCTCTCCATTATTAAGAATCAAGTTGAAACATGTTTTTGTGAGGTTTTAAACTGAACTTAAACTTTTAAATTGTGTCACTTAAACGAAAAGATTGAAAAAGAAACAATTTTTATAAGAAACAAGCTAATTTATAAGGCTGTTCAACCACATTTTAAAGCTTTAAAAAAATAAAATCAGATTTTAATATCAGATTTATATTCATTTAGGAAAAGGTCATTTAAATATTTAAGTCTATAAGCTACATAGCCTGCTAGATATGCAGGTATTTCACATTGTTGTAAGCAGAAATGCTGCATTTAATCTGATTACACTGTAAGTTTGTCAGTGTAGTATAATCAAAAAGATTTTTCTTAATTGAAAGTTTGGTTACTGGTGTAACATGGGTTCTCTGAAAACCAGGTGAGCCAAGTTTGAAAGAGACCTGCTGTTCACAACCACAAACACAGCCACCTAGTCAAGAGCAGTTACATTAAACCCAACATCTGTGCCTCATCTGTCAATGGAAGTGCACCAGTACAATTCCCTGTCATTTTAATGCCAGTTTACCTAAAAAGGAAGACTCATAAAGCAGCTGACAAATAAGCGTAGAAGTATATTACAGAGGTCAATGGCAATGTGATGGGATATACATTTCACTGTACTGTGAAAGGCTGCCTCCATACCTGAAACTAATTATAGTTGTAGTTTATAATCCTGTAAATGGCACCGCAGGTAATGAATATTTTACTGCATCAACATAAACTATTAAAAAGGAAGTGGAAGTCAATAAAATGAAAAGCAAGATGAAAACGTAAATGAATGAATGGAGATCAACACAAATAGAAACAATGCCATTGTTTGACTCACTGGGTGAGAAGTATTACAGTTTTACAAAAATATTGAAATGTGTAAGACTAACTTGGTTTTGGTTTCTTCAATTCAGTTCTTTATATGAAACCAGAAGATGTCTTGTACATTTTGTTGAGTTGACCAAAGAGCTACACTGTAATCTCTAACTACCTGACAACCTCAACACATGATCTGAATTAACTCACTTGACCAAGTCTATCCTGTTGTTGATGGCGGCCCAGTGAAGGAGTGTTACGTTTTCTTTGTCTGGCTGCCGAACATCGAAACCTGCCTCCACCAACTCCCTGCAGCGCTCGAAGATGCCGTACCTAAGGCAGAGGGGGGAGGATTAAAGTATGTACAGATAAGTAAGTACAAATGCCAGACATACAAATGCACAAACATAAACAAACACAGCGTGAAATACATAAAACTAAGAGATGCTAAGAAAATCTACACACAAAACTGGAAAATAAAAAAAAGCAAACACCCAAACAAGACACCCACACTGTGGCATAAGATGGCAAGTGAATAATCTCAACCTCAAATCAAAATAACATAAATCTAGTATCCAGTGTTACAGCCACTCAGAGCTATATATATATTTTTTCATCAGGAACATATTTTCAAGCTTCGTCTCTTCCCAACAATAAGTCATCTCATGTCCTGACCTTGCAAATGACTTTCTTTAGCATACAGTGAATCAGAAAACCACAGATGAAAACATGGTGGGTTTCAGATTTAAAACCTGCGGTATGTTGACAACACAAAAACACAGAAATAAACACGCAAAGATGCGGGCTCCCATTAGACCAGCTGGTAACTAGACAACAATGTCACCTTCATAAGTGACACTGGTGTGATAACAATAACACACACAATCCACTTACTGTGTGGCTTTGACAATGTCCCAGGTGCTGTAGTCATCCACGTGGTTTTTACGGCTGACATTCTCACTGTAGCCGTGATTGTAATGACTCTGGGGTTTGATTTCCTACAAGTAAACAGGGAGGACAAAAGACAGTTAAGTTCCTGCCTATGTTTGAGGTGACATCACAGGATTTTTGTACTAAAATTGTAAATTTCCAATTAATAAAAAAAAGCAAGTCCAGGGATCAGAGCTCACATCACAATACTGACATTTTTATAGCAAAAAGCTGAAGAGTTTAGAATCTCTGGGAGTAAAACAATGCTATTAAGCAAGGCTGCAGAATAACATGTGACTCTCTTATCATGCTAAAAAGGAGCTAAAGACCATAAGCACCGTCAATATAGTAGCAATAAAAAAAATCTGACAAAAATCAATGTCTACAGACAGATTTTCTTGAACTTGTTTGCTCAAACTGGTAAATGGACTGATTCTTACATAGCGCTTTTCTAATCTCCCGGAGTACTCAAAGCGCTCATACATCACCTACTCACACAAGCACTGTCTTCTATGCTTTTAAGTGATTACTAACTACCATTCAGACATATTCATACTTCGATGGATGCACTGGACAGCAACTTGAGGTTAATACTTTGCCCAAGGATATTTGGCATGCAGACTAGGGGGAGCCAGGGATCGAACCACCAACCGAACAGTAGACAACCTGCTCTCCTGAGCTACAGCCACCCGTTTCTCAATCTCATGGGGCTGAGCGCCATTTGTCCCTCTAAGAAGTTGGACTTGGACAGCATGGAGTCGAGTAACTAGGTAGCATGATGGTATTTGTAAAGGCGAAAAAGCCTTGTTAATATCAGAAATCAGAGGGCCAGAGCAGGCCAGACTGCTTTGAGCCAATAGGAAGGCAACAGTAACTCAAAAAAAAACACTTGTTAAACCAAGGAATGGAGAAGTGCATCTCTGAATGAACAACAGGCTGAACCTTGAAGCAGATGAAGACACATCAGGTGCTACTCCTAAGATCAGTAAACTGAGACTACATTCGGAGAACAACATTTGGAGAGCAGGACCAGAATTAGCTGTAAAGAGTATGAAAGCATGGATCCATTTTGCCTCATGTTATTGTTTGTGCACAGACTTGTTTGACGAAAGTTGACAACAAACTGTGTCAAATTCAAAACTGTCAAAAGATGAGAGGACACAGGCCATCAAGTGTACTGCAACCCTGACAATATTATCTAGAATTACTACCAGACTTGCCTTTTTTGGAAATAAAATGACATCACTTCACTGTATTTTCTTTGGACATTTGTTTGAAATGTGGTCATAACGACCAAAGAAATGTTTGAGTTAAGACCAAAAAGGTGATCTGCCAGTCACACCAAACTTCTGTTCATGTGTGAGTCCAAGTAAGTCCAGATATTGCCACCAACAATGTAAAGGCAAAAAAAGAAGAAGAAAATATCCCCACTGGGTTGGAATACTGGGAAAATGTTCAAGATACCACACCACACATAAACAGTTGTTTACTGATTCTTAGATGCAGTTTTGGTTTGGCTTGGTTCAAGCTGCAAAAACATAAACAGATGGTCATTATCCGACAACAGCAGGGTCAACAAGGGCACATGTGACAAAATACATATGGAACAAAACTTGCAGTGGAGTAAAAACTTGGACGGGAAATTAGATGACTATAACCAAATGCTATGAAGTAAGCATGTAAGATCAGCGAGGACAACAACTGTTCTGTAGACATTTGCAACAGAACTACATGATAAAGACGTCAGTCAAGATTCATTTCATAAATTTGTTTCAACAAGAGATGAAAACAGATGACTTAAGGAGAAAATGTGTCTGCATGGGCCTTCATTTGAACACATTTTCTAAACTTACTTGCACCCTCAGCACTGACACTGAGGAGCTGCAGCAATGTCACTGATTGCATGCACCGTGACCAATGCAGCAAGCATATCTGGCCCATAAAGGCCAAAAAGGCTTTGAAAAGACCACTGTGACAGAAACAAGTTTAGGACGCAGTGCACTGCAGGGGACAGGCTCCTGGAAATGCAGACACACAGTGTAGTGCTCCAGAACACTTCAGCTTTTATATAAATAGCTAATCACAGTATTCAATTATAAAAAGAGAATAAAAGCAGCAGGAGACCAGCTTGTTGTGTCCTGCAGCTGCTGAGGATCTCTTCTGTCACATGGATGTGGTGACTGTGCTACTCACATTCAATTAGCCTCCATGGTAACGCCTCAGAAACCACAATTAGCCTCGATCACCCGGAAATGAGAGCTGCATCTGGTAAACACAGAGGCTTCCACTGTGCCTTTAGCCAGTGAGACTCGTAACTTTGAGAGTGGGCACTGAGCCAAATGTTAAACTGGGGTAAGCTGCTTCTTCTTCATTGCTTTTTAAGACCTTTTAAAATGAAAAAGGACATACACACAAGGCAGAGAGAGAAACAAATTATGTATGAAATTTAGAGTCTAAACTGTGATCATGTCTCAGGAATAGATACCAACCTTACAGTATTCCAGCAACATTACCACCTTAAAATCTCATGGTTCGACTTTTACACAGCCTTTCATGTCTTCTTGGCTGTGCTGCTGCTGCCACGCACTTAAGATTGAGAAATAATGAGGCATCCTCTGGGGAGGTGGCTGAGGATATGACAGACCTGTGTAGAGCTGCTAGGTAGCTTGAGGTGAGATCTCAGGGGCCACAGGGACTACAAGCTCATGATTATGTTCAGTGTTTAGCTTTAACTTCCCTACAGAGTCACAGGGATCTAACTGTGGAACCCGTGTGTCTCCCACCTTCGGGAAAAGGAGAAAAGTGCAAAGGAAAAAGCAATACAGACAAGTTTGTAATATAATATAATAACAAGAATATAAGAACTTCACTAGTTTATAACAATTTAAAAAAGAATACACAGTTCAGTGAGATGCTTCTTTTCCCATAGAGCCATCTGTACAAACAGTAGCATGCTGAGCTACAAGACAAAAATCACGATTTACTTTATTTTGGTTAGCCCACAGAGTTAGATGCATCAAAGCTGAGTAAATCTGCCAGTGACAGCTGTGACTGCAGCCTGCCAGCGGTCGCCCTAAACACTACTGAGCAGCGACGTATAATTAATACAAAAAATATGTACAAAGTGTCCACACGTGATCGTCTTTTGAACAGCATTCTCTGAATCTTTTTGTTGAACTGCATGAGCAATAAACATATTTTCCTGTGTTAGCACTCAGTGCTATCTATTTATTTATATCTTCCAGACATTTATGAAACATATGATGGGATACTCTTATAAAACCAATCAACCAGAGCACTTGGTTGAGTGATCACTGTGTCCATCCTTTAAAGCCTAAAGAGCTCAGATGACTGTTTGACACAGTAGAGTTAATGGTAATGGCATTTTTATGAAGCGCACTACAACACATGACCTCAACATGGCATCTTCACATCTGTTTAATAAAATAAGAAGCACTTGTGTTTAGGGCTGCCACGATTAGTCGACTAGTCACGATTACGTCGACTATCAAAATCATCGACGACGAATTTAATAGTTGACGCGTCGTTTGAAGCTTTCTAAGATCCCAAAAGACGCAGGAATAAGTAGTAGGATTTAAGAGTGTAATAATGGACTGAAACAGAAGATGGCAGCATTGCATGTACAACGATGCCAGCTGCCGTTAAACCCCGAAGAAGAAGAAGAAGAAGCTGTGTCCCAGAATTCATAGCGCAGCCCTGCTCAGTTTCCAACAATGGCGGCAGCTAGTTAGTTTTAATGTTACTCTTATTATTCTTTCTGGGTCACAAAATAAACGTTTAACATATTTTCATGCGAGAATGTAGCTGTGTAAACCTCAAATATCTGCTCAGTTTATCAAGACACCACATACTTTCAAAAGCGCTCCGACGTTTTCGGAGACGTCTGTTACCCACTAGCTCGATAGCGAGCCGGGGTTCAAGGCTCATTAGAGCCGTGAGAACACCGGACTCCCGGCAAATCGTTTTCAAACCCACTGCCGTCTTTCGCTACTCAGGTTAAACATATATAAGTCACTTAGATAACTTAAAAATGTTATTGTTTGGCTTTTTTTTTAGTATTTTATTTATTTGTTCCTGAGTAAATCGGTTTGGCTGAGATTAAAGTTATAGTTTTTACACAGCTGAATAAACGTCAAGCAGACAGCTGATTATCAGAAGTGTGAGATGCTCGAGAATTTACTCCGTTGTCCTGTTATATTTTAGATAGCAAGGAGTTTATTAAACTTCATCGAAACAATCTGCAAATGTCATTAAAATTCAATGAACTATCATCTTGTCTTTATTTTTAGTTAGCACATACCTTAAACACTTAAAGCTGTAAGCTAATGATAGTTATATAAGAGCAGATGCTGCTGGTGCAATAAGCTGTACGTTTTACGTCCAATGGATGATGATCTGATTAGTCGACTAATCGCAAAAATAATCGGTGACTAGTCGACTATCAAAATAATCGTTTGTGGCAGCCCTATTTGTGTTTTTTGATGGTATTAAAAACTTTACCATCAAGATTTCTAAATACCCTGGTATGCCATAGTAGTATCCAAGCCTACTTATGGCTTTCAGAAAATAAAGCATAAATGCAACCATCCAACCTCTTTGCTTTTTATCTAGTTCATGGTAGCAGGGGCGCCTGGAGTCTAGCCCAGCTGTCACAGGGTGAGAGGTGGGGTACACACTGGATAGGTCAACAGTCCATCACAGGGCTAACACAAACAGGCAGATCATCATTCTCACTCACATTTGTAATCAGCAATTAACCAAACACATGTGCCTCTGGACTGTGGCAGGAAACTAGGACGAGTAAATGTAAACTCCAAACACTCGGAACCTTCTTCTTCTAGCCCTGTTACAGTAAATGGTATTATTTACTTTGTCTGGCTTAACATACAGCAATATGGCATTGTCTGCTTTTCGAACCAGGCCTCAAAAACCAGTATTAGCAATATTAACATCAGCCATACGTATCAAGTGCAAAAAACGTAGCACTAAAAACAAATACAACTTAGTCTAGGGTTTCGGAAAGGAAATCATGTTGCTTTCTTTAGATTGAGGCAGTTCTCTATGGTTCCTAAATCTCAGGCACTGCAAATCATCAGAGAGACCACCATTCAAACAGTGATGAGGGAAGGAAAAACAAGCTAAAACCTATAACTTTGTTTTACATGGTAAATCAGGTTGAGGGAGAGGATTTAAGACGAGGGTGGAGCAGAGATATGAAGGTGACTACTTCCTGCTTTTTTCTTTCTATTTTAGGAGCATCAAAGCTGCCAGAATTCATTTGTACTTTCACTGCCAAGGTTTAGTCATTTGACAAATCCACATAACCCCATGTGTTCCTCAGTTTAGTCCAACTGCCAAGGGGAGGAAATAAAAAAGTGGGAGTAAAGAGCTGCTGAAAATTATTTAAATATGATCATGACTGCACTGAACTTTTTTTTTTTTTTTTCAATGTTTGGCTGACAAACAGAAGCCGGATACTAAATGTGAAACTCAAAGCCTGAATATTCAGTTGTGTGCAATTCTGTCAAGGAATCTGCTTTCCTGTTAGCGGAGGGAAGCGGGATGAGCGGGCTCATCTATAGACTCACAGACACCAGATGTTACATCACTTTCTCCAGCACCATCTCTTTCTTTGTGAGTAACCTTTGACCCCTCGCATGTTTCTGTGGCCACCCCCACCATCTCTGTCTCTCCTGGCATCAGAAAAAAAAAAGCCGAGGATGACATTTGTGACTCTAGTGATAATTGCAGCCTGTGCCTCTTTAAGCGTCCTTATTGTGTACCTGCTGACTTGTGATGAATACAACAGTTAGGTAGGAGGAAGGCGGGATAACATCACCAGTTAAACAGCATCTACTTCACTAATGCCATTGATTTAAGGTTGAAACCTTATCTTTTGAGGGCGTACACTTGGCTTCTGTTAGTGGAGCTGGTTGGTAGGACATATGGCAACAGTTCTACAGGGGGTGGTGGTGATCATGTGCCTTGGACAGTATCACTATTAAAAATAAGCAGGTATTATGACAGTAGAATCAACAAAATCAGTTGACATAACTGTAGTAGTACTTCAATAAAGGGAATCAAATCAAACTATGAGGCCAGCAATTTGATTTTAATCTGAAGTGCATTAGGCAAAAATTGTATCGCATCTGCAACGCCTAGTTTGCCAAGACCGGAGTTCTGTCTGGCTATAGCCATAGATCACAATTGGGTTTCGTCTGAAATTAGAGCTATTTCAAGGAGTTAATTTAATATTCAAGACACAGTTTGAATGCATGGATCAGGAAGCGGGGCAGAGGAGAAACACCGTTTTTATGAGAGAAATAATAAGAAGGCTCCAAGCATTTTCCAAGTTACCACTGCAAGTAGCTGAGCATGTCATCAACCTTTATGAGTGCTTTATGGACAAAACAACACTAATTTGAATTTCCAATGAATTTCCAAATAAGATAACCCTTTATTGTTTACATTCCTCAAGAGAGGAAATTTCCAAGTGGCAGGCTGAGCTGGTTCAAAGCAAACAAAAAGCAAAATAGAGGCCTTTCTAAGTATACAACTGAACTTGATGCTTGATTTCAGGTGTCTCACACATTTAGACTTGCTCAGCTCTTCATGATCTACAGAATGACTCTGATTGCGCTAAAGAGAGGAGCAACTTCAAGCCAAGCCTACTTATGTATGCAGGAAAAACACAATTTATGATGAGTTACTACTGGTGACAGGTAGATGTGAAGCCAAAGGTCATTTTGTGACAGCTCCTGAGCAATGATGCAGCAGGAAACAACAGAATTCATGGCACACAGAATTGAGAAAGACCACGTTTAGACAAAGAGAGACCCAGCTGTGTTCTTGCCTTTATTATTGAATGGAAAACTTTATCAGCTTTAATATATAAAAGTAATGACCACATTTTTACCTATCGCAATCTCTTCTATTGGTTGGTTTGAACTTTAGCTGGCCTTCTCTTCCTGCATATAATAAAAGTGCTAGCTTACTTGCAGTGAGCACAGAATGATTATTCACTAAGTTAGTCTGAAAGTGGCAACTCCACACAAACACACAGGAAGGACTGTGTTTGGGGAGAAAATAAGATGAGGGTTCTCCTCATTTCATTTCCATTAATGAGGAGAGTCTTTAATTTTTTAAATCTTATCTTTACCAAGTATAATCTGCAATAATAGTAACAGCAAGCTCATTATGGCATTGTACAGCTCACTGTTACACCATCACAGAGAGGAAGCATTCAATCTATCACACAAGAAAGGATTCAATTCAATTCAATTTTATTTATACAGCGCCAAATCACAACAAAAGTCGCCTCAAGGAAAAGAGGAGAAAAGCAGTACTCTGTTTATGTATTTAAATGGAGGAACCAGTGGGTGTGGATGCACATAATCCTGACAACACAGAAAGACCACCAGCTTTGTGTGAGAAAACCACTTGCTTTTCACCTATTCAAGGGATGCTTTTGTCTATTATCACTTAAATGTCTATAAATGCAGTCTCTGGACTGCAAATTTTGAGTTGGAGGCTCATACTTGAGTCAGTTTAGCGAGTTTTAAAATAAACTCTCCAGTCCATACAGCTTTCATACACAATGAATGCATCTGATAGGGTCTGACAGAACAGTGAAAGAACACTGAGATATTAAACATCCAGATGAGTTTCAGTACTGTCAAATATACATATGCTTTGCTTTGCTTCCAATTAAATTCAAAATAATCTTTATTTATCTTATACTGGTCCTTTGTGCCACCACTCAAACCAAGCCAATTTAATTTCTCTTCCCCACCTGTGTGCCTGAGAGCGGTATATTAAAGATATCTGGACTTGATGGCAACATACAGATCCAGCGTTAACAAGCTGTCTGAAATGCAACATTTAGAGCACGGAAAGCATCCATGATTGGCCACTGTGACATCACCTATCAGTTCTGGGCTCAGCATTAATGTTGTTGGTTTTTTTTAAGCCAAAAGTAACCATACTTGGACAAAAAGATGGAATGTTGACTTATGAGGAAATGCTAGCTTGGTTAGCAAGCTGTATCCATAAAGTGTAATGCACGGCTAATTACTGTTAATTATCAGACAAGTAAAACATGAGAATTTCACACACAAAAACACAGGGGTGAAGTCCAGCTCAGTGACTCACCCAAATTCAAGCAGAGATAAAGCCTAGCAGAAAGTGATAGAGCTACCTGTGTCTGGGCAGCTGTCAGTCCAAACAGCTCAAAGAGGGGAACTATCCTTAAGGCAAAACCATTTTTGCAACAAGCAGTAAACATGCTTTTTACTGCTCTAAAGTTGGGTATTTTAAATGACTTCCTTTTGGAGACAGTAGAAGAACTTAAACACTTAAAGCTGTAAGCTAATGATAGTTATATAAGAGCAGATGCTGCTGGTGCAATAAGCTGTACGTTGTACGTTCAATGGATGCATGATCTGATTAGTCGACTAATCGCAAAAATAATCGGTGACTAGTCGACTATCAAAATAATCGTTTGTGGCAGCCCTAGTAGATTTTGAGCAGTTTTTAGGGTTGTTGTCTTGGTGAAATATCCAGCCCCGGCACAATTTCAACTTTGTCACTGATTCTTGAACATTGTTTTCAAGAATCTGCTGGTATTGACTGGAATCCATGTGACCATCAACTTTAACAAGATTCCCAGTACCTGCACTGGACACAGAGCCCCACAGCATGATGTACTGCCACCAAATTTTACTGTGGGTAGCAAGTGTTTCTCTTGGAATGCTGTATTATGTTTCCACAATGCACACCGCCTCTTCTTATGTCCAAATAACTAAATTTTAGTTTCATCAGTCCACACAGCACCTTATTCCAAAATTAAACTGGCTAGTCCAAATGTGCTCTAGCATACTTCAAACGACTGTGTTTGTGGCATGTGCGCAGTAAAGGCTTCTTCTGCATTGCTCTCCCATACAGCATCTCCTTGTGCAAATTGCACTGAATAGTTGAACGATGCACAGTGACAACATCTGCAGCAAGATGATGTTGTAGGTCTTTGGAGCTGGTCTGTGGGTTGACTATGACTGTTCTCACCATCCATCGCCTCTGCTTATCCAAGATTTTTCTTGGCCTGCCACTTCGGACCTTAACTAGAACTGTGCCTGTGGTCTTCCATTTCCTCACTATGTTCCTTACAGTGGAAAATGACAGCTGAAATCTCTGAGGTAGCTTTTTGTATCCCTCCCCTAAACCATGATGTTGAACAATCTTTTTTTTTCAGGTCATTTGAGAGTTGTTTTGAGGCTCCCATGTTGCCACTCTTCAGAGAAGATTCAAAGAGGAGGAAAACTTGCAATTGGTTACCTTAAATACCCTTTGACTGATCATGAATGGATTCACCTGTGTATGTAGGTCAAGGGTCAATGAGTTTACTAAACAAATGTTGTGTTCCAATAATTAGTGCTAAAAGCATGCAAATCAATAAAATGGCAGGGGCGCCCAAATTTATGCACCTGCCTAATTTTGTTTAAGTAACAATTGCACACTTTCTGTAAATCCTATAACCTTCATTTCACTTCTCAAATATCATTGTGTTTGTCTGCTATATGATATATTTAACTGAAATTGCTGATCCAAACAACCAATGATTTATGAAGAAAAATCATGGAAATTATCAGGGGTGCCCAAACTTTTGCATACTACTGTATGATAGGGCCCTTATAGGTCAATCTCTACTATTGAAACAGGCAGCACAGCTGTGAAAGACAGCAACCGCAGTTGCTGGGGACAATGTGATGGGATTAGTACACCAGAAAACTGTCTCTGCCCCTGTTTGGGATTATGTTCCAATGATAAAGATGAACCAGACCACTGTTGAACTCTTCAAGCTCCAAAAGCAGTTTATTAACCACATGGTTTTATTAAACTGCAAGTCTGCCATCATTCCTGCTCTTACTACTGAAAGTGGTATTATAGTTCACTGCTGGGTGTACGGCAAAATAGTCTTTAATATTGTAAAGAACCTAGGATCAGTCAAAAGACAACAGAACACTGACTCCTTCATGCAAACCCATTCAAAAGTGGCCACTTGCCTGTTCATGCAATATTACTATTTGAGCTCTTACTGGCCCAATATCTGAAGAAGATTCGTAAATTCAGAGCTTGAATTTTACTATTTGGATCACCAGCCCAAGTACATCAACTCATCCTGCCAGCATCTTGGAGACATTTAAGATATGAATTCTTTTCACTGGCAGCTTTAACAGTTACTGAGCATGGTTGAGGGTAAACAAGCCTGCTTGACCTGCTGGCCAGCAAAAAAAAGAAAAAAGAACTGTTGAGAGTGAAAAGCAAGCCATCCGTCACTGAAGCATTACCAGACTGCATTACATTCAAACAAAACTCTCCCTGATGATTAGATTACCTGCCAAGCACAGATGGCAACTAATGACAGGCTGTGTTCAATAGCTAACCTAACAAAATATACCACTACCCTGAGGTATGAAATGTTAAATTGTTATATAGCACTTCTTAAACGTGACTTTCTACAGCAATGCTAAATAATGGTAAGCTGGTCACCTTGGCCTTGAATAGATTTGCAACTTAAAGATCTAGGTAAATTGACAAACTTTCTACAAATATGCTGCATTCAGGCTAGCTAATTAGTTAACACTTTAATACTTCTTCGGTTATTTTCAGACAAGTATGTCACAAATTATTCTCTATTATTAACAAAAATAATAATAATTAGTTCATCTTAATATATTACAAAAATACATAGGCGGATGAAGTATTCAGATTCTTTAAGTAAAAGGACAAATTTAATAGTTCTGTGCTTGTAAATGTAAGCATAAACCAAAAAACAGCTTACAAAGAACAACAATTACTCAATGCAGAATATATATATTTTTTTATTCATTTTAAGTGTGTTTTTAATTGCTTTCTGCATTAGCTGACTGTTCAGTTCAAAAACTGACATTCAACTACAACCTTTGAACATGACAGCTGGAACCAGCAAATGTTTGGAACCAGCTGTTTGACTAGTCAAATAATTGTTTTGGCTCTGGATACAATAGCTCCTAATAACTAATCAATGCACAACTTATGTGACACAGCTGATAAACACTGACCAACAGGACAACACCAGTGTTTTCCTCACATATTAGGACATCTCTAGTTAATAAAACAACAACAAAGTCTTAATATGTTCTGTGTAAAGAAAACTCGTCCGTTAGAAAAGCTGTCAGATAAATGTAGTGAAGTGAAACGTGCCATTTCCCTCTGAATTGTTGTGGAATATTAACAGAAAGGAAACACTGGAACACCTCACATCTCTACTTATGTACAGTATTTACGGTAATATAGGGAGTTACAACCAGCCTAGTAATAACTTACCATGTCTAATGATATTAGGTGACAGAAAGCATTGTGACCCGGGTGGTCCGCTCCTACACAAACACAAACACCATTACTGACAACTGTTACCTCTGTGTTAGCTAACTGGTTGTATGCACAGAGTGCAGTTTTTAAATCTCCATTTTTAGCTGTTCGCACTTTATTAATATTAATATTATTATTATTATTATAACGACCGACAGTACACAACAGCTTCATACCCACCTATACTACATATACATCACAGCAGCTAGCGTGAGTCCTGTCAGTTTAGCTACAAAGCTAACGTCGTACAAGATTAATCAGTAACCTTACTTCTTCCCACATGAACTGAAACGGGGACTACAGGCTTGTTTACTCGCTGTACGATCACTTCCAGGAAAAACACAACCTGGCTTAACGTTACCAATGACACGAACATCTGCCCAGCGTTAACGGCTATGCAAGCAGCGAGAGGGGGCTAGCGCTAGCACCTTTAGCATCGTTAGCTGGCTGCCACCCCCCCACCGGTGGTTTTGCAGGGGGCATCGGGTTTTCCAAAAAAAGAAAGAAAGGGGAAAACACAGAGCCACCGGCACGCAGGGCGAGGTGACGCCTTTACTTTGCGTTCATGTGTTCGTCCGAAGGCGTGAACCCAAGTGACCATACCTCAGGATGGAGAATAGGGACGCAGCCAGCTTCTTTCTCATATTCCTCCATAGCGTCGGCCATCTTGGTGGTGATGCTCGCTGAGCATTGTGGGAAACAGGAGGCAGTGCAGGGGGGAACAGTCGAGGAGGAGGAGGAGGAAGAGAAGAGAGGATCTGTCAGAAACACTGGTGATGTACAGGTCACAGCACATAATAGAAAGGATGTCTAAAGTTGTACAGCAAAAATATATTTACTATGATTTATCATGTTTCCTATAAAATTATTCGGGGTTTTTTGTGTTAGTACCCCGTTCTGGGGGTGGGAAGTATAAAGATGATGGTTTGTTTTCCATCCATCCATCCTCTCATCTTTTTCAGGGTTGCTGGAAAAACCAGCAGCAGTACCTGCAGCAGAGTAGCACGTTATTGACTCTGCCACATTGATTTTGTATGTTTTAGTTACTATTTTTTCTTAGATAGATTTACAATGTAAAATATATATTTGTATAGCAGGATAAAAATTTATTAAATTGGATTTATTTTTGTGGGCTACTAAAAATATACAAGCAGCCAGTAAAATGTCTAATGTACTGGTCTGGTGGCCCAACAGGGGGGGAAAGGATGTTAAACAGTGGTGACACTGCAGTCCTTTTACTTTTATGTGGTTTCTTTTTACATAACAGTAACATTTGAACTTACTGTTAACTGTTGTCATCTGTACCCATCAACTGGCACAGGTCTTTGTGATCCCCAGGTTTCTGTAATGCTTGCAAATGACAGAGACATTTCTATAGCATGTGGGACATCTGGTTGCCCTTCATTCTGATCAGCAGTGGAGCAGTGCATGGAGGAACATGATGAGCACTCCCAGAGTGACCTCTACAAAATGACCTCCAGCAAGTCACTGGTGTGAATGTCTCTGAACAAACCATCAGAAACAGACTTCATGAGGGTGGCCTGAGGCCCAGTGACCTTTAGTAGGCTGTGTGCTCACCAGGCAGTCAGACTGGTGTTTGCTATAGGATACTGGCAGTCCAACGCTGGCGCCCAGTGCACTCTGTTTTCAAAGTGTCACTTTCATTTTTTGAGCAGTGTATATTGAAGTGAAAGTTAGCTTTTCAAATTTGAAAACAGGTTTTAGGATATACAGTCTTTATTTTTGGCATTTGTAATTAGACGCTAGTGTAAATAAGCCATCCTCCTGAAAGGTGAGTTCAAATACAAGGAACTCCTTGGGGGTTTCTTTCTAGGGCAAAATCTCATTTTGCAGACTCAGCTAATTAAATAGAAAACTCTTTCTAGTTCCACTTATTTGATTTGCAGTTTGAGTAGTTCAGTTTTTGCCATTACAATATTACCAACAATGTAACATCTTATTAGTTTTGAATCAGATCTAAAATCTGAGCAACTGTATGAGTTAAGTATATATATCCACCCAGCTGGTATACTCACAGTATCTCATGAGCATTGTAGTTTTCAGCATTTTTATAACATAACAGTCGTATAAACAGAGAGAGATAGTTATTTATTAATTTAATTTTTTAATGAATCCTTTGCTTATCCTGGTAAAAATGTCACCGAGATTAAAAATCTAATTTCCAAGAGAGATCTGGCATCATGCCAGCAAAGGTGATTTATTAAGAATACATAATTCTTAATAAATCGAGATAAAAAATTTTTATCTCGATTTTAATCCATGATGACAAAACTGATTGATGGTCGAATTTTTATGTGAAACCATCGATGACACTACCGTTATACCGCTTTGCGCCTGTATGTGTTACCTGTCACGTCACGTGCACCTTTACCGAACCCAAAACTCCAACCACCACTAGATGTCACCGCACACCCAGGCATGGATACTTGCGGTTCCTCAATTGCAGCAGCTGCAATAATCATTGTAGTTATTACTGGGGGCAGAAAAATGATCATCTACATTAAAAACAAGGTCGACCAAAAACACACAGGGGTGCTCATGGTAGTTGTGACTCACGAAAACCCAGCAGAGGTAAAGTTTGAATTGATCACAATTAATTAATGTGCACGTCTCCTTAACAAATTTAATCTCAGCAAAAAAGCATTACTATATAATATTAACCTGATGAGTTATATATACGAATTCCAATAAGTAGTGTTACCAGAGGCACCTGTAACTGTCAGCTGTTTGAGAGTGCACCAAAGCGATTACACGTTTGACACGTTTGCAAGGGAAAATCAGACGTTACCCGAGCAGGGGGGAAATTTCGAGCTGACGGGTCAAGTTATCCAGTAACAACCCGTACACGGGATATTAGCTGTTGGCTCTTCAAAATAAAGTCCCAAAGAGAGCCAGGGCAACCGTAAAATGATCAACTCTTGATGAAAATAAACTATAACTGTTTTATAAAAAAATTATATTTTATTCACATATAAAACGTTATAGGAGAGGGTGATTTAGAAAGAAAAACTGGACAAATACGATAAAGACAAGACATAAACTTTTATTTGCCATGTGGAAGTTAAAAAATTGAAGCAAAGCGCACACTGAAGTAGTTTTCATGAATTAAATCAAACAGATAGGAGACCCCAAACTGTCTTATTTTGATAATTTTGACTGAAATACGTAATACGTAAATACATAACGCGGACGTCTTAATTTTTTTAATACCTTTTAGTTTGAAATCAGCGTCCGGAAGTCGTGCATTTTCCGGTTACATTACTTCATTTGCCACAAAAACAGTCCCGATAGAATCGTGCAGGCACGCTGGTGGCTAACAAATAGACCGCGGACTGCTGGTAAATAAATATTAGAAAGCGTGTTAGCATTGTCAAAGTTGATTTTAAACATTTCAGACATTAAAACTGGACCTACGTGAAGCCAGCGGGCTGAGGAAACCGCGAGTCATCACTCGCTGACGCTGCCCAAAGACGAGTACCACCCGTAAACATTAACACATCTAAAGCTAACTGTTAGCAGACCGACACACGCCCCGGAAGACTGCTTTTAAATATTTACAGACAGCCTTTTCCTTTCGTGGCACAGCGTAACAGGAGACCTCCGGTGGAGCCAAGGTAAGCTCAAACAAGCAAAGAAAAACACCGAAATGAAAGCTAACCCCACTGCCTGCTGTTGATTACAGGCGGCTAGCATAATTGCTAATTGTGTTTGTGGTTGACTGACAGCCGTGACTACAGATGGTTTGTGCGTATTATTGTGTAATAAATCAGGATTAGAGGTAAGGACCGTAGCAGCTCCCGCATCTTCATGCGCTGCACTTGTGCCCCCGGCATCTGTCCCAAATAAAACTCCACATTTAGCCTGCTGGTGTTAGTTAATTCAACGCGAATGCACCCCAGGGCAACGCGCTGAGTGATGAGGCTGGCTAAATTTGGATTTCCTGCCGCCCGCTGTATCCGGGTGATGTATGGGAGAAGCTGTGGATTATAAACCACACCAGCCTTTGCCACTTCAGCGGGTCTAGTGCTGATAATGTTGTTGCTTTTCTAACCCCCACCCCACCCATGCTGCCTTTCAGTCATATCTCGCTGCAGTGTTGGATGTCTGCAGCTCTGTTTCCACTTTCACTTGACAGGAGACAAGCGCTGAAACAGGAGAATCACAGGGTAGCAGCAGCTCTTGCTAACTGTGTCAGACAAGCAATGCATCCGGTGGATCCTGGCGTGGTGTCTGATATCTGATATTACCATGTCATGGTGTCTACCTGCGATTTAACAGTGTTTTCTATGCCATACTCCTTTTGAGTATGTATTTTTAATAGCTGCAAGCTAATTCCACATTTAAAGACTTTGTAGTCTTTTTTTTTTCTTGCTACTCAAAATATGCAGTGAGATGGTGAAATTATGTTGGGAACTAAATCTTGGGACCAGACTTGGCATCTGGCACTCATAAATTTATATTTGCAATATTTCCATATTTCCGCCCTGTGCCAGTGTGGATGTAAATAAGGGCAATCCCACACTTTCCATGGCAAACCTTTATTGAGGTGTGCAGTCCAAGGTCACGGGAGTAACCAGCTCATTTGCCAGTCAAAAGGAGTTTCCAGTCAGACCTTTTTTGAAGCACTGCTTGTTCCCTGCACACATATGGCTTTCAGTTTGAATGCTAGTTCTACTTTGAGAGCGCAGGCATGATATTAATGCTGACATGCAGAGGAAAAAATAGAGAACTCATTTCACTTTTGTTTGTTTGTACGGTGATATAAGCGTCAGCAGTGCCTGGAAAAAAGGAAGCCGAGATGATTTCCCACAGGTGTATTTCCGTGCATGAAAAAATAAGTGGTTGTTTCTTCCTCAATAAGTCAGACATGTCAAAAATGAAGCCTAGAAGCCAGAATCGGCCAGGCAAGGATTCCGGCCCAGTGGACAGCCTTAGAAATTGTGAACAAGTACATAGATTTGTAACCATATTTTTTTAGAAGTTTTACAGCTTTTCCTATTGATAAAGACCCCCTCGCCCCAACACACACACACACACACACACGCACACGCACACACACACACACACACACCACTCCATTACCATTCACACTACACCAAAGTAATTAAGTAATAGATAAACATGACAAAAAGTTCCTGTTTTTTCATTATGATATAGATTTTTTTTTACAGGACATTATTGATATTATTAGAAAGTTTGGGCATTGGACTACCAAAAGTGACTGTAATTTTACACATTTATCACATAGTTTCAGTGGTCTGGTGAACTTAAGAGCCAAGTGTAGGGCTGTATGTACCACGGTGTAAAATGACTTTGACATCCCTGCAATAAGTCGACCTCACAGTTTGTTTTTTAACTTAAAAAGTGTATCTGTCAGTTATTGCAGCCTTCATTTATTTTTGATTTGACTAATTTATTACATTTCAGTGTATATTTGTGGTCTCAAGTCAGAGCATGTAGTGTTTGTCTGGTGTGATTCTGACCCATGTTGTTCTGGGGTGGAGACCAGGAAGCAGGTTCAGCAAACTCTGTGAGTCTAATAATAAATGCTGGGTTGATTTTTGTTGTTCTGGAAAGACTGATCAGAGTTATTTCAATCAGCTCTTGAGTATGCTCACCTTGAGTTAAGTGTGTACGTAAAGTAGAGAAAGCAAGCGATCTTCAGTGGAATCTGCTACCACGATTCACCATGGCAACGGGCAGATAAAGAACAGAATCTCCATTTTTTTTTTTTAATCCAGCGGAGTGAGTAATATGAACACATGCCCGACCATGATATTTATCTCAAAAATTTGGGGGGTGGGGGTTATTTTATTAGCTTTGTCCACACTGTCATCATCTGTGAGAGTATAAAAATTTGATATAAAGCATCTAATTTGGGGTCATTATTTACTCAACCTGAATTTTCATCAGATTAAGCTTGAATCTTGATTTGACATTTAATTTTCAAAGCTCCAGATCTGCCCCCAAGCCAGTTTTTTTATTAAATAAAAAGTGTTTTTTTTCCAGTAATTTAACTTTGTAAAAAAAATAAAATAAAAAAAAATGTCAGCGATTACCGGATAAAAATGAGTAATGACATTTACAGAAAAAACTTTGCTTTAATGTTCCTGACTTTAACCATGTGTAATTGCTAATATTAGACTTCACTGACTAATATTAGTCAATATGGCTGTTTTAAAGCCACAGTAGAGATGTTTTACTGAGTTACTGTTAATACTAAGAGTTGAGCAATTGTAACTGTTTAACATCTAACTTAAAAAAAAAAAATAGAGGACAGCTTTCCAAATCTAATGAAGGTAAAGTTTCATCCATAAAGGGAAAAAGTGTTATAGCTAAGCTTACATAAATTGAAATATTTCAGTGTAGTTTGGAAGGGTTAGGCATTAAATGGTGTTTTAAAAATGGGGAACATAACCTGTTCCTGACAGTTTTAGTTTTGATTCTCTCACTGCAGACTCGGTGCTGTTTAAGGGTTTGGAAGTAAAGATTAAATCTAAACTCACAATTTTAACATAAGCTTAGTTTAGGGTAGATGTTCTGTAGAGAATATACTGGTCAGTAGTGATTTCACGTCTGTTAATCTCTAATCTGGAACCTAAACATCTACGGCATAAGTTACCATGGCGATGTAATTTTAAATTGAATAGCTTTTTTTTTTTGGATACATGTGGGCTGTAGTTAAATATTCACCTTGTCTTACTGAAGCTGGTTAATTATTTTGAGCTCTGCAATGAGAGAGTCTTTTTTGCATATTATTTACCAAGGTGGTTATCTGGTTGTATATTTATGCTCCACACAATTCAAATTCATAGGTAAAAGCTATGCTTAAAATTCTAAGCAAATCAGCCTTTATTTGTGGGACAGGGCGCCTGTACAGCTGTTCTCTGTGGAGCTGTGAAGTGTAGGCTCATAATTTTGTCACCTATTGTTATTTCATTTCTACAGTCTCCATAGGAAACGGAGGAAACTGTCAGTGCTTCTGCTGTATATTTGACTTGATGCTGACATTGTCATTGTCACCCACAGAATAGTAGTACCAATAGCCAGCTGCCAACTCTATGGATGCACTAAAATTATTTTTTTTTTTCAGATGTTTCATCTGCTACAAACATTCTGTAGTTGTTATTAGTGTTTGCTGTTGAAGCACTTCTCTGAAAAGCATATTGGTTTCCAGTTAAATAATGACACTCATAGCATGTTTTCTTCCCACCCATCATATCTCCTAAATTATACTGCTGTGCAGTGCTAACATTTTCTAGACAAATGCCCTGTGACAGACTGGTGACCTGTCCAGGGTGTACCCTGCCTCTCATGCTATGATAGCAGGGATAGACATCAAGCCCCTGACCCTGAAGTGGATAAGCGGAAGGAAATCAGTGAACACATGAATGAGTGAAATGTACAGCTTGAAACTTTGAAATTGAAATAGTTAAAAATTGCTGCTATGTGTGTTTGTAATGTAGACCGAGAACAGGTGGCGGTTATCTCAGCTGATACCGGATATAAGCCTAGAGCCTGGGGAAATAAAGTATGCTTTTATAGGCTCTAATCATATTTACTGTCTTTAAAGGGCATCACAGCAACAACATCACCGACAGCCTCCCCTGCTCACAGGCACAGACTCACCTGAAAACAAGTAGGGATGCACTCATCTGACTTTCAGTCCTGATACAGATACCTTGGCTTTGGGTGTTGGCCGGTACCAAAGACTCATTGGATACTAGTATTGAATTAATAAACGTGGTTCCACACTGTGCGGAAGAGACTGTGCAGTTTTTCTAGCTCAGAAAGCTCCTTTGGGAATGAATACACAAGTATGTCTGTGAAGGTTCTCAGTCATCCAGGTCATCGTAGTCAAAGGAGCTTGCAAAGAAAAGCGTCTGGACTTCTATAAGTTTACTTGAAGACGTTTCACCTCTCATCCGAGAAGCTTCTTCAGTTCTAAGGTCAAATGGTGGAGAGTCCCAGATATAAACCTAGTGGGAGTATCCCCCCACAGAGGGACAAAAGGACCCCCTTGTCCCTCTGTGGGGGGATACTCCCACTAGGTTTATATCTGGGACTCTCCACCATTTGACCTTAGAACTGAAGAAGCTTCTCGGATGAGAGGTGAAACGTCTTCAAGTAAACTTAAAGAAGTCCAGACGCTTTTCTTTGCAAGCTCCTTTGAATACACAAGTAACCACAATATGTATATGAAATCTAGATTTCCTTATTTCTGACCATTTGATAGACAAAAGTGTCTGTTATGTGTGAGCAAAGAAACCCAAATAAACAAAAGTCAAAATAATTCAGCTAATAGTGATATTACTTTGTCCCAGGCTTACTTTTCTTTACATTTCATTTCAGTGCTTTGTTTCTCCTCTCTTCCTGTGCTCGTTGTTTCACCGTGTGAGCATACAGAGTGCAGCAGACAGAAGATGCAAATCAAAATAACAAAAACATTTAAATGCAATAAGAGTTTTCCAACAGTTTTGCAAACTAGCCAGCAAAATTAAAAAAGTGAGAATGTGGTCATGAAAAGCACCACCCATAGCAATTTTTTCATCATCGGCCTATTTGACTGGTGTTTGTAATTAAATAGCTGTAATGTTACAAACTACTGACCTGATCAGTTTCATAAAAGAATTGAATAAGGTCACTGTGGCTATCAAAGGATGAATGTCTAATATAAATATGTGATTGTTGCATCACTATTTGAACAGTGTTAGGAGCTCTAACTAATGATGCTTTGATTCTCAAGTTATTGAAATGCCAGGATAAGTGCATCAGAGCGGTGTAATCTCCCCAGCTGGGATGTCCGGGCAACTGGATGCGGTTTGGCTGATTCGATGCATTGGCTCTGACAAACACCAGATGTGCTCAGAGTGAGATAGTGGGCCCTCATTTTTTTGTCGTTGTGGATTTATCCATCAGCGGTACAAAAATAAGATTACATTCTGGCATACTTCTCCCTAGGGTGTAGCTCAGCAGCCTTTATTGCCATCTGTAAGAAGGTTATCTGAGGCTCACCAATAAAAAAAAAAAAAAACAACAAAGAAAAACAAAACATGAACAAACAGCTGTTTTAATTCCAGTGAAACCACATAACTGTGTGGACCTTTCATTGTTGCCTGACTGCCATTGGGGTCAGACATCAAACAGAAGTGAACAAACACACCTTCAATTTGCTTAATTTGTGCTGTCTCTGGTAGGGCTGTTCGATATAACGATATATATCGGATGACGATATAAAAACGTCTATCGTTTCATTTTACGCTCTCGTTTGTTTCGTGGTGTCGCAAAATAAACTGTTTACGGCAATATTTTTTCATGGTTCTGATGGTCACTGTAGTGGCTATATTAATTTCTTAAAGTTCTCTCTTTCTCTTATATTTAATATAACCACAATACGGACGGACAAGCGCCTGTTTTTATGCGTTGTCATTAGCAACAACGACGGTAAAACCATCGCCTGTCCGCTTGTTTTCCACATAAACCTTTCACAATAAAGCTCAAGATCCTGTTGAGACTTTTCAAAATAAACTGAATCACGTGAAAGAGTATGCAGAGTATTTATGGATGAGAAGCAAAAAAGAGCCGTCAGGTGCTAAAAAATAAACCTTAGACTCAAACGTTAGAACAGGCTTTTCCCCGCAGCACGCCGTGTAATAAATACTCACAAAGAAAACGGCGTCCGTTACAACTTATGTCTAAAAATGTATAGTTTCATGCATCGGTTAAAACACTCGACTCCAGCTACATGACGCACAGCTGGAAACACTTCCCGCAAGTCGAGCTGCCCGAGATTCACAGAATTTACAGAAAATGTTACATTTTTGTGATTTATATCGTTATCGGGACGATAGAATTCTTATATCGGGATATGAGATTTTGGTCATATCGCACAGCCCTAGTCTCTGGTGATGAAAGGATTCAGATCTGTGTGGTTTCTTGTATCAGCCTTGCTTCAAGTCCAATGCCAAGCCAGATTTGTCATTTGACCAAAAGAGAGCGGGACTGTGGAGATCTTTTTAAGTGTCCCAGCCAATTAAATTCAGTGTCCACCTTCATTGGGGCTTTGAGCAGAGCTTTGGAAGTAGGGAGACCTCATAAATGTCCACCTGATTGTGTTGCCTCCTCATGTATTGCTGGGGAGATCGTGGCTCAAGAGTTGGGAGTTTGCCTTGTAATTGCCGGTTGCCGGTTCGAGTCCCGGCTTGGATAGTCTCAGTTGTTGTGTCCTTGGGCAAGACACTCCACCCGTTGCCTACTGGTGGGGGTCAGAGGGCTGGTGGCGCCAGTGTCCGGCAGCCTCGCCTCTGTCAGTGGCTGTGGCTATAATGTCGCTTGTGTGAATGTGTGTGTGAATGTGTGTGTGAATGGGTGGATGACTGGTTGTGTAAAGCGCTTTGGGGTCCTTAGGGACTAGTTAAGCGCTATACAAATACAGGCCATTTACCATAAAGATTTGCTTCTTGTTTTGTTAGACACGTGATGGATGAAGCCAGTTTAAATTGAGTTTGTTTTTTCTTGCAAAACATGAGAAACATCACTAAAAAGGGTACAGTTGGAACTTCCACGTAGGGGTGGGCGATATAAACGATATACGATAGAAACGATATAAATTTGGCCAACGATAGAGATTTTGACTATATTGCTCTTTCGCGATAGCGCATGTTGATGATGTCATCAAGCTGCACCTGTTTTGGTCGAAAGCATCGCAGCGGCTAAAACAAATATCATCTGCAAATTATGGCGGGCAACAGTCATAGCAAAGAGATGAAGCACTTTTGAAATATGGGGAAAGCCGAAAACTGCGCTTCCTCCACTTCGGTAACATTGATTCATTAATGTTGAATTCTCTCGCAGCTGTTCTATTCCCATGTTGTTGCAGTATATTAATAACTAACCTTGTATTGTGGATGAATGATCTCAGTTGTTCTCCTGACTGAAGTTTGGCCCGTGTACAGCATCCTGCTATGCGATTGCATTCGTCCCTGACCACCAGAATCCCTCACGTTAACTTTTATCGAGTGGAAAAAAAGTTGCCGTTCATCCTCCAGCTTCACTGTGCTAATGTTATGCTAACATAGCTGTGTCGCTAGCAATCACGTAGCACAACATTATATACCAGGTAGTCCAACTTCAGTAACCCTGCAAACTCCACTGCTGTTTAGTTTTCTGTCTTCATTTATGTTGGAAGTGACAGCAGAGCTGTACGTTTGAATTAGTTTCAAAAATCTCTGTCAGAACATGGTATGAAATGTTTAGGTGTAAACTAGCGAGCCAACTTCCTGTTAACTTCTAACTCTGTTAAATTTAATAAATTCTGTTTTCATGGATGCATGGATGTAAAACTTAATTGTTACACCCAATAAAGCAGCAACGCTGATGATTTTATTAAAGATTAAAGAATTTAGACCGTTTTTAACTCTTAGTGTTCGTTTGACTTTGGGACCTGAAGTGGAGTTTTGGACCCAGATTATTCCGCGAAGCTCCTCACTACGGCAGCCGTAATGCTCTGACAATCCATCAAGCAGTGCGGCTTACCAAAGTTGTACTAAAACATTTTTTAACAGATTTCTGCAACCAAAATCGGTTCGAGGTCAGTAAGCACAACCAGAATTCATACATAAGGCACACTCTCGATTTTGAAAAAATTAAAGGATTTTTAGTGTGGAAAATACGTTATACAGAAGAAAAGAATATATTGTGATATATATCGTTACCGCACATGCTTCAAATTATATCGCAATATGAATTTTAGGCCATATCGCCCAGCTCTACTTCCACGTGTTCGACAAGTGCAATAAAGCGTCATTTCAAAACTGTTAGTTAAATTATTATAAAAGTGAGTGAGACTGTGATCACCGTGGAACCTTGATGTCCTTCAGAACTGTTACTACCAGCTTCTTGGCATCTACAAGTTAGTGCTTCAAATCTTCCTCCAAAAAACATGCCCTGTCTGAGCTCATAGGTTGACTCATGAAAGGCATAAAGCTCGTCTTAGCACAGGGAGTGGAGCTGTAGGTGTGTGTAACCAGTGACCACACCTGACATTATACAGACAATGTTTTAGCTGTGTTTAAAAAAAAAGAAAAAAAGTTCAGGATAAAACAGTTGACAGGATGTACATGTGATTACCTGTGAATCCTGTTTTTAACATTCAGCTTGAATGACAGCAATCCTCTGGTAAAGCTGTAAGAAGGGATCTGTGTAATATGTCAGTAACGTGTTATATAATTGACCTCTGCTACTGCTATGGGTGTATTGTTCTTATACTCTTTGGGCAAAATGTTTGGAACATTTTTCACGTGTAGTGGCTAACAAAGAGAAAAATGATTTCAGGGGGACGTTGGATAAGAAAAGGAAGTCCAACTATATTCTTTTTGCCAACAAGTTGCTGGTTCCCAGTAGGGCTGCCACAAACGATTATTTTGATAGTCGACTAGTCACCGATTATTTTTGCGATTAGTCGACTAATCAGATCATCATCCATTGGACGTACAACGTACAGCTTATTGCACCAGCAGCATCTGCTCTTATATAACTATCATTAGCTTACAGCTTTAAGATTTTAAGGTATGTGCTAACTAAAAATAAAAACAAGATGATAGTTTATTAAATTTTAATGAAATTTGCAGATTGTTTTCGGTGAAGTTTAATAAACTCCTTGCTATCTAAAATATAACAGGACACCGGAGTATATTCTCGAGCATCTCACACTTCTGATAATCAGCTGTCTGCTTGACGTTTATTCAGCTGTGTAAAAACTATAACTTTAATCTCAGCCAAACCGATTTACTCAGGAACAAATAAAATACTAAAAAAAGCCAAACAATAACATGTTTAAGTTATCTAAGTGACTTATATATCATGTTTAACCTGAGTAGCGAAAGACGGCGGTGGGTTTGAAAACGATTTGTCGGGAGTCCGGTGTTCTCACGGGCTCTAGTGAGCCTTGAACCCGGCTAGCTATCGAGCTGGTGGGTAACAGACGTCTTCGAAAACGTCGGAGCGCTTTTGAAAATATGTGGTGTCTTGATAAACTGAGCAGATATTTGAGGTTTACACAGCTACATTCTCGCCTGAAAATATGTTAAACGTTTATTTTGTGACCCAGAAAGAATAATAAGAGTAATATTAAAACTAACTAGCTGCCGCCATTGTTGGAAACTGAGCAGGGCCGCGCTATGAATTCTGGGACACAGCTTCTTCTTCTTCGGGGTTTAACGGCAGCTGGCATCGTTGTACATGCAGTGCTGCCATCTTCTGTTTCAGTCCATTATTACACTCTTAAATCCTACTACTTATTCCTGCATCTTTTGGGATCTTACAAAGCTTCAAACGACGCGTCAACTATTAAATTAGACGTCGACGATTTTGATAGTCGACGTAATCGTGACTAGCCGACTAATTGTGGCAGCCCTAGTTCCCAGTGTTCTTCATGTTTTACTTACACCCCCACCGGGAAGCTAAATTTCATGTTGTTACTTCATATTTTATGGTGTTTCTTCTTTTCTTTTAAAATGTGATGCAGCTATGATGCGTTTTTAAAATATCAAGGCAAAAAAGAAAGCAAGCCTCTTCATCCAACTTAGCAGACACTAGTGTTAGACTGCTGGGATTTACCGGAATAGGAAAATTATAGCAAGAATTATGAAAAAAGATGCATATAGCTATTTTGATATGTTCTTATTGCCTTTACCACAATTTTTCATGATATAAAAAAAGAAAGAGAAACTGGTGCCGACCGAAGAGGTTCTGGTCTTTCAACAATTGAAAATCACCAGGACTGATTTTTTTATTTACTTATTGTAAGTAGGGTTTAATGTATTCAAGTTGGAAATGTTTTTTTTCCCTGTCAAATGTGTGAAAATATTATTAGCTTTTGTTATGTTATTGTTAACAGAGTCTTTGTCTTAATTATATGCAGATCAATCATGCATATGTAATCAGCCCAAAAGCTTATTTTGAACCAGGAAAACCCTGCAATTGGTACACACTGATATTACAAATAGTACTTAGAAATATAGTGATTCATAATCAGTGTTCATTTTTACAGCAGTCACAGTCTTTTGACCAAAACGTCAGTTACTTTTAGTCATAATTTAGGCAGCTAAGCTTTCAGTTTTAGCTGAGAAAATATCATAAGATTATAACAGACTAATGATTCAGTTGAGTAAAATATAACGTGTACATTTTTTTTTCGCATTTCTACCGATGAGAGTTACTCCACATGGTTTACAAAGTGTTTTATTTTCCTTGACATTAAACATGAAATATGTCCATACATCTTCTCTTCTCTTTCTTCCAAATGTTGACACTGTGTCTCGTCTTCATGAGAAACAGAGAGCATGGAAGTTGGCGGTTCTGTTTCCAGGGTCAGATCAAACCTGTGTGACTGAGCTTACCCCACAAGGAGATTCCTTCTCATTGAATCTCCAAAGGTTGATTCTGTTCATCTGGACGTAGCGTTTTGTGGGAGAAATGTTTCGTCACTCATCCAAGTGACTTCTTCAGTCTCAGCTGACTGCAGGTTTCCCCAATCTTATAAACTCTTATAAACCAGCCCACTGAAGGGACAATGGGCTGGAAGGTCAGTTCCTTAATCATAATTATGCCTCCCAGCCCATTGTCCCTTCAGTGGGCTGGTTTCACAATTTACAACCCAGTCATGATCTATTGGTGCATACAGTTATAGTCTGCTCAATTGAATCTCTCTTACTGAGCTGAAGGAGTTACAGGTGTTGTGCATGCTCTGCTTTCCGGTGTCCTGTTTCACACATTCCGAACTCTTGAGTCCTGCAGACAGCTGCAGCTCTTTGAGGGATGCACAATGCATCGCTTTTGATGCTGCTGTTTGATACAGCAGGATGGGAAGGCATTGTTTTGCTGAGCTCATGTTCACAGAGAGTGTACAATGTTAACCAAATATCAAATTTTATATTACACCAGAATCCTGGAACCCATTATTGTAGTCAACAAAATCTTACCTATTTTAAGCTTTTGCCAAACATTTATATCAATCACTGAGTCCTCTGCATCTCCTTCGTGCTGTTGGCAGAAGCACTTCGGAAATCTCCACAAGTCCGGCTGCAGTAATCCCTCCGGGCTAAGCCGTGACCTGAGAGAAAAAGGTTGTGGCTGTGACGTAAACTCGCATACAAATACATCACATTTCATTCCCGTGGATTTTCCACTTGGAGTGTCACATCTATAAGCTTTTTCTTACTAATGTTTCGCGGCACCAGTGATCACAGCTATTCATGATAGGCCAGTGAGGAAGAAAGGAGCTAAATGACAGTATTAACTTAGCTGATACTGTCATCCAGAGCAACTTATTAAGAGGTCATTCATCTGCACTGGATCCCCAGTGTGTCATAATCATCATAATGTAGCTGTAATAAAGATGCACTGACTTCCCTGAAATGCAGTGATGACAAAAGAAAAAAACAGGCCTTAACAAAGAAAGTTAATACAGTCAGTATTTTTACATGTCAAGTTTGTTATTTATTGTCAATATTTTGTTGTGCTGCTTGTCTGTCTTCTCAACAGTCCTTTAACTGCTGCTTTGTGGGGGCATCGTCCACCTTTGTTCCAGATTAGGCAGCCTTTACTGAGTCTCTTTTCAAGGCTTTGGGGGGGACGATTGTAGTTATTTCTTCAACAATGAGAAGTTGAACTGAGGTATTGTTGGATGGTTAAGCCTTTGACTGTGCTCTGTTCTTGATTAGACTTTGGTTACAGTGTTCTAGCTGAGCTTAAAGGGAGGAAAACCCGACTGCTTTATACATTTTTTGTTCTTTCTTAAAATGCCTGCATTCTTATTAATACCCTTCAAAGGCTTTCTATTACAGTGGTGTAATCTTCTTACATGGCTATGACTTTTGCACCATCCACCAAGGTCAGATGTATTCAGATAGCCTCTCATTGCAAAGCTTATTTAGCAAAGATTTAGGGAAGTGTTGAGGGAGAACTTGACTGTAGTGGTCTTCTAATTAATGCAGTCAGGTCACCCTTGACAATGAGACCTACTTTTAATGGATGCCATGAGTAATAGATGATCAGGTTACAGACTGCAAGTATAAAATCTGAAGTGTTTCCCACAGGTTTAGATTCAATCTGTGGAAAAGGTGTGTGTGTGTGTGTGTGTGTGTGTGTGTGTGTGTGTGTGTGTGTGTGTGTGTGTGTGTGTGTGTGCGACTGCATGCATGCATGCATGCAAACACAAAGATGTTTGAAACAACAAAAAAGAAATTTGTAACAAACAAAACTTCCCAGACTCTGCAGACGCCATAAATGAAGAAACAAAAAGTCACATTTGAGGAGCCAATAATCCATCCATCCATCCATCCATCCATCCATTTTCTTCTGCTTATCCGGGGCCGGGTCGCGGGGGCAGGAGCCCAAGCAGAGAAGCCCAGACCTCCATCTCCCCAGCCACCTCCTCTAGCTTGTCCGGGGGAACACCAAGGCGTTCCCAGGCCAGCCGAGAGATATAATCTCTCCAGCGCATCCTGGGTCTGCCCCGGGGCCTCCTCCTGGTGGGACATGCCTGGAAAACCTCACCCAGGAGGCATCCTTGTCAGATGCCCAAACCACTTCAACTGGCTCCTTTCAATGTGGAGGAGCAGCAGCTCTACTCTGAGCCCCTCCCGAATTGCCGAATTTCTCACCCTATCTCTAAGGGAGAGGCCAGCCACCCTTCAGAGGAAGCCCATTTTCGCCGCTTGTATTCGTGCTATATAAATAAAATTGAATTTAATTCGCGATCTCATTCTTTCAGTCACTACCCACAGTGCGTGGCCATAGGTTAGGGTAGGGGCGTAGATCGACTGGTAAATTTAGAGCTTCGCTTTTACACTCAGCTCTCTCTTCACCACAACAGACCGGTGCAGCGTCTGCATCACTGCGGCCACTGCACCAATCCGTCTGTCGATCTCCCGCTCTCTTCTCCCATCACTCGTGAACAAGACCCCAAGATTCTTAAACTCCTCCACTTGGGGCATGAACTTGTCCCTGACCTGGAGTGGGCACTCCACCCTTTTCCGGCTGAGGACCATGGCCTCAGATTTGGAGGTGCTGATTCTCATTCCCACTGCTTCACACTCAGCTGCGAACCGTTCCAAGCAAACTCCCATGCACCCTCAAGTATCCTCGAGAGGATAAAGAGCTGATCCAGTGCTCCATGACCAGGACAAAAACCGCATTGTTTCTCCTGCATCTGAGGTTCGACTAACGGGCAGACTCTCCTCTCCAGCACCCTGACTTAGACTTTCCCAGGGAGGCTGAGGAGTGTGATTTCCCTGTAGTTGGAACACTACAGGAGAACCCGGTCCCCTTTCTTAAAGATGGGGAGCACCACCCTGGTCTGCCAGTCCAGGGGTACTGCCCCTGATCTCCACGCAACATTGTAGAGACGTGTTAACCAAGACAGCCCTACAACATCCAGAGCCTTCAGGATCTCGGGGCGGACCTCATCAACCCCAGGGGCTCTGCCACCAAGGAGTTGTTTAACTGCCTCAGTGACTTCGCCCACAGAGATTGGCGGGTCATCCCCTTCGTCCCCAGACTGCTTCTGCCACGGAAGACGTGCCAGTGGGATTGAGGTCCTCGAAGTATTCCTTCGACCGCCCGCCAATTTTCTCAGTCGAAGTCGGCAGCACTCCACCCGCACTATACACAGTGCAGGTAGAGCACCGCTTTCCCCTCCTGAGTCGCCTCAAACTGTGGTTTGCACAGAAGTCCAATAACAAAACACCACTCAGGTTCAGATCTGGGAGGCTGTTCCTCCCAATCACGCCTTTCCAGGTCTCGCTGTCATTGCCCACGTGAGCACTGAAGTCTCCCAATAGGACAACAGAGTCCTCAGGAGGAGCACCCTCCAGTGGCCCCACCCAGGGACTCCAAGAAGGCTGGGTACTCTGAACTGCCGCTTGGCGCATAAGCGCAGACAACGGTCAAGACCCGTTCCTTGACCCGAAGGCGAAGGGAACAAACCGTCTCGTCCAGTGGGAGAAACCCCAACATACCCTAGCCCGCCGCCTTTCACCAGGGGCAACTCCAGACTGTTGCTTCTCTGCCGATACTTTTAAGAATCAAGTTTCTGAACTCTGACCCTCTAGAGAGGGGTTCATAGTAGTGTTTGTGTTTGTTTACACATGGTAGATTTTTGGTGTGAATTAAACACAAAGGGTGCAGATAGATTGCTGAATGATTGAAAGTGGACAGGAAAGAAAGCAATGGAAGCGGTTCAAGAATGGGAAGAAGTAAACATCAAAGATTTTTTTAAAAAAAGCAGCATGAGAAGCATACACAGTGGCTGTATTGGACGCACGATCTGATTTCCTCGTGTTGGTGTTGTTCCCAGATCATCATACTAAATGTTGTTCCAGGATCAACATTGCAAGTGACCAATCAGAATGTTGTGACGTCATACTTTTGCGACTTCGGGAAAAACCGGCGTAAAACAAAAAACTGTACTTAAGCTGCGAGAAACCGCCTCTGTCCACCGATCAACGGACCCTGACCCTAACCCTAACCGTAACCCTTTAATAAACAGTAAGCAGAATTGATATTGTCCTTGCAACATTGGAATTTCATAAATGCACGAATGGCTTGGCGCGCAAAAGAATAACATCACAACAATGTGATTGGTCACTTGCAATGTTGAACCTGGAACAACATTTTCATGATGGTCTGGGAACAACACCAACACGAGGATATCAGATCATCCGTATTGGACAGAGTATGAGTTTTTACTGACACTCAGGTCTCCGTATGTTATAGCTTTGGTTGGAAGAGCTCTCTAAATGTGGTCCCACATATTTTGACACTTCACCCTGGTGAGCGTAACAGTTGCACGAGTGCACAGCCATGCTGTTCCCTGTAGACTGGTTAACTCAGCAGATCTCACAGCCGACCTCTGGAGTAGACCAAGAACTGTAGCTGGAGTTTGATTTGGTTTGGCTGTGAAATAAAAAAAGACTCACTGATATCGAGGGCCCTTGCAACAGCGACCCGCCCACTGTGTCAATAGGGAAACACAAGACTGGAAAGGCTGGGTAAATGTGATTGGTAATGGCTAAGCTGTCAAGGTAGTGTTCATTTTCCTTTGTTCAGTCTCCCTCCCCTCACCCCCAGTCAGTCGCAGAAGATGGCTGCCACTCCCTGAACCTCTGCTGGAGGTCTTTTTCCTGTTAAAGGGTGTTTTTCTTTCCCACTATCGCCAAGTGGTTGGTCACATAGGGTGGTTTCAATATTGGGCTTTTCTCTTTTGTTATTGTAGGGTCCTTATAATATAAAGCGCATTGAGGGGACTGTTGTAATTTGGCACCATATTAAAAAAATGAATTAAAACGAGTCACTGAATGGAGTTGAGTGACCATTATCTGGACCCAGTGAAAGTCTCTGTGTAGGAAAAAACATGATTGTCATGTGCTTTTATGTTTTTAATTTTTACATCCTTTCAGAATGAGAGTTAATTGTGTGTTAAGATTTTAATACATCAGGAAATTGTTCGGGTTAATTTCATATTGAACTTTTGTGGAATATTTAGTTGTGAATCTGATAAAAGTATGTGTGCGTCAAATCAGGTCCTGAAGATTCCCTCGAATTTCTGTTATTGTTGCTCCACACAGATGTGTAATTCAGCTCATTAATTCCTCCTATTTAAGGAGGTTTTAATTTTTTTTTTTATTAATTTATTTTTTGTAATAACTGAGGAAAATTCTGGCCCTTTAATGGTATTTGATAAAGTTTCCAGAGAATTTGTGTAATGTTATAGAAGCCAGACTGTTTACCCCTTCAGGGAAACAACACTCAGACAAGCATAAGAACAATACAGGTCATGAAGTTGCTCCGACTTAATTATGTAAATTCATTGAAAAATGTGTCACAGGGCTACAGAGGTCAACAATGCTGAATGGCTCTGTTTGCTAAAAATAGCTGGTGCCCTCAGGATGCTCTCAGGTGCTTTGGATAAAATAATCAAATTTCCTCTTACAGTTTACCATTTGATCAGCGTGTCTGTTGACATTTCATCTACATGTCTTCATCCAAATGCGCTTACAGGGCTGAGGTATGGTTTGTGTGTGCTCACTTTTTGCACATGTAGAATCGTCATGACCTCAGCTCTGACCTGACTGTTCTTCCCTCAGGAAGCACACAGCTGGGTGCTTTTGTGAGCAGCTTGTTCCCCCCACAGCTGGACCAGTACACACAAACACTCACTAATATAGGAACACACACATCCTGCATGCTGTGCACACACTTTTAGTACCCAGAGCACTGAGACGTTAATCTTAAAATATCCAAACCAACTGTGTTATTTCTCTGTGTCCACGAGATTCCCACAGAATTCTTCCAAAATTAGCAAACACCAGGGCAGAGCATGTGGGGTTCAGACATATGGAAGGCTGGTGTATAAACACAACATAAGGGCAAGACCGGGAAGATTTATTTTAATGCGATGAGACACAAGATTGTATTACCTGTGAGGGGCTTCTGGGTGAAAGCTGAATCCACTTAGCCAGGAAATTGGAAGAACAATTGTGAAGTCATTATAGCCAGCTCTGGTGATCCGTGTGGGTCTTTTGTAGTGTAGTTTTGCTCTGGAAATACCCAGTCAAATATGAATGAGTGTTTATTGTTAACCATAATGCTCTTTTTTTTATTTCCAAAGGGTGTTATCGATTGCTAAAGACAAAAATGCATCTAGCACATGAGTACAACTAAAGAACATGAACACCAATGTTGTTTCTCCATTCGACAAATGGCATGTTCAAAAATGACCTGACACCCAAAGTATCAACGTGAAGATGAGACTGGTGTCAAAATACAGGTAAAAAGTAGCCACATCCCACATATAACACAGGGGGACAGGAGAAACCTGAACGTTTACCCAAAGTGTAGTTTTCTTTTAAAGTTTTCAATATTGAAATATCTGGTAACAAAAGAAAGATGTTAGATGTTGAATTAATGCATTTTTCCTATTATTGTTGTCACACATACACTCTACCAAAGCTGAACAATATCAGCTCAAAATAAATGCAACTGTGAATCTTTTCGTCTAAAGATCAAGCTCAACTTGAATAACTAATGGTGAATATTACTGACATCTTTCATCACTATGACACTCACCTATTTCACAGTGTTGTGGTAAAATGAAAGGATATTAGAATGAAATTCTGGCTTGTGTACACCAGTCACTTGATGTTACTAAGTTAATCACCCCTGTCAACATGTCCTTCACGGTGGCTGTTGGTAACATTAGATTACACAGTAGAGTTGTTGACTTACCTCAACACTGCTTACCCAAAGTGAAAGGCTTGGTAATAGGAGTATCACTTTACCGGAGGTTTGAGCTTCTCTTGTCACTCACACATGGGGCAGCAGATGTTGATGTGGATAACGAAAAATATTTTCAACCACTATGATTTGTTAGCTGCTGGGTTTCTTTTTATTCGTAAGTATAGAACTATGAAACCTATAAAATGATTTCTTGGCATCTTCCCCAAGAGGAACATTTTTTAAAATGCTGCTGTCCGGGTCCTTTTCCTTTGCTGCTTGTAGGTGACTTTCTTTTTTCAGAATTTGCTATTTTCAATAACACAGCTGTAATAACACCAATACAAGTTATTATAAATAATGTCACTCGTGGCTTCAGGAACAGGGAGAAATTACTGAACAATCTGAAGCTGCATCTTCTTCTAATTCTAACATTTGTTGCTTTAGATAATTTCCTTAGTGATGAATAAAATATTCTGATTCTGTTGACTTTTTCACTTGGCAGCTTTACTGTAGGGGTACATGGTGCTATCTAATGTGTGTAGCAAGGTTTTTCATATGAAGAGCATATATAATAATGATGATGATGATGATGATGATGATAATAATGATGATGATAATTAGGGCTGTGCGATATGACCAAAATCTCATATCCCGATATAAGACATCTATCATCCCGATAACGATATAAATCACAAAAATGTTACATTTTCTGTAAATTCTGTGAATCTCGGGCAGCTCAACTTGCGTGAAGTGTTTGGCAAACACTTCACGCAACATAAACACTGCATACTCTTTCACGTGATTCAGTTTATTTTGAAAAGTCTCAACAGGATCTTGAGCTTTATTGTGAAAGGTTTATGTGGAAAATAAACAAGCGGACAGGCGATGGTTTTACCGTCGTTGTTGCTAACGACAGCGCATAAAAACAGGTGCTTGTCCGTCCGCTTAATATAGTGTGGTTATATTAAATATAAGAGAAAGAGAGAACTTTAGGAAATTATTGTAGCCACTACAGTGACCATCAAAACCATGATTGCCGTAAACAGTTTATTTTATGATACCACGAAACAAATGATAGCGTAAAATGAAACGATAGATGTTTTTATATCGTCATCCGATATATACCGTTATATCGAACAGCCATAATAATAATAATGATAATAATAATAATAAACGTAGCAGCCACCTGCTGGATAGTGAATGTTCATGAGTCAGACTGGGTGTACCTGTGATTTTGTGTATTTGCTTTTCAGTTGATTCAGATGCACTCGTTTCCATAGGAGCATATAATCACATGACAGTCTCATCTTACACAGGTATTTTTAATACAATGGTATTAAGTATTGTGACCCTTGAGTATATTTAATTCACATGCAGCAGTTGAAGCTTCCGTAGAGCGGACTCTTCTTCTCTGTCATTGCACACGCACACACAGAGAGAGCTCTCACTGCTGCTCTGCTGCTGACACCGGCAGCCCTGCAGCAATAGCCTACATTTCAGAGCAAGAGGGAGAGAAATATGGTGATGTCACCTCTATGTCTCTCTCTCTCCGTCTCTTTCCGTCTCTGAGAAGCTGTGTTGTGAATGCGATGGTGCTTTCTGCTGCGCGAGCCGCATGAGGTAGGTCCTCCATTCAGCTCCGCTGTTATCGTGTAGCACACGTGCATGCTGCATCGGTGTGGTTCCCTGTGTGCTTGTCCGTTTCAGTTTACCTGCATGTCACGAGGATAAATGTATTCTGTTATGTTCCTGCGTGTATTAACCTCATCTCGTTATCTCTGTATATGTAGAATGGCTCTGTTAAAATCAGATTCTGATGTACTGAGGTCACATCTCACTACAGCTTGATGACGTGGTCTGATACCAGGCTAGTTTCTCAGAATTTGTCCAGTTTCAGAATAGAGGTAGCTGATGATTTTCCACGTTTAGATGATAGCAGCGATCATGCAGAAACAATGATTAGGATCTTCAGGTTGCACTTTTTTTCTTCTTTAAAGGTTATTCTAGGGTCACAAGGTTATCACTCATCTCTGTAGCCTCTGCACTTCCCTAGTGATGTCTGTTCCCTAGTGATCCTTCCATATATACTGTAGAATGATTGCAACCTTAAGCTGAATGTGCCGGCATCTCTGCCTCATATCATCTCTCCTGTTTCTGTTATGCAAGAGGTATCGCACACAAACAGACACACATTATTCGACTGAAGCTGCATGCGTCATACACATTTTTTGTGCAGCTCAGTAGTGGATTCGTGGCTCTGTTCTCTCTGTGATTTTTCTCAATGTCTCTGTAGCAGGGATGGTTTATTCTGCCTATTATGAGCCAGACTGAGGCAGCTGCAGTGTTTCTCCCATAATCACACTTAACGCTGTGAGGTCACCACAGTCTCCTTGACACTCTAGGAGCATTCTTTAGCATTCCCATCCACATGCTGCTGTTACAGAGCAGATAAATCTATACTACTGATGCTGAGTCACCTTGTTGTATCCAGAAGCCTTTTATTCATGCAAGGACACACACTTGATGATGGTGCTCCACGTTTTTCTCCCACGAGTAATTGCGATGATTATAGAAAGAAAAAAAGGACAAAGTCTGGAGTGAAGTTACAGCTCTGGATGCTCTGAATACTAGCTGTGATGGAGTGGCTGGTATTTTCACCTCATGAGTCTGTGTGTGTGTGTGTCTGTGTGTGTGAGGCACTTTGGCATAAATCGGATTATGTCTGTTCATCTATTGAAAGATTCAGGTTGGCTTTAAAGATATTTATTTTAACAATCTAGAGAGCATCCTCTCTTTGCACTTTTGTCTGTCCTAACATGCAACCCACTGCACCCATGGTATCACAGACTACTATCTTAACATAAAGGTAAAGCAAGTGCAAATTAACTTAATGGACCTTATAACTCAGTAGTGCTGCTACTGCATACTCAGAACTTGTCCTTTTGAGGACTTTAAGGGACAAACGTAGACTGTGTCAGACAAATGGGTATTAAAGTTGACATCGGTGACACAAACTGTTTAACAGAAACTGAAAGTGCATACCGAGACTCTTTAAAGACAAGTAACCTGAGGTGTAAACACCATTTTCCTGTCTTTTTCTTCGTTGTTAGATCTGCTTGTGCATCCTTTAGAGTCAAACCTTTAAAAGAGTTTAAGCTACTCAAATGTGGACACAGACGTGCTATTTAAAGGCTTCTTATATTTATCAGATTGGTTTTGTTTATGGATAAGATTTAATCTGTGCTACAGGAAAGGCTGACAGATATTTATTGGTGCAAAGTTACTGTTAGTTTCATAACCCAATACAGATGCTGCTTTTTATCTTTCATTCTCTGTATTTTCACAGGTACACTGTCAGAATTTTAAGTATTTCTATTCTCACTAAGGGGAAGAACAATGACCGAGTGAAGTGCTGGATTCTCATTTGCCTGTGCCTACATGTTTAATGTTAGTCACTCTTTGGCCTACATGATTTTGTTCTCTTTCAGTCTGATACAGACTTGGGCTATTTTAGCTTTAAAAAGCTGATGTGTGCAGAGTTCAACATGTCTGTACTGAATTTCTCAGTAGTGTGGAGTCCTTCTACTACTGTGAAGCAGCAATTAGTGTGTAATATTGTAATAAAGGGTGCATTCAAATTAATATAGTAATATAGTATAATATAATAATATAGGTTCACTGAGATTAAGACACTGGATCCAATAACAGTTGAGCAGCTGGATGACTTTTATTAGCAATTGCTGGTTGTTTGGATGCCTTAGCCAAATGATGTATATGGCACCTGTGGAGTCGGTGCAGGTGCCAGTAGTTTATTTAGATGAATTGATGATTTCGGTGCATACACAGGATTCGTACAGGAAACATCTAAACAATAAGAAATTGTACTTTACTCAAAGCTGTTAGCCTGCTAGAGGTTTCATTTCTTATCAACCCACGATACTAAGACTCGCGCTATATTGCAGTCTAACTGATATAGGGTTTTTAATCCCGATACCAATATTTGGTGGTTTAACAGTATATTTGCAGATATTTTTTTTCCCTTCCAAATTCAAGAAATGTAAACTCCCCTGACATTTATTGTGCACCATTCTTTACTTACTTATTTAGTCTTTGCCCAACTCTGTTGTTGTGTTTGTAGAGTTTCGGGCATAGGTCTCGTCTACAGGAGAGTTACAGACCAAACTGTGTATCAACACTGTTTTTGCTGTCAGTAATGTAGTTTTCCGATTTGCATTTACTGGTTGATAAATTCCAATACCGACAGACTGGTTTAGTATTGGTGGATTGTGCGGGTAAATTGGACTCTCCTAAATCATTGCCCCCCACCCTCTCCATTTCACAATTATACCACTTTGTTGGCAATAACAGTATTGTAGTAAAAGGTTTTAATTATTTACCCCTATTCGTAATGTTAGACTAATTTGTATTTTATTGTTGTATTTCTGCTAAATTAGGCTTTATTGTAAAGCTGAAATATGTTTTGCAGCTCGATATAGATTTGTTTGCTCAGTTATTGCTCAAAAATGTCTTTCTTAAAAATAAAGGTTGACAGCCTCCCCAGTCTGCTCCAGAAATACTATAACTGCTTTAATTATTCAGATTTATTATTGTGCAATATGAGTTAACAGCTGAGTCTACGATGTTACACAGGCCTCATCACTTTCTGGGATGGCAGATGACAATATTTGCCATCCCAGAAATTACATCTGCCATTTTTCTTATTTTCTTCTTTTTTTTTTTCATGGATTAGTATTTTTCCTGTTTATATGTATTTTATATTCTGAATAATTGAATCTTTGAGCATTTAAACAATAAGGTTTTGATAAAGCATTACTATCATGAACAAACAGTGAATCCAATTTTTTTTTTTAAATAATGGAGCGATTAAACCCATCATCAAAAAACTGAAAATGAAAACTTTTTGTTCTGTAGTTTGCTGTTTGAATTCTAAAATATCAGCACCCAACTTATGACATAGTCACATGGTTTCTCTCAGCTAGCATGGTAGACTTGTATGAGTCACTTAACCATTGGCATTCATTTTCCAAGTATTCAGCAGTGACAGCAGTGTAAATGTGCCTCACCAGATGTCAGAGAGCTGTCTCACCTTTGGACAGTGGACAGCAACATCAATACAACCAGCTTAGCATTGGGACATTGGGATTGGAAATTTACACCAAAGGTCACACGGTGCAATGTTTAGAAATTAAAGAAGCAAAAGAAGCGGTACTGAAAAATATGACTTGTTTGGAAGAACTGCTAGACGAAAGCCTCTGCTCTCTAAAACGAAGATGTCAGCACTGCTTAGGTTTGCAAGGTTGAATCTGGACAACCAGACAAGATGAGTAGAGATGTTTTGCCACCACAGCAAAAACTGAACACAGCACATCAGCACAAATGTCTGATGCCGACTGCCTAGCATGTTGACCACGGGTAATGATTGGGATTTGTTTTGCAGCCACAGGACCAGGGCACCTTGCAGTTATTGAGTTGACCATGAACTCTAGTATTCTAGAGTCAAATGAGACTATCATGCAAACACAGCAGCAAATCTACAAGATAAGAACTAGGAAAGAAACGATTCAAGAACAGGACTGCATAGTCTTTTGAAAATGTTCTTTTTCCCATGACTGTACCGTCATATCCACTGTATGAGGGACACATCCAACTATGAAGGACATCAGTGGTATTTCATCCTAGTGATTTTCTTTAAGAACCTCATCATATTGGAAGTACCTTGTAAAACCAACAGTAGTGTTTGAAAATATGCAACACTATCATTTTTGGGGGGTCTGTGGGGAAAAAAAACCCAACCCTACTAGTATTTCTGGCTTTGTTTTGGGGCCCGCTGCCAAGCCACAATTTTAGGATTCCCTCTGTGTTTGCCCTCTATCTTTGGCAATGATGCATAGCTCCTTGCTCACAGACTGCTGTGGTCCAACTGAAACAAGTGCCAGCAAAGGATATGACGAAGTCCAGAAAATAGAAGCAGAAGATTAAGTTCCTGTCATTGGCGTGCCTTCTGTTTTATTAATTGACTCTAATAAATCTGCAATTTGACATGCTGTTAACTGAAGATAATAATAATTATCAGGCAGTAAGTAATACTGTTAACAAGTATTGTTAGCAGAAAGAATACTAATGCAAAATTGAAATTGGGTGGGGATTCTTTATAGTGCCAGCTTTTACATAGCCATGAGTAACCATGCACTGAGTGCCACAGTGCAAATTCTCCCGTTGTCCACTTTCACCAGGTTACTCTAGGTACAGGGACTTGCTCATATTTAACAATGTGGCTTCCTTATTCCAGCAAACTCACCATATAAAAAAAACAAAACAAAAAGTAGTTAGTATAATGATGTAATGTATTACAGAATTCACCTGCTTGCTGCTACTACTGCACATTCACCCAATGTGTGTGTGTGTGTGTGTGTATATATACATATATATACATATATATATATATGTATGTGTATATATATACATACACACACACATATATATATATATATATATATATATATATATATATATATATATATATATGTATGTGTATGTTCTTCCTCTACCCCCCCCCCCCCCCCATTTTTGCACATGTCGAGGAGCGTGTCAGGCTACATTTCACTGTGTGTTATACTTGTATAACTATGCATGTGACAAATAAAGAACCTTGAACCTTGAACGTGGCCCAACATGAACAAATCTAGGGCAAATAAAAAGCTATTGTTTATTTAATCATCCCAAGATGGGCTAGGCATACGTTGAATTGAGAATGTATCAACTGAAAATGTAAGTCAGTGTCAAAATGCCAACTGTATTTGACATTTTATGTACCCCAGAGGGAAATTCTGTCATCATTCCTGTTACTGCTTCAGACTATGTAATAGCAGTAAGTGTTAGCAATCATCACAATAGAGAAAAAACCCTCCTACACACTGCTATAAAACATTCTGATATTTCTAATAATTCTTCCTACCTCAGCTGCTGCTCCCAGCTGAGTCATGTGCTGATTTCTAAAGCTGACTTTGACAACGAGTGGAAAGCATCTGTCTCAGCTTGATGGGTCCTTGAGAATTGAGGCCACATGAAGTGTGTGTGCTGGTTGGAACTGAGGCTGTCGAAGCATTGGAGCGTCTCATTGGTTGAACGACTGGTGGTGGGATTTAATGACCGTGTTGTACTCTGGCTGTTTTCTTGTCCTCAGTCTGATATTGGGTACTATTTGCGTTTCCTTACGTCCTTCCTTCCTGGTACTTTTTACATCTCTCCTCTTGGCACCTTCATAAGGAAACGTGGTTTAAAATTGGCAGCCGCTCACTTGACTTTGCCAAAATGTTAGTAGGAAAAAACACTTTTTTTAGTCTGTGATTATTTATCTAAAACTGCTGGCTTATGTGGAGAAGTGGTTAATTGGGTCAAATAAAATTGTATTCTATGCTTATGATATTACCTGTAATGAAGCAGTGCACCACCTTTTGAAAGCCTTTGGGATTTCCTGAACATTTCCTACACACAATTCTGTTTCTCACTAATCTGGCTCACTAACGTTGGGCTTGAAACTGTCCTTTTATGTCCTCAGAAGGCATTTTTCCACACTTTTGAGCTTTGATTGTTCTTGATGAATGGTCTGATTACTGTTCTCAGGCAGGGACACATCAAATTGTAATCTTTAACCTTTATATATCCAGTTAAGAATGTGATCAGACAGTTTTCTCAATAAAGCCACAATAAACCACCTTAAAGCACTCACAGACTGTATAACTGGTTGTAACTATGGATGATGTCACCCACTGGCTATTGGAACAATATAAAACCCAGAATTGTAAGAGATGGTTGGTGCTGTCTGTCCTGGGACATTCTGAATAGCGGGTGTGTGCGATGACGTTTCATGTACTGCTGCTAAAACTCTGCAGTACATCCTGAACAAAATGGATTTGACTGCAGATGTCCACATATGGGGATTTAATTAAAATTCTGTCATATGTCATTTTGGGGGGAAATTTTATGAATAAAATATATCTGAGTCTTTTCCCCCTATATTTTGATGACCTCTTCCCTATATACTGATACCTCAGTATATATCAATAAAATGTGGTTTGACAATCATTAAAATAGTTTTGGCGTCTTTCCATAGGTTGCTGCATAGGCAGAGACCACCCTCACTAACTTCTGATACAAACTCAGTCATTTTGTTCTGTATTCTGGTCTGAAATATGCGAAAAAGTAAACACATAATGAAGCAAACTTTGTGAAAACCCTATCAGTTCTTATTAATGAAGGAATACTTTCTAAAATGACCATCAGCCTATAAAGAGGGCTATGCTTCAGAAAAACGGAAACATTTCACGAGTGTGTCTCACTGGCCATAGTGTGTTCAGGTGTTCTTTCAGGTGGGGCCAACAGATTCATAACATTAACATATCAACATAAAACGGCAATCGGTGTAAGTGACTGATATTTAAAAAAAAGAAAAAAAAAATCATCTCCCCAAAAACGTGGTGTAATTAACCAGATGGTCTCGCTTGTTCAGGGACTGATGTTCAGGATTTAACTAACAGTAGCATCACAGCTGAATACAATGGAGCAAGACTTTATTTTATTATTATTGTTTTTAAATATTTTGCATGGATACAGTGACAAAGTGGAAAGCAAACTGATATCAAGGTTTTCCATTTAGGGATGAATTGCAGATAAGAGTTAGTTAGACAAGTCCATATTAATTACATTTTTTATTAATGTCATTAAAAATGTCAGTGTTGCATCTAGTCATGTGATCTACTACAACAATTTTTAAAAAATATTTCACTGCTACAGCAGTTGTTGACCTCATCAATCACATATTTGTTTTTGGTGGATAAGTATAGATACTTATTGTTGATACTTTTTACCTCTAAATGAGTTAAATGCTAAAATAAATAAATAAAATAAAACCACCCACACAAACACTTTAACCCACTCCCACCACTTTAAATATCAGGATTGGGTGTCATAGAAAGCAATGATAACAATGTTGTCATGATACTACTATTCTGCAATGTGCAATACAAAGCAAGTCAATCATGCACGATCCAGTACACTAATTGTGGAATGAACAAGAATAAATAACCCTACAAATAAACAACAGAATCATACATTATTCACACAGTTTGATATCAGTTTTTTTTATGTAAATAATGTCTGTGCAAGTTAGCTAACTTCTATTCACATCCTCATTAATTTCATAAGAAGGGTTGATGTAGAGACGTGGTCTAGAAATTTAGAAACACTCATACGTTCCAGCAAATCTATTCAAATCATGTGTCACTGTTATTTGTAACATTTCACAATATTTTGCCAAATCAATATTTTGCCCCACTCCTTGACAAATATATAAGCAGTAGCAGTTTCTGTAAATCCAAAGAGTACATTACAACACTTACTCTACTGATGTACCCTTGAGTAAATCCCCATCTGGTCCAGTGGAGCAGCTAAGTGGTAACCAGCACAACCTTTCCCTGGATAGATTAAGGTTAAAAACAATGCCACGCTCCAACACTTCTATAGGGAAAACAAGCTCAAGGCAGACAGAAAAAGACGGATTGAAAGGATGAATTTTTCAGGGCTCTCTGAGGAAGGGAACTGAAAGAAAAGCTAATCCTCCATCCTCCCCCGCATGCATTGGAAACAGGCTGTTTATTGAAGGCCTGGAGATATAGCACCCTTGTTTGGGTGGAAAGGGCAATGGGGGATGGTGAGGAGGTTTCCGATTCATTAGAATACAATGGCAAAAATAAGAGAGAGCCTTTGTTCTGCTTCTATATGGCCATCACAACCAGGTTTTTCTCACTTGTAAAAAATGAGTAGGCATGATGCGGAAAATAAGTCCAATCTTGCAAACTAGCCTTCCCACATAAGGTGAAAGGACACTTAGAGAAACATGCAAATGAAGGAAAGAAATAACTGCTTTCAAAATACTCCGTTTTTTTTAAACTCCCAAATGAATTTTAGTCACATGTCCACATTAGTACACTTGTTGTAAAGTCCTCCTGTCTCTGATCTCATCTTCTTCTTCACAGATATGCAGTCTTCAGAGCAGCACTGACAGGCCTAACTCTGGTTTGACACAACCATGGAGTCCTCCTCTGAGTCCCAGCAGGAACCTGAGAAAACTTTGGTAAGTCATAATGCATAAGTGGGTACTTTTCTGGGTAGGCATGTGTTTTTAACATTTTAAGCGAAATTTCTAATGTGATTTATTATCCGAAAATATAAATAAGGACAATAAAGTATGTAAAAGTGCTATATTTTCAGACATTGTGGCAAGCAACTGACACACGCAAGATTACAAATCTGGCAAGTGACCTTAACTTTAAGCTTCACTGTTTTCTTGGTCTATGTGACAGAAAGTACAATTTACACTTAGCGTAAGGTGCTAATATTACCAGCCTGCCACAGACTTTTCAGGCTCAACAAAACTGACACTTGATTAAAGGTCACACAAATGTGAGTCATTAAAATGTCCTCAACAAACAGAAATCATGATTTCAGCTACTGAAAAGGAAAAGGGTACGGTCATCTGCAGTTCTTGTTCTTTGTTGTGTGTTGCAATGTAAAGCTGTTGCAACTTCCTGTTGGGCGTTCCTTGTTGAAAGTAGAAAAGTAAAAATCCAGCTTTAAAGTTGAGAAGAAAATATGTTTATGTCTATAGTTTCATTTGTTTTGCTCCTAACAGAGCACACAGCGGGTCTACATTCAGAAATGTAGTTAATAAAATAAAAAAGCTGGAAAGCAGTGGCAGCATGTAACATATAAACTTCAAGTTAGATGATGAATGTTCTTTGGAGGAGAGATTTTAGGACATTAGAAAGGTACTACGAGCCACACATCATCAGGTTCATCTAAACATTAGATGTTAAAGTATAAATGCATCCAGGGAGACGTTAAGTTTAAGTTCTTTGTAAAATGTGTTCAAAGCACATGAAAGCCAGCACCGTGTTTACTTGTCAAGTGCCAAAGGATTTAAGCTGTTTGGTTGGCAAACAGCTGTTTTTTAGATATTTTTTCCCCCAAAGATGTTGTGCACTAAGCAGTAATTCTATTATATTTTATATGTTACACAGTAATTGTGTTATTTATGGTGAGCTGCATGAAATTGAATCCAGTTCCAATAGTTTCTGAAATGTTTAAGATGAGGCAAGTTCTTTTGTACTGTGGGAAGCTGTGACAGCCATACTCTGTTATTGCAGTGTAAAACTCAATTCATATACAGTCGTGTCAAAGGGGAACCCCAGTCCATTTGTTCTTGATGATTGGACTCAAATATGGCAAGGGTGACAAGGTATGGAGTGCTGACACGCTTTCATTATAAAAAACAAAACAAAAAACAGAACCTACAGGTGGTGTGCTGGGTGCAGATGTTGAAGATCAAACGTGCTCTCATCTGAGGATACAGTCATGAAGCGCTCAGAACACATCATCTTCCACGATATTTTGTGTGTATATTAATGCATGTGTGCCTTGAAACATTATCATGCTATTTGCTGGGCCTTTTAAAACTGCAGCTTTAGTTAACGGACAGATGTTAGATCATCACAGTCCGGTAATCTAGTAACTTTCTAGTAACTATTTTGAAAGCAGGGTGAAATCCAGTCACAGCTTGAAGAAATATATGCATATACATTTGTGTCATATGCATAAACATATTTTTGTTAGGTGTATTAGGATAAGATCATTGTTGATAGAGACAGTAAAAATCAATGAAACTTCTCACTTAAAATTGTATCTCCATAATAGTCTCAGGTAGCTAGCGTCCCCCCCCTTTCATAAAACACCCCTTCTATCCTCTGTTCTCATTCTGCCCTTTCATTTCACCTTAGTCATAATCCTGAGCAGCCATTTTTGCAGCCAGTAGGAGGGCAATTATGATTGCAGATAACTGGGGTGATAAGAGTGGAGGCTCTCTCTCCCACAGGCCTCCACATACAGTGAAACACAATGCCACTGAATGGGAGCGGAGCTAAAAGCCCTTCCTTACTTCTCTGATTCTTGCAAAGAGTGGGAGTGAGCTCTGATAACCTTCAGTCGCTGTTAGTAGCCCAAGCTAATTTCTCACAGCCTGTTTTAGGGGCTTCATAATAAAACTGCTGATGCATAAATTAGTTTGAAAGCCATATTTTAATATTGGCTTTGAACTGCTGTTCTTTAAAAAGTGAATTTAATTTAATGAATCTGTACTACTCTGGGATTTAGGCATAAACTTGCTTTGTTGAGCTTCTGGGGCTGCGTGTTATCACTTCATCACACATTATAAGTGACTACAGTGCCAGAATGGTGTGAGACTTAAACTGTGGGATGTACTTTGCTGCAGGCTCATCCCGCTGTTTCCTGAAAAGGGTGCCTCCCAACCCGAGATGAAAGGCTCTGGGAAGCATGCCGGGTGTCTGCCGCTTCTCCCTTAACTCTGACATCCTCACAGTCAGGAGACACTTCAGGAATGTTTATGGCAGCCCACCCCCTCCTGTTTCAAACATCCACCGTCATCCAGTCTGCTGTCATTTACATTGTACATACTGAAATGAAAGCACTGGTGACCTGCTGGTCATAATAGGCAGCAGTGAAAAGGCACAAAGACAACCATTATGCAGTTGAACAATGGGTTTGAGGTAGCTCAGAGGTAGAAGAAGAGAATCTGTGGCTCAGAGATCATCAGCTAAGGTATTTGAAATGAATGAGAAAAAGCTCATTTATTTCATGCCCTTTTGCATGGCACCACTCCCCAATCCTTCCCCACAATTGAGCCTCTTAGTTGCCAATTAGAATGCACAATTTAGAAGTTTAGGCCAACTCCAACATGAATGTTTAAAGAAAAAACCATCTCACCATTTTGTAAGGTAATAAGCAAAGAGGTTTGAATTATGAACAATTAAATTTTGGAGACTCTCTTTAACTGACACTGGGTAAGGGGCAGTGTACCCCCTGGACTCATCTTTTCAGTCACCATCAGTGGTTTACACGGGGGAGAGAGTAACATTAACCCTTTACAGCGCAGTTACAAAAGTGTCTGCTCCTCTTCTCTACATAAATAGTAAATTGCCTGTATCAACGTGAATATGTATGGATATAACTGAGGTCAAAATTGCTTCCACCCTGTTTCTTACTTTGATAATAAAAATCTGCAGATGCTGTAAGCCCTTAGTGAACTCTTCTCATGCTTGTCAGGAAGCCCTGCACGGTCGCTGAACCACTTTGATCTACTTTCGAGGGAACAGGGTGTTCAGGGGAGAACTTGGTTAGCATAGCACTAGCACTGTCACATATACTGTGTGGTACATTATGTTGCACCAGCAAGTATGCGTCTCTTATCATGATCAGATAGTAACTGACTGCAATTAGTGAACATTAGTGTACCGATACTAGCTGCACAATGGAAACACTTTCCAGTTTCTATATGTATGAAAATGGTTGATAGTAACATTACGTTCAGATTCCATTAGCAGTTCTAGGTTATCCTGAAGCTTTTCACTGATTAAATTTCCTACCAGTCGAAAAAAAAAAAAGCCTTTTGGTAAGTTAAGGGAATGAGCACCTATGTAAACAGCACCTTCAGTTGTTTAAACTTTCAGCTGTGAAAGTTGCCTACCACAGCCCTGACTTCAAATGCAAGTTCAAAGTCAGATTATGCTTCGTTCAGAACACTGTTCAGACTAATAGTCAGGAATATTTCTTTTGACCCAGGTATCGGCAAAATAAACAGAGAGGCTCTGATGAAAAGATTTCAACTAGCAGAGCTTATAGAGACTCTTTGTACTGAAATCAAAAATGCCACATAATGTCACAGGAGGAAGAAGCAACAGGAGGCTTCAAGGAACCAGAGGTGAAAATTGGCTTCAGGCTCCTCTTGGGGAGTGAGGAACTGAGGCTGCCTTACTTTGTAAGCATCACTGTGTAGATGAGGGTGGTGTTGACAGAGCAGAGGTGACAGCGTGGGCTGATTAAACACATTGTCACCACTAAAACAAACTGGTTAAAGTAAACAGGAAAAGCAAGCTCATCTTTCACAGCGTTGACCTCAGAAACTGAAACTGAAAGCTAGAAAAAAAACAGTAACTTTGAAAAGATGATGTGGCAGCTGTAGCTGATTTCTAAACTGATAAAGCTTCCCTTTTCTCTTTGCTGGTGTGCACACTGACAAACAGGTGAACACCACTGTTGGAGTATCGACTTCCTCGACTTGATTGTCTGCTCATGAGCTGTAGTTATGATGCTAGAAGAGAGGCAGCTGTCCTCGCAGTCCTGTGTAGTGTCACATATGATACATGGCACTTTTACAGATCTATCCATTGTTAAATCTGTTGTTATGACCACTGAAGTGCAAATTATAGCCTTTGTTTTCAACAGACAAAGAACAAGTGAAGTGGAAAAACAATCAGAGGAACTGAAGGTTACTTATAAATAAGTGGTCTGCTACTGGTATAGCAGCCTTCTACTCAATTCTGAGCACTCAAAGTGCATATATATTTATATATATAAGCACTTTTATCTAACATTCACACACACTCACACTCCAATGGATGCATCAGGGCAAATCGTATAAGGGCCGTTGATCGATCTGCCGACCTTCCCATTGGTAGACGACCCATGCAAGGAAAAAATATCTCACTATTGAGTATTCCAGATGCTGAATCAATGCTTGGGCTTAAAATTTGTTAGCAGTAGATTCACAGAGTTCATTAGACTTAAATGAATACATCATAACCTTTTTTTCAGTTTCTCGTGTGTCATATCTGTGTTTGAAGACATTTTTTTCGCATAGTTTTATGTGAAGCATTAACCAGTCTGTTTTTATACTGAGTTGAGTATTTTTCACTATGTCAGGCCTTCTTACGCAGTTTGCTGACAAACAGAGCTTTTCAGCAGAGTTTAGCAGTAAGTAGTAAGTTGTACTGAGGGCTGTTATTTCCTATATAGTCATTTCCTGAGTTCTTTAGCGAGTGGTTTGTATCTGTGTTTGTCTAAGATGTGAATTTTGATAACACAGCTGAACATATACCACAGACTGCATGTAGTTTTGGAGCTACTATTACTCCTTAATCCTGTTCAAACTTTTTCTATTTTTGATGCAAACTGTCAGGTAAGAAATAGCTTTGTTAGCATGAAGTAATGTAGTGTTCTGACAGGTTACAGAAAATCTGCTTCTTTTAAAAACGATCTCTGAACATTTCTTAAGAAAAAAAGAGTAAAAAAACCCTGTAAAACCAGATTTCTTAAATGATATTAATGGGTTAACAGTGCAGCTCTTGTCTCTAGTATAAATGAGTGCTTTGTTTCTTCTTTGAGAAAACGCTGTCTGCAGATGAACTTTTTGGTCTAATTTTAATGGCCAGTGCTGCAAATGAGTTTTACGTGTCTGAGTGTGTTCGATAGAGCTGGTTGACTTTGTTCATGCTCTTTGCGTAAGACTCTGGTAGCTTCCACTATTTGAACTGCAAAGTGAGAGAAACAGGCGTTTTTTGTGAAGCTGAAAATAACTTTGAACCCTGACATATGAATCACAGTCATCTCTCCCAGCAGGCTACATGCTGACTGCCTCCTTAAGACTACCAACATATACAATCAGCTACCTCTGTTATGACAGAGCTTTTTTTTTTATTCATGTGCACCACTTTTCTTTGAAAGGTTATTTCCAGATTTCGGAGCAGATGTATTCTCACTTTAATTTAGTCTTTTTCAGTTCCTCACATCTTTGGGTTAATAAATTGCACGTCTCTCTCTCCTGGAAGACATTCACAGTGTGGCACATGGTCTTTCACGTAGAATGTGCCCTAAATAGTGCTGTATCAAATGTGAAAAGAGACAGAGACAAGTTCAGTCCTTAATTGCTTTTCAGTTCCACGTAGGTGACCGATCACCGTATTGGGCTGGTGTTAATTCAGAAATGCTTAGACACAGACTCACCTATCTTCCCTCAGAGAGGTATGTGGAGGAATGGGGAGAATTTCAACCACCGATCCAACCAGTCTTTGACAGTTGAGTCCTGACAGGCTGGTAGTTATTGATACTATCTTAACACTAGTAAGCAATGCTGTCTTTTGTTCTAAAAGCACAAGAATGATGCTCTGCACACTGTGTTAACATGTGTATGTAGCATCCATGCATTCAGTTTGTAGCGGTACAGAGAGTACAGAAGGAGGAAGAAGCCATCTTTTTTTTAATTTTTTTTTTATTATTGTACAGCGACCTCCATCGATTTGCGGTTCAGTATTCGTGAATTCACCTATTCCTGGATTTTTCTGTGGAACGTAACTCGGATAATTCGCCTATTTGCTGATTTTTTATTTTTTATTTTTTATTTTTTTAAATTTTCATAGAGCTAAAATGTTTGATAATTATTTTCATTAGGATGATCGTTTAAGATATATTTGGTGTTTGAACTGTTAAAATAGAAAGTTATAAACGTTTTTAGAGGGGGGAGTGGACTGTACTGATGACTGTAAAGTAGTAGTACCTGGGGTTGTAATACAAGTACTCTGAAGTCCTGTTAACTTAATTTGTAAATAATTAATAATAAATTCAAGATAATCAAAAGTAATTCAATTTTATGTTATTTTTAATATATTTAAGTAAACAGAAATTAGGTTTATTCAGCATATTATATGTATTATATTATATGTAACAGATACATTGGTATATCTGTAAATAACTGTAAATAAAACTGTAAATAAAAATGTGCCTGTGAGCACTGTGACTTGCCAAAGAGAAGAGAGGGGGGGAAAACTGCTGACACATCTAAGTTTCCACCCACATTAAGTTTGTTTTTTCCCACGTTATATTGTCCTGTCACCAGTAAGGTTTACATGCTAGCTAGCAACAGATTAGATGAGAACCACAACAGGCTCTGTTCAGCAGCTACTGCTCACTGGTTTTTTGTTTTTTTTCCCCCATCGCTGAACCTTTGAAACCTTCTTCTAGGCTACTTGCAAAGATGTTGAAGTATTTATAAAGTAAACGCTACAGACCTCATGGGACACTGGACAAGTCTAAATGTGTTTGCTGATGAGACTGGCGTGGAAGCTGTTTGGCTGAGTCTTGTTTTGCAGATTATTTGCGCTTACTGAAGATGCCACTGCAATCAGACTAAAACTGGAGTGTGCGCGTCCTCCTCTGGGGTTATTTTCCACGATGGCTTCGGAAATCGGCACTTTGGTTTATTGGTGCAGAAGAGCCGTGTGGTTACAGTAGCCACGCTCGAGGGGATGCACGCCTTTCTGCAATAACTGCTTCAGCGCACTACGTTTTAATTGCGGCTGCCAGTTCAGTCCTTTATAAACAGAAGACAGCCTACTTCCTTGTTTTTGCAGTTGTACGGGTGCTTTGCTGCTTTGCGTGTCAGTCAGATGATGTTGGACTGAAAAACATGTTTGCATTGTTGTAAAACGGAGAGTAAAAACATTGTTTCATGTTTTTTTGTGAAGATGGAAGGTGAGATATCAAGAGAGACAGTCATGAGTGCTTTTGAGGATAGATAAAAGCACTCATGACACAGTAAATAAATGCCTGCGATGTAATGCTTGAGTGGGACAATAAGAATTTTACTGAAGGCTGTGAGCGATGAGAAGAGGAAGAAAAGGACTGGCCAAGAGAGGAAACGGCGTTCATCGTAGAGAGGCTTAAATTCTCTTGCATGCTTGTTCTCGGTGCTGCCTTGTCTCCTCCCTTTAGTGTTTGGTTTGTGTGTGTGTGTGTGGGAGAGAGAGACGGGGCTGTGCTCAGTGGCTTGTTGTACCAGGTTTAGTCCGATCAAGACGTGGTAGCAGCGACAAGCTCACATCCCTCTGCTGACTGACACATGGTACGCATTTCCTTTGTTTCTGTAAGTGAACTTTAACACTGCATATGTGTCTGCTGGGTTGATTGCAGTTACAGTTGATCACAGTGTCGCTTTAGAAGAGCTTTGATCTAGAAGATGCTTTGTTTCTTTGAACTATTGCTGCTGTAAGAGTAAGTAATTTGAAGCTCTACATGTAACTGTTTGTGATAAGGTTCCACGCAAAAACACAGAGCCTGCCTTGTTGTTTCCACTCTGTTTGTTTACTTAGTGTGTTGTCACTGAATGAAGGCCAACTCTCACTGGCGTGCTTTGCTCAAGGGCTGTGGGTACAGCCAACTCAGATTGTATTGCTTCTGTTGGAGCTGTAATGAAGAGTTAGATGGCTCAGTATGTGTCTTCACAGATTTCTTCTCAAGTGTAAGAATAAGGACGGCTGCTGCAGCTGAAGCATGGATCCACTGAAGCCTAATGATGGGAGGGGGGCTGACTCTAGTTGCTTGCAAGCAAGCTACAGGCAGGAATACAACTACATTATAACAGCATAATAGCTCCTTAATGCAACCCTCTCAAGTCCAATTAAAACCCTAATGAGGCCTACAATGAGATCACAATGAAGCATTTTTTTTCTTTAAGTCAGATCAATTAACAGCAGAAACGGCAGACCAGATTCTTAATTGTCTGACCATGTGTGTGTCTCATTTAAAGGCAAATTACCCAATTATGTATTGGTGCACTAGAGTTATGTAACAGCAGTGGTTTCCAGGAATGATTGTGTTTCTGTTTAATTATATTCCCCTCCAAAAGAAGCCCTGCGGGAGTCTTGGAGCTATCCAAGGGCTGCAGGCAGCTAGGACTGGAGTGAGTGTAATCAGATTGACAGTACTGGCCAAGCCCTGTGCTTGTTCATTCTGAACAGCTGCTGGTGTCTGGAGCCAGATCTTAGAATAAAGAAACAGGATAAAGAATGAATTGTGAACGCGCATTTAGCGAGTATTACACAGAGGTCTTAAGTGACTTTCCAATCCCAAAATCACTCAAATTCTTGCGTTATCAGATAAATACACTGATCAAAAAAATTAAAGAAACTCTTGGAAAACGCTGATTTTTTTTCTCCCCATTCTCAATGGGACAGTGTAATGTTTGAGGAACTAAAGGATGCCACATCGTTTGATGGAAATGAAAATTCAGTGGGCCACAACAACAATTCGAAATAGTATTCACTAGTTTGTATGGCTCCCACGTGCTTGTATGCATGCCTGACAAAATTTGGGGATGCTCCTAATGAGTCGATGGATGGGGTCTGGTGGGATCTCCTTCCAGATCTGGACCAGGGCTGAACTCCTGAACAGTAGGGCTGTGCGATATGACCAAAATCTCATATCCCGATATAAGAATTCTATCGTCCCGATAACGATATAAATCACAAAAATGTAACATTTTCTGTAAATTCTGTGAATCTCGGGCAGCTCGACTTGCGGGAAGTGTTTCCAGCTGTGCGTCATGTAGCTGGAGTCGAGTGTTTTAGCCGATGCATGAAACTATACATTTTTAGACATAAGTTGTAACGGACGCCGTTTTCTTTGTGAGTATTTATTACACGGCGTGCTGCAGGGAAAAGCCTGTTCTAACGTTTGAGTCTAAGGTTTATTTTTTTTAGCACCTGGCGGCTCTTTTTTACTTCTCATCCGTAAATAATCTGCTCTTTCATGTGATTCAGTTTATTTTGAAAAGTCTCAACAGGATCTTGAGCTTTATTGTGAAAGGTTTATGTGGAACATAAACAAGCGGACACGCGATGCTGTTACCGTCGTTGTTGCTAACGACAATGCATAAAAGCAGGTGCTTGTCCGTCCATATTGTGGTTATATTAAATATAAGAGAAAGAGAGAACTTTAAGAAATGAATATAGCCACTACAGTGACCATCAAAACCATGAAAAAATATTGCCGTAAACAGTTTATTTTGCGACACCACGAAACAAACGATAGCGTAAAATGAAACGATAGACGTTTTTATATCGTCATCCGATATATATCGTTATATCGAACAGCCCTAGTCTGAGGTGCAGCCTTGCAGCATCAGATGGACTGAAACATAACGTCCCGGTGTTCTGTTGGATTTAGGTCAGGCGATAATTGGGGCCAGTCAGAAGTATCAATTCCATCATTCTCCAGGAACTGCCAGGAACTCTAGCCACATGAGGTCAGGCATTGTCCAGGAGTAACTCAGAACACACTGCCCAGTGTATTGTGTGACAGTGCGTTCAAGATTTCATCCCGATACCTGCAGTCAGGCTGCTGTCCCTCCATGGATATGCTTCCCCAGACAATCACTGACGTACCACCAAACTGGTCATGCCGAATGATGTTGCTCTCATCTGTGAAAAACACAGGACGCTAGTGGTGGAGCTGCTAATTCTAGTATTATATGGCTAATGCAAGTTGGGCTCCATGGTGCCTGATACAGTAACATAAATATTGATATTTACATTGTTCACATTGTAAGGCACTTTACCAAACTGTATTTACATTTTTGTCCTGGGGCGTTTTCATTTTACAAAGAAGCAGGTAGTGTTAGTGGTTGCTAGTAGAAATGTGCTGGACGTTTGTTGTGACGAAGGGGAACTGGGTCAATTTCAGAAATGCTGTTTACCTAAGTCAACTTTCAACAGGCCTATGAAGTTATGTCCGCCTCACCCTCCTTCAGGTTTGTGATGTGCTGGGTTTTTTTTTTAATAACTTCAATAATTTACCCTGTGTCTGGAACAACTGATTTTTAAGATGCTGAGGTAGCGAAGAACTAGGTATTCCATGACAGGACTTAACTAATCAATTGGTGCTGGTTATGTTGATCTATCATAAGAACTCCCTTTCACCTCCCTGCTGCTCTGGGCTTGATAAAACTGAGATTCCATTCTGTGTGAAATCCACCCAGTCACCCCCACTTTCTCAGTTTTAAAGACTTGCGTGATGAAATGCTACAATTTCATGAAATGCTGTTGATCACCTGTATCAGGTTTCACATTTCTCCCTCCTCATCTCCCAACATGATTGTATAAACTCCTTTATATTGTAAAACCAATATTTTTTTAATCTACTTACTTCTGCGACACCTATAAGGGGTTGTTATCAGGCTTAGAGTTAGGAATGGAGAGACAGGATGATGACCAGAAACGCACTGGGATTCTTCCTGTTTGCTCCAGTGTTTCTGCTTAGAATTATCTCTGTATGGATTTCCTGTCTGACCCTGCATTGCTTCCAATTTCCATTGTGTCACACACTACTTCAGTTTATCTCGAGTAGAAGTTAAAGCTTACATTTAATTGCAATTGAGCATCTTCCAAGGCATGCTATTTTGTGTGGAAATCGAATTTTGACCCTAAAAAAATGTTGAAAATCCAGTGGTGTGCTGAATATATTCAGCAGTCTACACTGTAAACTCTGCTTTATCATAAACAACATTTACAGTGAAGCAGCACTTAAAGCTATGTTGATCAGCCAGTTGTTGTTTTCTGCCCATCTGGAAATTACTGTCTATCAAGTAATATTTAAAGCCATTGCCTGCTAAGTATCAATTTAAGTGTTTTAAATGGAGTATTGAGAAAATACTAAAAATGGCAAACATTTAAGAGACTCGTTCTGCAACACTGTCACTACTTAAACTACGTAAAGCTGTCAGGTTTGCACTGATCCAAGCATTTGTTTGGCGTACAATTGTTATTTTACATCACTGAGTTCATATAATATAAGGCAGTAACTGTAGCTTGTAAGTGGACGGAAAGATTTTTGCCAAAGTTGAGGCGAGGGGAAGACTGAGTCAAAAGTCAGACTCATTCTGAATCATAACACAGTCACATCTTAAGACACTGACTTAATGATGTTTTTAGAATCAGAATAACTCAAGTCTCAAAATTGATTTTCAGTGTCCATCAGTTATAAATCTCCAAAACAACATAACCTCTGGAACTTCCTGCAGTAGTTCTGTCTATATTCATGGAGCCATTGCAAAGAGGAACTGCTAGTAGCTAATTTGAATACTTTCAGTAGCATCAATAGAAAATCAAAAAGTGAGTTCCAGTGTTCCTCATTGTATCTAGAGCAGCATTGTGCTTAATATTTACATTCCTCAAAGTGCCAAATGCAAAGAACTTTTATCCCCAGTTTTGTTTTTTGGGTCTCTTTTACACACCGTCTGCTGTAGTCCACAGTTTCAGACTTTAACAACAGCCATTCTAAGCAGCTTCTGTTACATCTGTCTGAAAGCTTGGCTCCACTACATGATTAGCATCGGGCAAGGCATTAGAGGAGCATGTATTTCATTCTGAGCTATATCAGAATTTCCAGGGCACAGAGTTGTACTTAAAGACGGCATAATGACACGGCTTGGTTTCAGCAGGGTAATCAACAGGAGCAGACTAGGCCTCACTGTCAGGCAGCCCTGTGGGTCTCCACACCTGCTCCCTATCACAGGGGTGAAAAGCTACCGACTTAAACAGGTTTCAAACTGCATTGGTACTGTATCCCAGCACGCAGTGTTCATCATTTTGTCCACACCTTTCTTTCTAGTATGTAAGCCTAACACCTACAGCTCTCCCAAAGCATTAAACAGAAGGTTTATACACCTGTGTTTGAGCATGTGGAAATCAAGTGCAGTAAACAAAAACGGACTAGTTTTAGCAGCGATGTTCCGATTACATCATTGACCAGGAAGGAAATTCTGCACGGTCATCATTCACTCTGCCCAATTGCTTTTGGTTATTCTGTGGAATTGACACAGATGAAACAAAACATTTGCCATTCACTTTTTAACAGACTTGCATGATGGTTGCTCCCTCTTTACTGAAATAAATACCTTGGCTCACCCTGTAAATTCAGGTTATGGGCTTGGCTCTTGCCTTACTTTGGCAGTATCTTGGCCAGTGCATACAGATCTCTGTGAGCCCATACCATTAGACGTTTCATTTGTGATGCCTGCTGTAGTTCCACTCCAGTTGTAAATAAGCCACCCTTTGGTCAGCACCCATGAGCACCATCCCATACTGTAGCTCTCTACCTCTGAAGTCGGCCTTTAGCCAGGGACTTTCTGACGGATGTGCCAGACTTTGAAGATACTCTGACAGGACTGCGTGCTGGCCTGCAGTGGTTTCACACTAAGACTGCTGCAGAAGGGATATTTGAGTTTCATTAGATTGCAGCTTAGAATATTTTACATGATTATAAACAGTGTATTGCACAAATGAGATGTGAAGTACTCTGTTATGATGTAACATTTTATTGTACTGCTCCTCTTTATGCAGATATTTCTTCCATCAATCACTTGAGGCAGCCCAGAAACCTCTTTATTGTAAACAAGGAGCAAACTAAGTGTAAGCAGATCTAATGAATGCACTTTCTAACTTTGTAACTATCCAGTGAAATTGGCTTTGCATTCTGAAAAAAAAGTCACTTTTGAAATCATTCTATGAGACAAAACAAACCTGTTATTAGAATAAGTGCTTCGGTGTTGCTTTGATGTTTAATGTAACAGGACTCTTTCTACCGTCCATCAGTACGTCTACTAGAAAACCCCTGAACCTGTTAGGTTGTTCCCTTCAGGGAGTTTTACTTTAGAGCAGTTAATGAATTCATTAAAAAAATATAATTTGCTAATCAACAAATTGGTCATTTGTTAAGCAAAATACAGTTGGAGTGTTTTTCTACTTTCCCAGAACCTGAAGTCTAAATAGCTCCAGTGCTGTTCCTGCTGTCCTCTGTGTCTGAACGTCAGGAGGTTTCAGTTAGTGCTTATCACGTCAGGAATTAGGTTTTAATTGAATTTACATTCTTTCATACAGCAGTCTATGATGGATAGGGCTTGGCATGAACCAGCTTGTATGAGGTTAATCTTTTAAAAATGCATATCTTAATGTCATTATGTAAAAACTGGTTTGCATGCTGTCTGTGTGGAGAGCAGAAATTTTGAAACCACTGCCTATTGTCTGGTGATGACTTTGACTATGATGACTGGCACATTACAACAAAATTTGAACTGTTCACTCTCCTGATATACTGCATCCATCCATCTTTACTTATAAAGCACATTAAAACAACCACAGGTGACACAAAGTGCTGTTACATTGGAATAAAAAACATAAGATAGATAGATAAGGTAAATCCATAAATAAAATAAATTAAATTAAAAAGAAAAACTTGCTGAACCAAGTCTTAAATGGGTTTTAAGACTTGGTTTTTACTGGCTAAAGAAACTAACCAGTGAACTAAGAACCACTGGGTTCCCAGACTGTTTAGTTTTGTTCAGTTGCAGAGTCTACAAATAAGAAATGTGATAACCATACAGTGGTTTTCCTGATAATAAATGATGAGTTTTATTTGCAGTTTATTGGCTGAGGGAGGGTTTTTATAGACAGTACCAGTTCTGGGAAAAGAGGGTGAGGTGTTTTTTATGAGGAACTCTTCAGTTAGTAAACTATTTGAAGTGCTGAAAGCACATTAGCACATGCATTTCGAAACTCCTTTGCTCATATACACTATGCAATATGGGTAGTATAAGTGTGAACGCGACCATTAGTTTGATACACAGCTGGCAAAGCTTCTAATCTAACAGTAGTGATTAAGCCAGAGTCACAACAGCTGCTGTTCCATATTAGCTGTGATGGCTAATATGAAAGGTTTTTCTTCACTTCATGTCTTAACCATGCAGTGGTTTTCCTGAAAATTAAATAATGAGTTTTGTTTGCAGCTCTTCAGGTTTGGCGTGCTTAGTAATTATTTAGTAATCAGTTGTTTTGATGTCTTTCAGCTTGTTGTTTTGCTTTTACAGCCCACAGCTTTACTGTTTGGGTTTGAGGATATGAGGCAGCTGGTGAGTGGAGAGCAGTGGACAGCAAAAAGGAGCTAAAAGGACAGTCTCTGCTCGGTCCTGCTATCGGGGCTAGAGAAATCCTATCTGTGTGGGAGTGTGTGCGTGTGTGCACTGCAATAGCATGCACAATGCTGTTGAAAAAAACAAAAGCATAACATTCAAATGGAGAAACTCACAGTTTCGATTGCTAAGCTCGTTCTTAATCGAATAAAATGTGAATGTATGTTAATGGTCCAGTTGAATTTATGAAATGCTCAGAGACGTTTTAGTTTTAGTAATCTCCAGTACTTTTAAAATCTTAACAATATTATTCCTGCTGACACAATTATAAATCAGTGCTGTGCTGTTTAATTCTAAGCCTCTGTCTGATAACATATTAGCTGAATCAAGAGGATTAGAATTCTGGATTGTGTTATTGAGCTAAACCAGCATATTTGTATAAAGAGGAATTGTTAAGTATAGTATGAACGGGACAAGTTTATGTAAATACCCTGCCATGGCCTGATATCACAACTATATCACAACACAGTGGAACATAAGAGATTTTAGAGCCACATGTTACACTTGCAACATAAATATATATTACATAAATGCAATATAAAGGCTACACATCGACAGACATGAGTTGTGCATGTGACATTTCAAAATATCAGCTTTTATACAAAATAAACAAAAAGTGTCATACAGTAACAATGGCTATGTGGAGCTTTAAAAATAGCTGGCAGTGATGACTCAGCCATCCAGCAGCAGTCTAGCACCTGGAAACCTGCAGCTCTGTCTCTGTCGCTCCCTATTGAGATTTTTAGCCTCTGTAATTGTGTCTTTCTTCAGTGACAAACACCTTCGTGGCGTCTAACATACAGGCTGTGGATTTTTTCAGGATATTTATAGCTTGACTACACAGAAGAGTTTTAGGCTGTATTTTGATTCTAGTAACTAAAGGTGCCTTTCAGATATAGGGGAAAAAACTGTTGGTATTTTTTTCTTTCCTTGCTGCTAAAAAGAAACTGGGTCAGAACTTGCTGCGAGTGATGTTTTAACATTATGTAATATGCCATGGCATTTTATCCTGAATTAGCACTCCATCCTTTCACAGGCAGAGACGGGGTTTGGGGCCATGTTTCCTGTCTAGGTTTGGAAGGTTTGGTGCGTTCTGATTGGGTGGAATCTGTTTAGGTAGTTACATCATCACCTTTTATAGCTGTATGAATATGGATGAGCATTTGTTTCCCAGCGTTGTGTAGATAAGCCTGAGTGTTCTTAATACACTGCCTCTGTTTATGTAGGAGTTGGGTTTGTTCTGAATAAATGTGGAAATGGACAAAATTAGGGTTGTCTCTGAGTTTGTGCCTCTTCCCCAGACGCAAGTCCTTAAATGTTGGATATTTGGCTATACAGACTTTAACCACATACTGTTACTGTTATCTGAAAGTTGATTTAATTTATTAAAGACTAATAATCTCAAAATCGTTTCTTGCAAAGTGTAAAAAGCCCAGATGCTTTGCTCTGTGTCTGTGGTTAAAATGTATTTCAGTTTTCTCTCACAGCATCTGCTGCAGTGTCCTTGTTTGTCATGTCATCGGCACAGCAAGCTGCTGGCTTTGAAATGAAAACGAGATGAAAAGAGTCAGACAGTAAAATGTCACCTTGCTTTTCACCCCCTCTAAAAGGGAGCTGGACACCTTGAACATTGCCCCCGTCTTTGTTTCCTTCATTAATTCAAACAAGGTTGTCTGGTGTCATCCAGTTATGTCGGCGGCTGAGGTTGAAGTACAGGCTTGACTTGCACATCTATTGTGTTTGAGCCTGCAGGTCTGAACAGACCACAGTGGGATCAAACTAGGTGAGCTGTCATAGGGAGTTTACCTTTTTATTTGCATTTGCCTTAATCAAACACAGTAAGCTATTGCAGCAATAGCTGCCAATGTTGTCTTTATTTTCAGACTGTGAGAACTCTTCAGATTCTTACAGTATTACATGTGCGTCTGCGATCATGCACACAAAATTGTGATTGCTCAACTCATCTGAGATCTGTTTTGATTAACATGTCAGTGGAAACTGAAACACTACCCGCATGAAAATATTATGATGATGATTTTTCTCTTGCAATATAAGGCTGATGGGTTCGAAACTTTTATTCTCTCTAATGATGGGAATTATCACTGACAGTAAAATGTACACATATCTATGTCCATGCTTTTAAGATCCATCTACTTTAGTGAAGGATTTTAGACATCTTATGATGCACGTGTTGCATACATTAATACACCAGCACTAGCTCATTGCAGATCTTGTTGTCAGTGGATATGCAGTACGTTCCTCCTCAGGCCTGTGAGTAGAGTCACTGCAGTGGAGGTGCAGCAGACATTGCTTGGTTTGCTCATCAGAGAGCTCTTACTGAAGCTCCTGTAAATGGCCGGATAGTATGCATTGTTTTATTATATATTTTTTTTACATTAATGTAAGTTTATGTTGAGGAAATACTGCTGGCTATATATGATATGGTATGATAAATATCCGGCATACAAATGTTGATATCTGTATGAGCTTCAAAAATCCAATGTGCATTAGAGCAGCGGTCCCCAACCCCCGGGCCACGGATCGGTAGCGGACCGCGAGAGTTGAGGCTCGGGTGTGAAACTTAGGGTTTTTATCGTTTTTTTTAGCGTTATTTTTTAATCGTTAACTCCATTTCCCTGGGTCTTTTCCCATGTGTTATGAATAAATCTTATTTTTTTGATACTGGTACTGGTTTTATTTTCTTGTATTAATCTGCAACTCCTTAAAGGCCGGTCTGTGAAAATATTGTCGGACACACGGTCCTTGGTGCAAAAAAAAGGTTGGGGGTCGCTGCATTAGAGCACAGTACGTGTACGAGACTGGGAATGGAATTTAGTATCAAAAGTTTCCAAACCAAACATGGTTGTCAGCTGCCAGCTTTCCCAAAGTCTAATATCAGTTGTGTGTGTGTGTGTGTGTGTGTGTGTGTGTGTGTGTGTGTGTGTGTGTGTGTGTGTGTGTGTGTTTGTTTCAGCAACTACAGTCACTCATAGCTTCACTGAAGGTGATTTTTAGGTTGCTAATATACACTGTCAAAAAAAAAAAAAGCTGCTTTGTGGTGTTAAAGAAATGAATGCAGGGGCACTAGAGGAGCAACAACGAGATTACTCCCAAAGCACTAACGGTTTTACAGGTGGAGGACATTTTTCCCTCCTCGTCTTTTCTCATTAGTTTTGCATTTGGATCATATCAGTGTTACTACTGGCAGCATGAGGTGATACCTGGACTCCAGCACAGGTAGTCCAACTCCTCCAGGCACATCAGAATGTGCCATGGCTGGAGGATTTGTTGTGTTTCTCACCGTAGTCTCAAGATTACTCACATTACTCAGTCCAAATCAGTATTCAGCATGTCGCCATTGAGATCTGATGTGGTTTTAACGTGTCCCTTTAGTTTTGGGATGTTTTTTGAGCAGTGTAATAGTGTAATATTAATTATCATGATTGTGAGAATATTATTTTACAGAGGATTATCTGTAAAATAATTGCAGTGCACTGCAAAATACAGACAAATGCTAAAAATCCTGCTGGCTTTAAAACTGTGAGTTTTCAGAATGGGCTCATGTGTGGTGAAATCCCCTCGATCCTTTATCTCTCTGAACTTGAGTCAGTGCTCCTCCATCTCTACCTCACTTTGTTTTTCATGTAGAAACCCCAAAAAGATGAACATGTTAGATTATTCATGACACTAAAAGTTCAGCTGTGAGGATGTGGGTTGTACACTGTTGATTCTCATTCTCCACACAAATGTTTGTGCTGGGAAAACAGCAGACTGTACAAATCTCACAGACAACTTGACGACAGACATTATTTTTGATGATTTATAGAATATTAAAACCTGGTCACAAAAAGTTCGAGTTTGAATGATTCATACTTTAGGTCAGCTTAGTGCATGTAAACCTCCCACCACCCTTTTTTTGATGATCAATTTATAGTGACAAAAGCTTTTCAAATGCTAATGTGGTCTTGCCACTTGCTGTGGTCCAGCAAGTGCGCTTTTATTCAACTGTATTGTTAAAACTCTTTCTCGGGCTGCCTGTCGCAGTTTCTGTTTTCTATTAGTGGTACTTGGAGATTGTTGCTGGCCCTTCACTTTGTGTCTCTGTCAGCCTCTTCACCACCACCCACACTCTCATCTGCATAATTAATCAGCACTAATCACCAGGTGAGGTTGTTATAAACAGCATTCACCCCAGGTTCACAAAGACTGTCAGTCACGGAAGCTGCTGACAGTTGCTGTGAGTTTATTGAACAGAGAGTTTGAGGAAAAGTGGTTTATTTTGGGATCAGACTGTGTGCTGTATTTAGAGAAAACTACCAGCCTTCCAGGAACAAACTCCTCTGACCTCTTTGCCCCAATGACTGAGGGTCATCTGTTTGCAACTTGGAGGGAGTGGCCTCAGTGTAATGGTAAGACAGCACACTGAGCCAAGATTAAATTAGGAAAGCACTCTGTTGGTGCCTCTTCACAAAGCCTCGTTAATAGATCTCTGACGTTCAGTGACAGTTTGCTAATCCCTTATTGTTCTGAGCAGCTCTTAGTATCGTCTGCCCTCTCAGCCAGTAGGTCTCTGGGTTCTAACCAATCAGAACTTTGTGATTTGATTTCATCTGTAGGATTATCTGAGCAATAACCAATCAGTGGCACTGTTTTCCCCGTCTTCCTTCTCACTGAGCTGCCTATGGTTGTTTTGTCTGACTAGAGATTATATAGGATCCTGCTTCACTCCGGCGGTGACCATGACACCAGATCTATTCACTACAGCTGCCTGGACTAATATGATGGGTTTCTGTAAACCTGAGCCAGACGGTATCTTGGAGGTAGTGAAATTAAGAATCTTCTGCAGTCGTGTTGATATTTGCTGTGTCGGAGTTATGACTGAACAGAAACAGCGCCCTTACTGTTGCAGAGGTGTTACTTTTAAGATGAAGAGAGGTCATGGTGAGCAAACCTAATCAGAGCCTGTTTGTTGTTTTTGGTCAGCTGTTAAATTCTTCCACTCTCCGCTGTGCACAGGTGGAGGGAGTCATGTGGTTGAGTGTCTGTTGTTTGTGGTCAGAGCTGCTTACCAATTACACTGTAATGTTTATTGCTCTGCGGATAGGACTTAATAAGAAATGGTTGAAATATTTAAGTTGATTGTAATGATTAACTTCCTGTTTATGAGACATTACATTAATAACTACCTGCAAAGTAAATGGTGTACTGTACTGAAAATATAAAACACTTTAGTAACAAAGTGGTTGTGCTGTTACATGGATATTTATTGTACCCAGAGGATGCATCCACAAAACATTAATATTTTTCTCCTGTGCTATTCTGAGGCTGATGCTGCAGGGATGACATGTCATGCAACCAGTGAATAATCCCGAAAGTTTCATTTGGCCAAAGTTCTTTTAAAAGTGATTCTTGTCACTTGGCAGGAACCTTTGAAATTACTCCAGAACTTATTTAGACGTTCCTGCTTAATTAAATAATTTGTGGCTTTTAATGATTTCTTTGAAGAATTGGGTGCACAAGTTTGAATTAATTTTGGAGTTTGGAGTTTGTCCCTTAAAAGACATCGAAGAACCTTCAGCACCACTTATTAAAGTTGTATGGTGTTAAATCAATCATTCAACCCTGGAAAAAGAGCAGCTCAAAGCTCAAATTACCATAACATTTATGCTCATGATAAGTGTATGTAAACATCTGAACACAGCTCTGTACTTCTACTATGCATGCGCAATGTTTGCTAACATAGCTTCTTTGGCTGTTGTTTGGCTCTTTGGGGAGCTTAGACATGACAGTTGTCTTCTTTGCCCATCTCCTATAGATTTCTACTCAGGAGTCAGGTCTCCTCCTTATATGATGTGTGGTTTAGGCATATAGCTAGCCAGCTAGCATATCCTAGCAATGACAGAAGCTGTTAACTATAATCTGTAAGCATAAGCTAGTGCATAATATTTCTAAGAGCAGGTTAGCATGAGGACATTATCACATTGCACAAAGCAGCGTTTGATTTATTAATCCACAATAAAAATCACATTTTTTTTAAATTTTACATTTGATTTTTAAGTTTTAAAAATGAATGTGCACTCACTCAGTTTGCTGAAGATTTCTAAACTCATCTTGTAAAACCAGTTTAATTCATCATTAATCAAAATCAGTTCCCACTGTCACGTTGCCTTGAGGTATATAGTCAATATCAGATGTGACACTAACTAAAGCCCAGATGATCAATAAAACTGCGTGTCTTTTGAGTTTGACTAATTGGTAGACACGACCTCTGGGAAATGTTAAAGAGCTACAACCGTTCAGTGACATTTTAAATGCAAAGCAGTTGTTAGTTGCAGTATGGGATCAACCACTGAGATGGCCCTTAATTATTATTTTGGGATTCTCCGGCAGCAGCTGTTGTAATTAATGGGCCGCTGATTGGTAGTCATTTGGAATGTGACCATTTATTCTCCATCATGTTTGTGTGTGCGCTGTAACTTTATCCATTGCTGTGTATCACCAAGTCTGCTGTCACTCCCTCCCACTGCCTCCATCACCCAACAGATTTATGTTAAGTTGTCTTCCATCCACATTTTGGTTAAACTAATGTCTGTTTTTTTCTGTCTCTTGTCTCCTCTGTTTTTTGTTGTGTGTGTGTGTGTGTGTGTTTGTCTGTTGTCGTCCTGTGCGGCTGCGGCTTCACCTGCTGCTGCTGCTGTTGCTGCTGATGCTGCTGCTGCTGCTGCTGCTGCCCACTATACACCAACCCCACTGCCCGCAAACCCACCACTGCCAACATCTGGTGAACAACACATGGCGGACACCCCTTCGTCCCCTTTAATCTCTATCCAAAATCCTCTGACACATTTTCCAATCCCTTTCATTTTCTGTCTTTCCCTCTGTTTTTATCTGCTATCACTGTCTTGCCCTTCCCCCTCATCTCCACCCTTTCCCCCTGCTAGCAACACGCAGAGTTGAGAGAGCAGCATGCCACCTCCGGTAAGCCAGTGACCTTTCAGAGGAAGGGCTAAGGCCAGTGTACCCAGTCAGCAAACTGGCCAGGACTGATATTTAGGCTGAAATTGATTAGAAAAGAATGCATGTCCTCTTGCTTTTCCCAAGTATTGAGTATTTAAAGTCAGTTTTAGTGGTTAGTTAATTATGTATTTTGGGAAAGTGTGTCACTGTCCACTTCATATATGGCTTCACAACAAAATGTATCTGCATTTGGAAAAGCAAACAAAGTCCATTCTCTTACACAGAGTGCAAAGATGAACTTTTTATATGTAGTATATAAACTGATATTAAGAACGCTCACCCTTAACTTCAGATGGTAAAGCAAAACGATGTGATTGTGTTGCTCTTTCCTTTGTCTAATATGTAAATTCCACTTTCAAATATAGCAGAGAGCCATATGGACTGGTTCACATAGTGCTTTTCTACTCTTCTTGAGAACTCGAAGAGCTTTATACAAAATGTCCCATAAAGCACTTTTGTCTACACCCAGGTGCTTTCTGTGTAACATTCCCACACCTTCCTACTCTGATGAATGAATTGTAGAGCCATTAGGTGTTTAATATCTTGCCCAAGACTGGCAACTGGAACCATTTTAACTAAAACAATAACTACTGCTGTTGCAAGATGGTGTGTGTAAAAATAAATGAGTAAACACATTATTTAAATAGAGATGGGATAACAAGAGACATTTAGCTGCTGACCCCAGTAAGACCAGAGCAGTTGTTGTTTTTTCTTGTTACAAATATTTTTAGAACCATAAATGGTAGAAGTGTTTTCATACTTATGCATGAGTCCTGTTTTGTTTTTTTAATGCAATGTGATTGGTCACACTTCATCCAAGATGGGCTCCCATTGCTAAGCAATAACTTGCCTGCCTGCTTCATTAGGGCTCAGTAAACAAGGTGGAGTAATAGGGGAGCGCCTCACATCTTCAGGTTATCAGCTCTCATGAAAACCGTCATGATGATAATGTTGAAAATAAATATTATGTAAGTTATCAAAATAGGTTATGAAACAGAAGGCTGCAGCTATCAGATGCTCCACAAGAGGGTTGTGTGTGGATGTGCTCTGATTTGAAGAAAGGTGGCAACATGTCAGATTTTTCTTCTGATGTCTTCCCTTTTCATCTCTCACCTCTTCTTCCTTCTCCTTTTATGTAGCTGCCATAGTGTGCGGTGATGACACCGTCCTTCTGACACAGACCCCGAGCAGGATGAGCCAGCGCCAGGTGAAGGAGCGGGACAAGGAGAGGGAGAAGGAGAAGGAAAAGGAGAAGGAAGTAGGCCTCCAAACACCCAACAGGGAGCAGCTTGCCAGCCCCTCTACCCTCAGCCCAGGAGTCAGCTACAGCCACGGTAAGATCTGCATTCCCTTTCCAAAAGACTGTGGTTTGTTATTATTGTCATTAGTTTGCACTTTGTTCTTGTTTGAGAGCTGAGTGCACAGTGAGCGAGAGAGAGAGAGAGAGAGAGAGAGAGAGAGAGGGTTATGGCACGCAGCTGAAATGAAATCATGTCCATCATGGTTATTATAGATCAGCACGTTCGGTCATGATTTAGCATGTCTCCATTACTGTACGTTATGTCATAGTAGTAACGCATTCTCCCATTTAAAAAAAGTGCTTTATGACGTGCTCTCAGATCACATTCACACTAAAAAATTAGTCAGGATATTTCAGTTGGTTTAAATGTTGTAAAAGTGCAGAAACGTGTACTTTTCAAACCCAAACCCCTTCATGCTGCTCACTGTTTATGCAAACGTTTGCCCTCCTCCTTATTTTTTGGCTGTTATGGTAATGACAGGATAGTAAATTACTAACACCACCCCCACTCCACACCCCCTCACATCACTACATGTCCTCAATCATAATAAAAGCAACCTGTGCTGCCTATTTGAACAAGTCATGATTTTTTTTCCCATTATGCAGCACTTTCCTGATTATTGCTGTTGTACTTAATGCTAGTGCAGTAAATATCTGTCCTACTCTTACAGTCCAGTTGGTACATCTGTATAATACTAAATTTAAACTGTGAGCAGATTGTTGATGCATTGCTACATGTACTTTCTAAGCAGATGTATTATGCCAAGAAATTTGATAATGACTGGCAGACAGTTAATCCTGCACAAACATGTTCAGCTTTGTGCTTCTAAATGTTTTTTTTTAATATAAATTTGTTTTTCAGCCATCACAGGAATCCACAGTAACTTTACATCAGTTTCTAAAATCAGTGCTTCCTCCAGTCTTTGTGGGAATTTCTGTAATGAAATTCTGTCTTAGATCTCCTGCAGCCTGTAGCAGTGGTTCTCAAACTTTTCACAATGAGTATCACCTCATAAAATACATGGCTCCTGAAGTACCACCCTTATGACCGACAGTAGTATAGGCCTATTTAACACTACATACAGTTTACATGAGGCACTTTTATTTCTTATATGAATGTTATTGATTTTAACTGTCATAAACAGGATGTGACGAGTGATAATAATAACAACTGTTCTGCATTAAAACATTCACAGCAGGTGGGATATCCAATCTTTAACTGATTACATATGAAAAAACTACTCTGCATTTAATAAGGCTTTTGTGTTTTTAACATGTTTTAATGTTTTGTATCTTCTCTGAGTTCATTTTAAAGCTCAGTTTTTAAACCCTTACGATGTAACTGCAGCCCAGCCCATGCAGCAGTATATTAATGACTAACCTCGTATTGTGGATGGATTATCTCAGTTGTTCTCCGACTGAAGTTTGGTCCGTTTACAGCATCCTGCCATGTGATTGCATTTGTCTCTAACCATCGGGAACCCTCACGTTAACTTTTATCGAGTGGAAAATAGTTGGCGTTCATCCTCCAGCTTCACTGTTTATATTATGCTAACATAGCTGTGTCGCTAGCAATCATGTAGCACATCATTATATACCAGCTAGCCCAACTTCAGTAACCCTACAAACGTCACAGCTGTTTAGTTTTCTGTCTTCATTTATATTGGAAGTGATAGCAGAGCTGTACGTTTTTATTTTTCAGAAATCTCTCAGTCAGAATATGGTATATTATTTAATCTTAAAAACATTTTTGGAGACTCCCGCAGTCTCCAAGGGGGAGAACAGCCATCATAACAAATGCTGAACTGCACGCTCACCTGGAAAAAAGAAGCAAGTGAACTTACAAACTCGAAACTAACTAAAGACTGACTCAAACAGAAGATTCTTTACCCTCAATAATCACATTAAGTAACGGTTCTGAGAGAAATACAACTGAAATATATGAATTCAAAGGTGTGCATTATATAAACTGAAACTATACCAATCAAGTCATTTTCATTTGAATAGATTTTGTCAAATGTTACATCCACTGCCAAGTTAAAAACAGCAGTTATCTTAGTGTGCCTGTCTTTGGATTGTGGGAGGAAGCCAGAGTACCTGGAGCCACGCAGGCACAGGGAGAAAGTGCCCACAGAAACCAGTTTGGTGACTGTGCTAAGCACTGCGTCACTGTACCACCCTAATAAATACATTTTAAAGTCTGGTGTATGTGTTCAAGTATATTATCATTTTCCTACATGTGTTTTTACTGCAGGAAAGAACCAATAAGAGAAGTTTAATTCCAAAAATAAGAGATCCATCACAGGAAAGATGGTAACTCCTACTAACTAACCAGTATATTGAGCAGGTTTTTAGTCATATCTGTTCATAGCAGACCTTTTCATTTGTGTGTCTTTGGTTAAAGTTATTCAGATTTGTTTGGAAGTACATGTTTATAATTGGAAAAATCAGCTCTCTGTTTCCTTTAAATGAAAAGTTATACTAATCAGACGCATTCCTCTCTCTCCAGTATTTTTAGAAATCGTGTCTATAAGGGATAAAATATGCTCTTCAGTACAACCAGGACTTTTGTGCTCCTGACATGACATATTGCCTGTGATAATATTAGCAAACTAGCAAACATTGTGTTGCGGTTTTGACTGTGCGGTGGCGCTCGTGATTGCCGTCTGATGCGCCTGTTTAACAGATGGAGCACAGAATTTCTTTGAAAATCAACCAGCAAGTCAAAGAGAGGAGGTTTGTTTCTGGGCAGCATCACATGGCATGAAATGATAAGATTTCTCTCATGTGATTCCTCAAATTTGACCATTTTCTTCACTAACCAGCTCTGTGTAATGAGGCTGAATGCAGAACTGAGCTCCTCTGCAGCAGTTGCTCTGATAAAGCACATGACTGTTAATTGTTTGTTAAATATCCAGAATGGCTGTCCCAGACGGGAGCATTAAAATATCACCGGCTCAATCGCTACACAACATGCTTGAAAAACACCATATACTTCATAGACTGTACACTATAGGAAAGGTCTAAACACACACACACACACACACACACACACACACACACACTCTGACCATTACAATCATTGTAGTTGCTGTTGAGTTCTAAATAGAGCTGCATACTGTACACTCTGAGCCTCTTAACTCTTATAATCCTGTTTCCTTTGTCTTCTTTTATTCTGTTGCGTGTTATGTTGACACTTTAAGACATAGAAGCAATGGCCATTTGTAGCCTCAGGATAGCTATCAGGGTTTTGCTTAGTCTCTCTCTTTTTTTTCTCCAGCCAACTGCAGACCTTTTTAGGAGATCCCAACTTCAAACCTGCTCATCCTGTTCCACTCGAGATTTGAACTTTCTTTCTGGAAACCATCTCATTCAGGGCTGTTGATGGGCTCAGGGATGGAAGTTCCCATGCAGCAGAATAGGAACAAATCAAAGAGGGGGTTCTATAGCTTTGAGGAAATTGGTCTTACATCATTGCTCATGCCTTATTCTTGTATTACAGCGCCCTCTTGTGGACACCTTACTGTGATTAGAAAATTACTAGAGTGTTGTTAGATTTCCTTGTTCTCAGTATGTGTTCTTAGTATCAGAAAATTTAGTTTGATTCCTCTTAAGATCACAGAGAGCATGAAGGACAAAGAAGCGTAGGCTGATAGTTTTGATTTTGAGACTGTAAACTGTGACAGATCCTTTGTTTTTATTGCTGTGAGTGAAAAATGTTCCAATGTGGGATTTTTATTTTTAAATGAAAAATATTTTCTGGCAAATCTTGCTTATAGCATACAAGAAAAACTGAATCTCTGTGTCAGTGTTTCCTACATTATTCTAGGGTGGAACTCACTTTCTTACCACAAGAGAGAGCAAGCGGTACAGAGAATCTAATGACTGTGTTGTTATTGCAGAAACGCTCTCTGTGTCAGGCTTATCAGCCTAGGTGTATGCAGTGATCGCTGAAGAGTGTGATCTGTGTGTTGCTGTGTGGATATAGGCTCAACACATCAGCAGTCCATTAAAATCTTTGTCAGACGTTCAATGAGATACATGTTTTGTGTTTATGGTATAGCTGAAATGTATTAGTATACATACTGGAGTAAAAAGTGCTTAGTCAGTCCTTGGCTAATATTTCTCATTTCCTGGTGTAAGCATAGAGAATAAAATCAGTCAACTTACTTCACATTCTAGTCCTCACTGCTTCAGAGAAACAAGAGTCTGTAAGAATATATACCCAATATGACCCTCAAGTCCCTGCAGTCCAGAATGGGTATCCATGGCAACCGATTTGACTTCAACGTCTAGCCGATGGTCTTGTGTCAAAGTGATGACAGTGTTTGCTTTGACGTGTTTTCTCTTGACCAGTGTTAACATAGATTCTGCCTGACGTCCTTGGGTTAAAATAGGCAGTTTTTTAATATTGGAGTTCACGAATGAATCCACCCCATACACGAGGGCACGACTGCTGCTGTGGTACAGATCTTTCTGGAAAAATATTCTGTAGGAGTTGTGAGAACATTCACATCTAAGGTGTGAAGATGGAATGTGATTTTGAATTGCTGTATTGGTGTGTCGCTGCTGCAGAGCAGGATTTCTGGAGGATAACAACTTGTGTTGAAACATAATCACATTTGATTGTACCCCAGCTGTGATGTGCTGACTAACCCTCGTGATACATTTGCATACATAGTAATCATTTTAAAAGGCTAGAGCTTAAAGCTCCATGTTTACATGTTCATGATGGATGAAATCCCTCTTATCCTCCTCATAGCAGATTCTAGCAACCATTTGATTCTAGCAACCATTTGATTGTTATTATAAAGAAATGTGCACAAAAGCACCTCCTTGCATACTCCTGGAAGTTTCAGCGTTTCAGTGTGGCCTCTAGTTTTTAGTTGAAGTCCCCTCTGTTGTCGAAAGCTTATGTGCTTGATCTCCTGATGTGATCTCTGGTATGGAGCTTGAGGCTTGATTTTCATCACTGGTGAAGATCCTGAAAACAATTGGGTCAGTTTGACACTGAAGTTGATTTCCTTACTAAAACTGTAGATATGCAGCACTGAAAGCAGTCCATGCATATCCACATTATCTGAAAGCAGAGAATGTCTAGATTAAATTGGTCCTCATACATTGCTTAGATGCTACAACCTAGTCAATAATCTTCTTTTACATCTTCTTTGCTGTCTTCTGCTCCTCCTCCTCATTGCTTTTGTCAACCTTTCATCATTGAAGTTAATTAAGTGTATTGTATTGTAATTGATCACGCAGTTCTGCATTTCTGTCCTGCCTGGGACAGATGCTGGACACACTGGAGGGATTATATCTGGGAACATAATGGTGTCCCCATGGAGGTGTTGGAGCAGGTGGCTGGGGAGATCAGTGCTTAAACTGCTATCCCCACAATTAGTTGTAGATGCATGAATTGATCCAAATATTCATGCAGAGTGACGCTGAAAAACTAGTTCATGCATTTATTACTTCCAGGCTGGACGACTGTAATTCATTATTATCAGGATGTCCAAAAAACTCACTGTAAAGCCTTCAGTTGATCCAAAATGCTGCAGCAAGAGTCCTGACAGGGACTACAAAGAGAGAGCATATTTCTCCTGTTTTGTCTTCCCTTCATTGGCTTCCTGTTAAATCCAGAATTGAATTCAAAATCCTGCTCCTCACATACAAGGTCTTAAATAATCAGGCCCCATCTTATCTTAATGACCTTGTAGTACCATATCACCCTATTAGAGCACTTCGCTCTCGCTCTGCAGGCCTACTTGTTGTTCCTAGAGTATTTAAAAGTAGAATGGGAGGCAGAGCCTTCAGTTTTCAGGCCCCTCTTCTGTGGAACCAGCTTCCAGTTTGGATTCAGGAGACAGACACTATCTCTGCTTTTAAGATTAGGCTTCAAACTTTCCTTTTTGCTAAAGCATATAGTTAGGGCTGGACCAGGTGACCCTGAATCCTCCCTTAGTTATGCTGCAATAGACGTAGGCTGTCGGGGGATTCCCATGATGCATTGAGTTTTTCCTTTCCAGTCACCTTTCTCACTCACTATGTATTAATAGACCTCTCTGCATTGAATCATATCTGTTATTAACCTCTGTCTCTCTTCCACAGCATGTCTTTATCCTGTCTTCCTTCTCTCACCCCAACCGGTCGCAGCAGATGGCCCCGCCCCTCCCTGAGCCTGGTTCTGCCGGAGGTTTCTTCCTGTTAAAAGGGAGTTCTTCCTTCCCACTGTCGCCAAAGTGCTGCTCATAGGGGGTCATATGATTGTTGGGTTTTTCTCTATTTGTATTGTTGTAGGGTCTACATCACAATATAAAGTGTCTTAAGGCGATTGTTGTTGTGATTTGGTGCTGTGTAAATAAAATTGAACTGAACTGACTTGAAAGATTATTACAGTACATTACAATCTATAAACTCAAAAATCATCCTTTGAAAATTCAAAATTTTAGAATTAATATTTAGAGAGCACACATGATAGTTTATGGGAAAATCCCACTTTCAAAGTGAGCTGAAACTATCCAATCAGTGATACGAAATACATACTCTAGGTGGTAAATCAAACATCTAGTCACTTTTTCTGCAGATGCTGCAGTAATCTGGTTACCTCCAACCGTTCTAGCAGTAATTAGATTTCCAAAAAGTCAATTTTGCAGTCAAACTGGATTCCCTTTGTGTAGAAATGTAAATACACTACATGCTCACGCATATTCAATTTTCAATTCAATTCAATTCAATTTTATTTATATAGCGCCAAATCACAACAAAAGTCGCCTCAAGGCGCTTCATAGATACAGAGAAAAACCCAACAATCATATGACCCCCTATGAGCAAGCACTTTGGCGACAGTGGGAAGGAAAAACTCCCTTTTAACAGGAAGAAACCTCCGGCAGAACCAGGCTCAGGGAGGGGCGGGGCCATCTGCTGCGACCGGTTGGGGTGAGAGAAGGAAGACAGGATAAAGACATGCTGTGGAAGAGAGACAGAGGTTAATAACAGATATGATTCAATGCAGAGAGGTCTGTTAATACATAGTGAGTGAGAAAGGTGACTGGAAAGGAAAAACTCAATGCATCATGGGAATCCCCCGGCAGCCTACGTCTATTGCAGCATAACTAAGGGAGGATTCAGGGTCACCTGGTCCAGCCCTAACTATATGCTTTAGCAAAAAGGAAAGTTTGAAGCCTAATCTTAAAAGCAGAGATAGTGTCTGTCTCCTGAATCCAAACTGGAAGCTGGTTCCACAGAAGAGGGGCCTGAAAACTGAAGGCTCTGCCTCCCATTCTACTTTTAAATACTCTAGGAAATAATCTTTCAAGTCAGTTCAGTTCAATTTTATTTACACAGCACCAAATCACAACAACAATCGCCTTAAGACACTTTATATTGTGATGTAGACCCTACAACAATACAAATAGAGAAAAACCCAACAATCATATGACCCCCTATGAGCAAGCACTTTGGCGACAGTGGGAAGGAAAAACTCCCTTTTAACAGGAAGAAACCTCCAGCAGAACCAGGCTCAGGGAGGGGCGGGGCCATCTGCTGTGATTGGTTGGGGTGAGAGAAGGAAGACAGGATAAAGACATGCTGTGGAAGAGAGACAGAGATTAATAACAAGTGTGATTCAGTGCAGAGAGGTCTGTTAACACGCAGAGTGAGAAAGGTGACTGAAGAAGAAACACTCAATGCATCATGGGAATCCCTCAGCAGCCTCCACCTATTGCAGCATAACTAAGGGAGGATTCAGGGTCACCTCAACAATCTTGTTGATCGAAGAAAGATGGACAAAAAATACAACTATACCTGCAAGTTTTCATTTTGTGTTTAGTGCAGATTGCTTTCATGACTTTGTGTGCTATTTGGATTATTTAGTTTAATTAGTGAGAGACAGAGCATAAAAACAGGTGCACAAACTTGGTGTGTTCCCTAAAGAAATAAACTCATCACTAAAGGAAACTTCATCAGTCACATTTGAAGCCACTTTCACTTGCTCCTCTTGCCAGACTGCTACTGGGAAAGTTTGAAAGAGATGCATGTGTGAATCATACGAGTGGGCGGATAATGAAGAGGATAAGACGGTGAGAGAATTTGATAAAGATTTGATAAAGAAATGACGAGGAATTGTGGAAGAAGGAAAAAAGAGGAAAGGAAGGAAGTTAAGCTACAGTGCCAGAGCAGGTGGGGTCAGTGCGGATTTAAGCTCAGCCGCAGGGATTATGGCGTCAGACAGGGTTAACAGCATGGAGGGGGCTGGTCTTATATGTACCCCCAGCCACTGCCAATCCAGTGTCCCTTCTTCCGCCAACGCTCTCATCCAATGAGTGCCTGACCCTGAAAGGCCAGAGCACTGAGCGGGTTTGACCAAGGTTTGTCTGTAGAGAGCTGGAGGACACGAAGACATGATGGAGAATATGTCTGCTTGCAGCCTGAGCTCTGCTCGGACAGCTGAAGGCTTGTCTGGACTGACATGACTTGGGTGTAAAGCATGATTTGGGATCTTAAACTGCCGGCAGTACTTAACATCGGAACATTTTCTTTTACGATTTAACCTTAAGGAGTCCAAGGTATAGTATTAAGTAGTGCAAGCTGTCACATCAGTTGAAGTAGTGCTTGGTGGAATTGGAGACAGTGAAGGCAGAAGAGTAACGTAGTTTGAAGCCGCTCACCTGACTTCCAGCGCTAGCCTGTTTAATGATTTGTGCTGTCTTGTGTGCTTTTGTGCTTATATACTCCATGTAAGGTTGCTCTCACGAGGACAGAAGGGAGCTCACACCAACATAAAACCACTTTTACTCATCAGAGTATGACTGTGGACTGAAACAAGAGATATGCATGTTGTTTGATTTACTGTAGGAAGGAGGAGTACAGCAGAAGAATGATTTAAAAAGCCTCCGTGCTCCACAGCTTATCTCAGGCTTACAGGGTCTAAGACTATAGATGTTTTACTGCGTGTGACTCTTGAAGGTGTTTGAGTCTTACTATTCTATCAATAGGTTTTTGTTCACCTTTGTGATTGACTACAAAACATGATAATAACTTCTGACTTTTATTTTTTCAATAACTCAACAAACAGCTGTATTTATTGCAAACATAGTGAAGAATAACAGGAGAGTTAATGAACTTTGCTTTGTTTTGAACCGTGACACCATGTAAAGCATCAACAGTGGTCAGATAAACTTAATGTAATAGCAACTCTGCTCTGGATAAATAAGACTAAGAGTCTTAGTGGCTCTTTGAGGCCGTATTTAGCCATAGGAACATCTCGAGCTGACATGCTAACAGTGGTGTGCTATTGCTATCATCACAATGCAGAATATTCACCATCTTCAGCTTAAGTTCATGTGCAGCTAATAGAAACAGTATTGATCAAATGTAAAGTTGTGCCTCATCAAATCATCAAAAACATCCCAGAGCGTGACAAGAATATCTTTTCTGTTTTGTTTTTTTTTAAGGAAATGTCACATACATGGTTGTATTTGTTGCACTGGATCCTTATCTCCAAATTAAAAGCAGCATTCAGTGGCTTTCAAGACGGTTTGTGTTCAGTTCTCCTGGTGACGAAACAGAACAAGGACATCATACTGATTTTACGTTGTGGGCCACGTACAGTGTCATGAACACTTTGATCTTCATTCAATTCAGTGTCACTTGTATAGCTCTAAATCAAAAGCAGCTGTCATCTCAGTGCAAAAGTGTGAGTAGGCCTTACCAGTGAAACTCCTCTTTGTCAGTGTAAAGAAGTTTAAATACACATTTAATCCGTTAGATATTTAAAGAAACAGAAGTGTAGTGTCAGGCTTAAATTATAAGAAACAAATGTGTAAAATTACTGAAAAGCTTCCGTTAGCTAATAGCCCAGGCTGTCATGTGATTATAAAACAGAAACATCTTGTTAATTAAAGGTGGGGCTTTTGTTCTTTTCTTTTGAATGTATGAGGAGTCCGCCCTGGGTAGCCTGGATATAGCTGGGAAAATGACCCAGATGATGACTAAATTTAGAAAAAGACTATCATGTGACTCAGAATGCCTTTGGAGTAACCAAAATGGGCATTTCCTCCTCTGCAAGCAGGTTAATGAGGTCTGGGATGTGAATTATACAAGCAGACCATCTAATTAGCTGTATTAATTAAAGCACGGTTGAGGCAGGCAGCGCTCACATTTATCAGCTGTAGATTGATTAGCTACGTTGGGGACAGATGTTTTGGAAGGGATTACACTCACAAGTACTTCACAAGTTATCTCGGCTGAAATGTCCATGGACAGCTGGCAGGCAAGGCTTTGCGAGATGCCAGCAGATTTCTAGATTCCTTGCAAAGGTCTAGAATGAAAGAATGAATAGGACGGGTGAGATTAATGGTGGCAGAGGACTGCAAGGAACAAGAGCTGATAATGTTCTTCAGTGTTGGGTTTCAAATCTAAGACACAGGCCAAATGTGTTCCTTCGCTCTTAGATAAATAAACGAGTTATCAGTGACTGTGTTTATATGAACCATACTGATGACACTTATCTTTCATTGGCCTTTAAAAAATCCTGAACACATTCACTGTGTGTATAAGAGAACTAAATCTAAAATAATCCACATGTATCAGCTTCTGTCGGATTTCAGACGAGACCAAAGGTCAGCTAGATTCATGGTGCTGAGGTACCATTTATAGAAAGTGCTCAGTGTGTCACAGATGTGTGCCAACAAAGCACTTTACAGTCAGTGTCACCTACAGGCACAGACAATGCACCTGATTTTAGCTCTATTTACTGTACCTGTGTCCAGGAGAAGCACATGTTTCAATGCGGCATTCAGTGGCCGCGCTGCAGCCCGGAGCCTTCTGTGCCTTTGAACACTAAAGCTTAACCCGGCAGTGCTGACAGACTTTCTTATTTCCCTGTGTAATGTGGGAATAAAAGGGTGGTCTGAGCAGTGGTGTGACAACAAACTTCCTTCTGTCCTCAGAGCATCTGCTGTGTGTGTGTGTGTGTGTGTGTGTGTGTGTGTGTGTGTGTGTGTGTGTATACATATTTGCAATCTGATGACTCGTTATAGCATAGCAGGTATGGTTTACAAGCTGTAGTTATTTGTGTTGTCAGACAGAATAGGGAATGAAAAAGGGACATTTCACTGCAAATTAATTTGGCCATTTAAAGCAGCAGCCAGCGAGGAAGCTTTTCTGCCTCAGTCATACTAAACGAATCCAGACAACACGGTGTACATCGACTGTACAGACATTCTCTTATTAACCCTGCCTGCTTACTACTGTGAATGCTTCGAGTAATTTGAAGTCATTAGCTCGATGCTGGACTGAATTATCACCGTAACACTGCCTCTTCTATGGAGAAGGGAATTGAATATTCTTTTACTAATCTTTGAAGACCAGCATAGCAGAGCACTCAAAGAATGGTTCAGCATGTGTCTCCATCAAAACAACCGAGAACTGAGTGATTAAAACATCACTGTTGTACCCTGAGTGACTTAGTAATCATTAGCCCCCCATGGATCGGGGGGAAAAAACACAGCTAGGTCAGTTAGTGAACTAGAACATCTGAATAATGATTATTCAGCCTGAATAATCACAGTATTAACAAAGAAGGTATTTTTTGGATTCACATTTGTCCATCATATTAAATGTAAACAGAAAAGGGCAATGGTGAAAAAAACCCATCCTAGAAGCCACTGACTCTGCAGCAGCTTCAGGAGAGTTTGATTAAGTAATGTGATCATCGTTTTTTTACTTTTTATTCTGAAGGTCATGAACAAACTCTAAACCTTATACATTTGTGAGCAAAACGTGCTTCAGTGCAAAAGGAAATGTCAAAAATTAAAACTTTGATAACTGGCTAATCTACATTTGCTGAAAAAATAACAGCTACTGATTGATTTCTTACTTTCTAATGTTCAGACTAAGATGTCTGCTGACCACATGGCAATCATGTAATACGTTTATAATGGACTGAAGCTGAATATGAGTCCTACGTTTATACCCTAATTTTCTAAATTACTGTTAAATGTTTTAATGTAGCTTTGACCTCCTCAGACTTTGGCAAACATAAACACTCAACAGTTTAAATATTTTCCCAACCCTGCCTCGGTGCTGGCAGAGTAGTTGAATCAAACTATTATCTGGCAATCCCACCTTTTCATTCGCAGTGGCTGTCATGCTGGCTAACAGCAGTGATGCCACAGCTGCTTCCACAGCAAGACTTTCTACTTTGCTGAGTTAGCCAGCAGCTGGAATGCAGGAGTATTGGTAAGAGGTTGAGCTTATCATCTGGCATCTGTGCCTTATAAAAGTCTAATATTTGCCATGTTAACTACATTTATTTTTAATCCTTTTAATTTGTTTCTGTGTCTTCCTTAGTTGTTGTGAGGGCATGAAGGGATCCTTATCCTCATATTTCTTCCTGTAATTTACCTTCATCTGCTGATGCCAAAGGATTGAACGACGACACTAAATTCAGCTGGAGAAATATTTTGACAATAATAAGTATGGTAGACGTCAGAGACATGCCACCCCAGTGACTAATCCAGAGTAAGGTTGAAAAGCGATGAAGTGTCCCTTTGAATCTGAAATAATGACTAAGAGACGCAGCAAGAGATTGAGCTGAAGTGAAAGATGAGATGCGGAACATAAGGGCTGTTTTCAAGCTAAGATGCGGCTCCCCTACCCATCCCGAGGAGAGGGAGTGGGAGGGGCTCAGCTTATTCGTTATTAAGTACTTACAGGCTGCTGCTTTCATACACACTCACAGGGCACAGATTGAGTGAGAGAGAGGGAGACAGAGAGAGAGAGAGGGAGGAAGACAGCAGTCGGCTGAAGGAAGCGTAAAGGAAAGCAGCGACTGCACCGGTCCAATGCCTGCTATCTGAATCGCTCTGTGTTTCTGTTTGTGTGTGTATGTGTTGCTGGTTGGGATATTCGCTTGCACACTAGCTGTGCGGGGAAGATCGGATTGTATCCCGATACTCTTCGACCTTCCACCTTTAAGTTTTCCTTACCCACCCCTCACTCCTTCCCTCCCGTTGGGGGAGCTCCTGCCGGCCCCATGATGAAGGAGGAAGGCCTGCTTAGTCGTCGCCGTTTCTCCACGTGCGGCGGGACAGCATCGCTTCGACCTCCACACCCGGACGGACGCAAACTCATCCGCAATGCCTCGTTCGGGGGCTATAACGAGCTGTCACCCATCTCGCTGCCAGGTGGGTGCACAATGGCGTGGAACGTCTCGCAAAGCTCAACGCTGGGAAGTGATGCAGGCTTATTAGTAGGTTTGCAGATGATTGACTGCTGACCTCTGCTGCTTTTTGGCCTTGTGTCCTAAATACAGTAGTTGTACTGTTGGTATTGGTTTACTATGGTCCTGAGAGTTTCGAGAACCACCTTAAATTCTGTGCAATGGGATGTATTCATGAAAGGAACCGATTCTGTCGACTGCATCATAGAAGGATTTGTTTGTATGTGTTTCAAGGGGATACGTGTGAAGGCAGAGACAAACTTTTGGATGGGGTAAAACACCAGAATTCTTAAAATGGGTACATTATTTGATGCTTTTAGGTTTTCCTCAAAGGCATTTATAGTGTTGACTGCTTTTATTCTCACACTGGCACACCCAGACAATCACTGCATAAGTGTGTCAGTTGACTCAGTGAAAAAGTCATTTTTAACATTCAGCAAATACATGAATTGAAACATATGAAGACTCAAATCATTCTGATTCATGTTCAAAGCAGGGAATTACAAAGTTGAAAGATAAGTCATTATCAAACATTATGCCACTCACTTTGATTGGTTGTAACTTAAACTTGCCTCAGCTCTGAGGCACATTGAATCAACTAGCAACGAGAGCAGAGGACACTGTTGCTGTCAACAACAGAGCTGTCAAAAGATTAGAGGCAACGCAACAGGCATTGTTTCTCTTTGAAGGGTGCAGCACTGGGCTTTATCCTACGTATGCATTTCTTTTTTGCTTGGTCATTGTTGAGAGATTATGCATGTCTTAGAGGACTTTTCCTGCTCTCCCCTCTTTCAGAGCCACATACACAACCATTTACAGAGTCTGAAATTTAAACAAGCTGATGCAGTTTTGCCGTTGCAGGAGATAGCCTTCCCTTCAACTGGTTTAGCTTTGCACGGGTTCCTGTGATACCTCTATTAGAGTGCAGTGATAATCCTTATTTTTGAAAGTACACTTAATCCCAGAGAACATTTAGGATTAAATCAGTTTTGTGTTCACTTCCTTTTGTTTATCCTGCTGAAAATGATGTAAACCTGGAGGCAGACAGCTGGCAGGCGCAAGAGCTTTCAGAGAGTGAACGTCCTCTGTTCCACTTTCACAAGTAACCGTTTTAACCTTTATGAATCCAGGGAAGGCTGACTGTGCACTAGAGCAGGGCGATATGACCAAAAATATTTATCACTATATACATTTGAAAATTTGCGATAACGATATAACTGACAATATAATTGACACTAGACAAAATACTACAACTACAACTCCACAACTTTATTAGTGCAAAAAACCCCATCAATGTATTTTCACTTAAACAAGCAGCTGTTTTTTATGCATTAAAGTTATATAAAAATTAACAGTGCAAATGCAAATTCCTCGCTGACAGTTTAACCAAAAGGCATTTCCAGTGGAAACTGGCCGACATATCCTCAGCATAACCATGTATAATATCCACAAAACCTAAAAAGAGGTTATACACACACAATACAGTAATATTATGTTGAAGCACAGTACGTATCACTCCGCGAGGCTCCGCCTACGATAGCCGTAATGCTCCCACAATCCATCAAGCGGTGCGGCTTCGTAGCTTAGCAAAGTCGTACTGACACATTTGACAGATTTTCGAGCGCTTTGTTTCGAGGTCAGTAAACACAACCAGAGTTCATACATAAGGCTCACGGGATTATAAGGGGCACTGACGATTTTCAGAAAAATCAAAGGATTGATTTTAAGTGTGCCGTATTTTCCAAACAACACGGTGATAACGACGGCCCGCTAGCATGCTCTACCAAAAATAGTGCTTTGTTGTGTATCTGAGGGACAAAAGCTAAACCAGTTCCACACCACTGAAGCTGCAGCATTTTAACAAACCAGTTCTGGTTCATCCGTTTCATTCAATGATCCACTTTCGCTCTTCTCATTCTCCGTCGCCGCCATGTGCGTATGTAAACATAGGCACTGCGCATGCGCGTTTTACTCATATTCTATCGCGATATTTCATTTTCCTATCGTTGCCCAAAATTACACCGGTATTACCGTGAACGGTATGATATAGCCCAGCCCTACTGTGCACAAACTCTTTTCAGCATCATACTGTGATTCAGACTTTCACAACGACCTCAGTCCTCTACTGTTTTTTTAGTGTGCAGCTCTCCCAGTTCAGCACTTTGAGCCATGTCAGTACCATGGTCACAGTGGTGGTCTTTCTCTCCTCGGGTGGCTCTGTGTCTGCTTCTTTCCCCTTTAAAACAGCAGCTTCTGCAGCTACATGTATATTTGGAGCTACGAGACATCATCTGAGTCATACTCTGTTTCTCACAGTCAGCTCCCAGCCTTAGCTCCATTCATCTTTATTTTAGACATTCTGCTGCAGGAGACATGTGGTGCAGACGGGTAGACTCATTCATTTTCTGTGTTTTTGACAATCTCTTAATATATCTACATGTTTTTTTTGTTTTGTTTTTTACACCCACATTCCTCCAGTTGCCAGTTGACATGACCCTCTGAGACACTTTTCCTTGTTGTGTGTTATTCCTTGTACACTGAAATACATGCTTGCCAGCTGACTTGGTGTTTTTAGTCTTTTCACTTCCTTTTGAGGTTGGGGCTCTGTATTTTCATTACTAGGAGCAGCCGTACCACTTCAATGACAAACACTTTGTTTAACAAAACCGATAAGGGCGAAATTACTAATGAATATTCTTTCTTTTTTTTATTGTTTCAATCTGTCAAATAGAAGATTTTTCTTCTCTGCTTTGTCTTTACACTTCTGTTTGTGAGACACAACAGGTGCTAAAACAAATAGTTAGCTGCTGTCCCAAAACTCTGAGGGCAATCAGTGCTGATGAAGGCAGAGTCACCAAGCAGCAGTTATAAGTGGAGGTGTCCACAGTGCCTGAGGCGAGGACGAAGATCCGCAGAATACTTGTAATTTTGTGTCCTCTTCCACTAATTGAAACAAAATGAAAGAGGCAGACTGGGAGGAACCCAGCATGCATGGCAAGCATAAAAACACTCTGGAAGTTTCCTAGAAGCAGAAAAGAACACGACCTTAAAAAGGGGCGATAGATTCATTGAAACTGAAGGTAAACTCTCTGAATAGTGACTAAGAGAAAACCTTCAACTTTTCTTATCTTCTTTAATGTATCTCTATTTGTAAACGATGGCTAGTGGGTGGAACAGGAAATCTTGGGTCAGATATCCACCGGTTGTTTCGGAAGCCTCGAAAAATGCCCCCCCCCCCCCCCCCAAAAATAAAAAAATAAATAAAAAATAAATAAAAATAAAACTAGAAGTCATGACACCATCCTGAGTTCCACATTTGGATCTGCCTAAACCTTCCTCCCACTTTATCAGACAAGCCAAAATGTCATTACCTGCTGTACCAGTATCTGCCAGTGTACATAAGCTCAGGTGAAATATAAATAGACCAAGACAAAAAACAGCAGCTGTGGTAATACAACCAGCCTAATGCCCTCTCTGTCATCCATACACATCCTGTTTGAAATACCAACCTTTTTTAAAAGATAATATGCTGTTGTCTCCTCACATCAGGATAAAAGTACAGCACTGTGGATCAGGCCGCTTCATCACAGAGGTTTATGTGCCTGCTTTTGCAGTGGTAAGCTAAGGCTGCATAATAAGCAGGTTTGAAGGCCACCAACCAGGCCTGGAGATTTAAATGAGACCTGGGCTCAGCTGCACCTAATGCTCTAACCTTGTATTGAAACGTTGTATTGTTCATCAGCCCATCACTAAGTGAGAGAGCACGCCCTTAGTTCCTCGGTAGTCAGAGATTGAGTGCAGCGGAAATTGATTTAGAGGTTGAAACTTGGCTTTGGCAAAACTAATAAGAGAGTGGAAAAAGCTGCATGCCTGCGGTCCATAATTAGATAGTCCCTGCTCATCTTCAGGTCAGCATGACCTAGCACATTGTATGGTGGATAGGATACTCTTTTTAGATTATCAAGAGGAAGTGGCACATTACAGTGTCTATGCATAGTTTTGCCAATTTGTTTTAGTTTAAACGGGAGTTCCTTTCGAAACATGAAGGGATTAGTTCAGTTGTCATGGGAAAGATGACCTGGCCTAAGAAAACATTTGAACAATGTCATCTGTGGTCCAGTAACTGTGGGAATAAAACAGTTTCTGTCAACATCAAACACAACCTGAATGAATGCACGCATCGAGTGGTTCAAATCCACGCTAGCTGGTTCTGCATATCATCCTCACCTCTCCTCGTTGTGAAAAGCAAAGCAATTGCAGCTAGATGCAGCAAAAACGTCTTTGTGGAGGAACAGAGAGCATTTGAAATTAAATTTGTAGTGGTTAACACATTTGCCTTACATGTCTAAGATCAGGAAAGAAATCCTCAAGAGGTCACAACCTTAGTGTGCTCCTAGTCCCAGTCCCAAGCTCGGACTAATGGGAGTGTTGCGTCAGGAAGTAAAATCTGTGCCAAATCAAAGTTGTGCATCCATCTGCTGTGGTGACCCCTTGGGAAATAAGGGAGTAGCTGAAAGCACCTTGCCAGTTACGTGAATTCATGCACTGCTTTGAGCTACTTTACAGATTTGTCCACGCATACTAAATTACACTAAAACAGTATCCATGACATTTTCCAGCTGGTGTTTCTTTCCCTTTCAGTGAACCAGACGTCTTTCAATTTTTTATGATGTGTCACCAGTACCATAGAGATGCTGTTGCTATGGCAGGTTTCCCACAGTAGCAAACACTCAGGCAGTTTGCTTCCCTAAAATTGAAAAGTCACTCTGCTCACAGGCTTTTTTACCCCTCAATTTGTTGTTCTTAGCTCACCTGTTGCCATGGCAGCATTCATATTTCCTACCAGAATAATAGAGCAGCATCATAGAAAGCTGCGCGTAAGCCGATTTTGAAGAAACCTAGAGACTGCATTGATTAACTCCCTGGATCAATCTGGTTTTATGAGCTTTAAATGAACTTGATTTAATGAATGTGATGTAGTAGGAATCCAAGTGCTTGCAATAAAAACATCTTCTGGTGGGAGAAGCAGCTTCAGGGTTGCATTAAACAGAGGTGTAGCTCCAAGTTGAGGTGCTGAATACCAACACTGCAGATGATTCTTAGAAGTGAAGGGACCTTTCAGGGTCAGACCTGAGTGGTTTGCTTATGTCAAATTCCTAGTGACTTTTTATATGTTTGAGGATATCAAAGAATGCTGACGTAACGCCTCATTTAAGCAGCAACCTACAAAACTAGGGAGGTTAAAGTACTGTGTTTTTGTCGTGCTCATCCTTTACTAATGCGTCTGCTGTCTGACGTACACGGTGCTTCTAATGATGTAGTCTCATTTCATTCAGTAAGGGATTTTAGAAAAGTGTAAAGGCTTTGGATTTAGCAGGATGCAGCTCTTTCTGTCTCTGTCTCTTTGCTGTTTAATTCCCTTTTCTCTCACTCGCTCTGTCTCTTTATCTCTTCAGTCTATGATGTTTGATGCACACTGAGATCTTTGGAGCTCCTTTCAGTCTGCAGTGGTGTGTTAGTCTCCAACACTCTCAGCCAGACACACAAACACACAGTCACTGATTTCCAGCCACATACATAACAGGGATTCCCATGTTATTGTCTTTGCATCTCACTTCTGTAATCAATTCTACATGTTTCTCATTTGTAGTCGTTTTGTTTATGAGCTCTTTTGAAGCAATCTGCTTGAAAAAGTTTTGACTATCATGAGGTTTTTCTTCTTGCAGTGTCTTATATTAAAATAAAGCTCATCCGAGTTTATTTTAAAAAGGCTATTGTATGTTCCCTGCCTTCAAAAGGCTACAAAACCTTTCCCCCAAGGGTGAGTTTTGATTTCTGAGATTGTCTAGATTAAAAGCAGAGGACATGTCACAGACAACGCTCCGTGCCTTCATGATATGACATTAATGAAGAAACACACAAACACTGGAAGGTGTTGATTTTAAATGAGCTCATTAGCAGATGGGCAGTCTCTCAGGTCTCTGCCTGGAAGAGGGAACTCTAACCTTAGTCATTAGACAGTGACTGTCAGCAGTGTCACTGTCACATTTGTGACATGGTAACAAGCATGTCAACTGTTTTCCGGCTGATCTTTGCTTTTTTAACTCAAAGTGTCAAGTGTCAAAAATGAAACTCTGATTTTCAGGTAAAAATGGAGTAAACTTCACACATTTCCCTCTAATATTTAATTTGTCATTAGTCATAATCGTTAAATAAGCTGCCGTAATACAATGAAATCATCCTCTCTGCTTTCTGTTTGCTGCTGCTCCATGGTGACGCAGTTGTGTGAGTGGAGAAGTGGCACATTAAGGTGTCTTAAATTGAAATTAGGCACTTCATCCCAGTGGCCCACGGTGATTCTGTTCATCAGTGATTGCAAATTGAGTGACTAACATCCTCATTCAAACTTCAATCTATTTGAATCACTTTTATCATTCTTTCATCATCTTCCACTTTCCTCTCAGCCACATCTTCTGCTGGTACTGCACCGATCGAAACAAATAAGCTAAAAGATTTATGTTTGTAGTTTAGTTTTCAGTTCATGCCCACAGGCTGAGAGAGAAGGCAAGTACAACCTGTCATGTTTGCAGGTTCTCAGTCTGGATGTCTAATGCAGGAGAAAACTGGAGATCAAGTTGAATGGATATGATTTATGCAGGGAAATTTTGCTTGTGATTGCTGATTCTGTTGTGGAGGCATCCATGAAAAATTAATGTTGACCAAGACATGCATGAGTGCGTCTGAATTAATCTTACACAAGCAGCATGGTTGTTGACCTGTGGATGTACCCTTTTCCGTACCCTGAATGTATTGTTTGAGAAAAAGCATTCCAAGCCATACATTTCTAAGTAGACCCCCCCCTCCAAGACACAAAGGCACTCCTGCACGTTCCATCTCAAGGTACATGCTGGTTTGGAGTTTGGCTGCTGCTGCTGTCATGAGTATTTTATGTCCACGTAAAAGCACCAGCAGCATAGAAGCAGCTGTTAAAAAGCTTCACTGGAAATGGAAGACACAGAGCAAATAAAGCTGGCTGATAAAAAGTAGGTTTGACAAAAACCTTACGAGGCATGCAGTAAGAATACAGTCCTGTTTCGCTGCAGCAAGACACGCGCCCACTTTTTTTTTTATTATTAAAGGGAATGGATGCTCAAATAGAATCTGACTTCTGTTCACATGATGAATGTCTCACTTAGAAATGAAGCTCTGCAGTTGTTCCTTCTCACAGCTGAATACTGATGACCTGAAGATAGGAAAGCATAAAATATTTACAGGCTCACTGTCACCTTGAGACCTCGTGTGCCACACACTGCAGTGATCTTAGTGGGGAATCTGTTGATGAGGTTTGGCTTATTGTTTAGAAGCTGGCTCAGTAATTAGGATTAGAAATGCTAAAGAAGAGCTGAAATAAAAAACAGAAAATTTCCTTCTGCTTAGGTTTAAGACACACTAGCTCTATAGTGAACTCAGACTCAACAACTTACTACTTTTTCTGTGTCCACTTTTCAAAGCTACACTGTCTGAGACTGAAACGGGGAACCTCCTTTTAGCTCCTTTCAGCAACTAATTTATTGCAGATTTGAGCTCAGTTCAGATTAAGCTCTTGTCACCGGTGCTAGCTTGTTGCCATCCAGCTTCTCTGGCTTTCCTCCAGTGGCTTCAAAGGACAGTGTGCTCCTGTGACTGACATTATGTAATGGGATTCCAGTTAGGAAGGCAGACATTTGGACTTGAAATCGTCACCATGAGAGAAGTCACAAAACTGGAAAAGAGAGCAAAAAGAGCTGCAACTCATAATTATTAGCTAAGACAAGTTTGTTGGTTAGTTAGGATTTCTAAAACAAGCAGTGTAACAAATACTTTAGACGTCTGTTTTTGAATAAGAAGCACATTCTGGATAGAGGATAAAGATTAATGCCTCTTATTGTGATACGTCATTAACACACTCGATATCAGTACTTTGTCTGAACATACAGTCTCTAAATTGATTCGTCCACCGATTAGTTGAACCAAACTTATTTCTATCAGTGTATTTAGAGATTTGTGTTACTCACAGTGTTTTATGACAGCTTGTTTAGCTTATTTTCACTGTTAGCATTTTGTCTGCTGTCATGTTGTTGCTTTGGAGCCAGTAGTGACCATACTGGGATGAGAGGGCTGAGTGCCAGGTTATAATCATCCGTAAACTGTAGACATGCAGTGTGAGATACAAATAACTGTTAATTTGTACGAAGTAGAGTCCAACACATTTATCAGCGGGCTGATATTATAGACTTATTATTTGCTTATACAGCTGGTAAATGAAGAGGATGGGAGAATCAGCCTTCCATGTTATCAATGTTGACGTTGCATAGTTTGTCCACCAGAGTGCAGCTTGTCCTGTTGTCATGACATCTTTTGAATGCCATAATCCACCAGACGATCCGAGTCGGGCAGAACGTAAATGAGTAAATGGATAACTACACATAAACAGATTTCAAAATTTTGGAATTTTAGGCAAATCGCTGTCAGTACTGTCAAACTCTAATATTATACACATAAAACACTAAAACTGCACTCAGCAGAACTGAAGCAGAACCACATACATGACAGATTTGGAAAATGCCATACAGAGTGAAGCCAACTGGAACTGGACGTATTGTTGATGACTGACTGCAAGTCTGTGACAGAATTTCTGTATCACAACATAGCCAGCTTTAGCAAAGGGCAAACTATCATCATGGCTATAATTCTGACTTTGACATTTTGATATCATGTGTATGAAAGTGATTTGATAGGCATTGGTAGTATTTACTATTAGATTGGTTCTTTTTTGGGAATCAGAAGCCCCTTATAAGATTTGGAGAAGTTTTCAGTATTCTATTCATATGACAGCAATCAAGCATACCTGCCCACGGTTCGTGCACCTGGATAGTGTTTTAAAAATAACAGGAATAGAGAATAAGGAGGTGCTGCTGGAACCAGATGAACTTAGGACTTTCTTTATGGTTACAGGTTTTGAGAGAGGGAAGGAGGACCTCTTGCCACTGCCTTTGAAAGAGGACTCTCATTCCATATCTAAGAGCAAGGTAAGAAAACTCACTCCACTGAGCTGATGCACCGTAAAGGCTAAGAAGGAATGATGGGTTGCTTCAGTGTGTAATGAGACCAGAGAATAAGGGAATTACTGCACATCTCCTTTCCTTTTCCGAGTCTAGCCTAAGGTGTGAGAGAGCCTACATTGAGATGAATCATACATCGCATACGCTGCTAAACATCAAACATTTATCAACTAAAATTCGGACTCGACTCGTCTTTCAAGCGAGCTCAGCGTGGAGGCTCGTCTAGTTTATCTGTCGAGGTCCTCATCAAATATGTCAGTGCAAACGTGGGTGTCTCGAGACTTCCTCTGAGTCACTGCACAGACACTATGAAATTGTTTTCAAGAAGTATGAAGAGATGATGATCCATGCATGATGGTTAATTTAGAGATTAAAAGAATCTCTCACAGAGAGGCTTGCCAGAAGGAAAACAAGAGTTAAAATAATGTGTGTGTGTATTAAAAACATCCAGATGACATCTTAGATGACTAGTTCAGATGCAGAATCAAGTTCAAGCTGTGGTTTACAGCAGTCCTCACAGGAGTCGTACTCTCAGCAAAATAAATCTGAACGTTTGTGAAAAGTACAAAAGATTTGGAAGGAGGGTTTTAGCTTTGTTGCTTACTATCACGTAACCTCCATCCTGTCACCTACACTGCTTGTGTGTGTGTGTGTTTACAGCTTTAAATAGCTCACACACACACACCTATGTGGCCACTATAGGTCGCTCCGGCTGACATGTGACGGGATCTGGCAGAGACACACCAGCAATTTTAAGCTTTATCCTAGTAGCAGAGCTAAGTTGGGTTCTACCATGGAAACGCATGAGCTTGGTCGGAAAAAGATCTGCTAACCTCAAATAATGTCCCCGTGTTTTAGTAGACTGTGTTGGTTGTGTGATTTCAGGTAACCAATTTGTCATTAAGAGGCAAAACTTTGCTGACATTTACGTTTACACTTTACAGACTACATTAGGCATTTTACAGATTTTTCTTTTAGTTGCCTGGAACAGAAATTCCCAGATTACCAGAATTACTATTACTAAGGGTCTTTAAGGTGACCCCACTGGAAGTCCTCCAACCTTTCAAGGGTGTGTTAACCGTTAGAATGAACAAACATGTGGCTTAAGAACAGGTTTTTCTCATTTGAGTATAAAAATGAAGAATAAAGATCTTGATGTGACATCTCCAAGATCTGCCTTTTCTCTCCTGTGTTCTCAGTCTGAAACAAAGCTGTACAATGGTTCAGACAAGGATGTGTCGGCATCTGGGGGGAAGCTCACCAAAAAGGAGTCCCTCAAGGTAAGTGAGCTCAAAGCAGCTTAATTCTTGCGTATCCAGACGCATAATTCTAAGGGCAGGCATAACGAGTCTTAATGAGGCTCTTTCATGGAGAGTGTTACGTATAGCTCAATCACTGATGCTTGTCAACATGATGATTTACAGTGTTTGTATTCAAACTGCGTGTCATTAGAGGTCATGTTTTTTGTTAAAAGCTCATACTTTTCTTCATGTAACAAATGTCAGAGTGAGTAGGACACAGTATAGTCAAACATGTTGAAAAAAACTCAGAGGTGATGATTTAGTCCTTCAAACTTTACTTTAGTCCACCTGCCGCAGGCACAGTCTTGCAGACCTCCGAATATAAATACATTTCAGCTCCCACAGCTTGCATTAATTTGATGTGCGCTTTTTCCACACTTTAACCTCCTAAGACCCGAACTCTTCCACGGCATGCATTTTTAATTTCTCTTTGATATTTGGGCTGATTGGGACCTGATGAATGTAAAAATGAAGAATTACCAGATTTTTTATTTATTTATTTTTTTACCTAATTTTTGTTTCTAAGAAAAATGAGAGCCACATATGAAGATATTTGTTTGAAATTTCAATAGAACAGTAGCAGCATAATGTCCTCGTAAGTGGATATCAGGCCCTTGTAGAGCAAAATTGCGTATTTTGGTCTAAATAACCCAAAATGTGATGTCCACATATGTGGACGCCAGGTCCTAGGAGGTTAAAGCTGTACTCACAACAGGCCAATACGGTTGAGATTAGCTGACTGTTCTGGCACACAGAATATCAGTTATCCACAGGATTATAGCACAACACTGGAAAATGGAGTGGATGCAACTCAAACTCTACCTTTAAAGACCTGTAGTAGCTTTCATTTCTTGAAACAGATTACTTTCCTGTAGGCTGAGCTGTAGACATTAGTCAGATGGATTGCTTCTTTAATCATGAAAACATTGCTTTTGCAAAAGTGCTTTAGGAATTTTTCTTTTCTTTACTCAGTAGTGTACTACAGCACTACTTTAATTTGAAAAATACATTGTCTAATTAGAATCAGTCTTTTAAGACGATGCTTTAGACCCTAATAATTCATTTCTTTCCGACGAATATTTCTAATCAATTTCATTTTTGGGGGGTTTGTTTGTTTTAATCAAAATCCAGTCGGTACAAATGTTTTCTTTCGGTCAACAACAGGAAGTTGTGTATGTTGGGCCACACTTTAACTGATGATGTATAGAAAACACAGATTTTTAAACCTGTGGTGCACTGGTGTCATGCACATGTGCAGGCTTAAAGGGAGCCATTAAATGTAAAAGAGTGTACTCGACAGTCAAACAGCACCCTGGTGTTAATGTGACAGGGACACAGAGGAGTGTGATTTCACTCATAGTTTTTGTTGCCAAATGGAATTCAGTGAGAAGCCATGTCCACATAATGATGTCTTTGCATTGTCCCGCCCTCTGTGTTCCCTGTAGGTGCAGAAGAAGAACTACAGGGAAGAAAAGAAGAGGGCAACCAAGGAGCTGCTCAGCACCATCACTGATCCTTCTGTCATCGTCATGGCCGACTGGCTAAAGGTGGCGCATCCCACATTCAGTGTCTGCCTTGTGCTCTATATATTTGCATTGACAACTTGCCCTTAGGCCGGCATAAAATATAACAGATTACTTTTGCATTAGGAAAAATAGTGTTCCCAGCTGTAACAGTAAGACAAAGAATAAAAGAATCCCTGCAGGTTTTGGTAGCGTTTTTGAGTACCTGACTTTTTCCTGCAACTGTCTGCAGATCCGTGGCACTCTGAAAAGCTGGACCAAGCTGTGGTGTGTGCTGAAGCCAGGCGTCCTGCTCATCTACAAAACTCACAAAAACGGGCAGTGGGTGGGAACGGTGCTGCTCAATGCCTGCGAGCTCATCGAGAGGCCCTCCAAGAAGGACGGCTTCTGCTTCAAACTCTTTCACCCCCTGGAGCAGTCCATCTGGGCTGTCAAGGTCAGAGTGGACCTTTAAAAAGCATTAAGTCAGTTATGTAAATGATCCTAATGTAGCATCTTTTTAATTAAATTATGATTTTCAGACACCTTTTTAGAAAACTAACAAATAACTAAGAGAGCAACATAATAAACACAACACCATCACAATAATCTAGCTAAGTGTAAATAATAGTAAACACTAAATATTGAATGTTATTGTGCAGCAGGCAAGACTGACAGCGCATGTTCACTATTAAACACATTGTAACAATTTGTTTAAAGCATGCAGCAAGTGCACAGTTAACAAAAACGCTACAAAACTGTTATTTGCTCAAAAATGGTTCCATCATCTCTTAGGCCCCGACTGCATTCTACTTCCTATGGAGGTTTACAGTGATTTGTGTGAAAATTGCTGTGATGTACTCAATGAAAAAATCACCATGAAAACAGTTGACATATAGCATTTGATTATGACATGATTTTTCTCAATATATATTTTTACATAGAAGCCTGCATGTGTTTGTTTGCTAGTCATCAATTGCTGGTATTTTCAGGCATCTAGCGAGTTTATAAGCTACTTTTTATTATGTCAAACAGCAGGCGTATGATCATTTTACCTTAGAAAGTGGTACCATAGCAGTGCCACTACAGCACACTTGTGTTTTTAAACCAGTGTCTGCTGGTTTTGGCTTAATTTTCTTAGAAATGGTTTCCCATTGTTTATAACAGTGTAATCATGAATGCAAAGCCAGACTGGTTTATTATGCAGACAGAGTTTTTCTTGCTGTCCATCGATGAGCAAAGCAGAATAAACTCTTACACATAATTAGGACTGAAAGGGCCCTTCAGTTAAAAACACTCATTTGTCCCCTGCAGTTACAATAGCAAAGCAGATGTGGATGTTAACTGTATAATGAAAGCCATGTCTTTGTTTCATTTAGGACACACACAGAGAAAATTATACATCCAGCCAGCCTATTTCAGTTTTGGCAGTTCTCATTTTCCATTGTCCCCATTTTCAGCTTGCCCTGCTTTCGGTCCACTCCAGTAATTTAGTATTCATCGCTGACCTTGCATTTCAAGCCTCATTTTTCGTTTGTTTGTATTATAAAAATACAAAACCTTGAATCACAATTACCAGTTTGTTTTGCATTACAGCGTTCCTGCTCTCCACTATTGAAATAAGCACTTCACCGGCTCTGTTTCTGTGCCCTCTATGCTCTCTCATTTGCATAATTACATATCTGCGATGCTGGATTGTTTCTGTTTGCGCATGAAATGATTTAAAACGAAAAGAGAAAATATAAAAAACTTGAGATAAAATAAAGAAATCACAATGAAAGACTTTTTAAAAGAAGAAGTAAAACACAGATCAAGAAACTGAGTAACTAGGTGAATGTTTTTAACGTGCATTCCCTTCCTTTCTTTGTGTCTTATTGTTATCAGGGTCCTAAAGGAGAAGCAGTTGGCTCCATCACGCAGCCGTTACCCAGCAGCCACCTCATTTTCCGTGCTGCCTCTGAGTCTGATGGTAGGAGACAGGCTGTCATTTAAAGCCATTTCTCGGACTTTTGTCAGCAGCCGCTTAGACTGACTGATTGAGATAAACTATCAATATGCATAATATTGGCATAAACAAACCTGTATTAGTATCAGATGAATAGCAGTTGATCTGACAGTGAGTGGCCTTCATTGGAAGAGGCACTGATCATCTTTGTTTTATAAACCGTCTGCTATGTTTTGTCTCCGGCACACTGATAAAGGAGACCTGTTCTGCTCATTTCCAGCCTCATATTTATTTTTGTCTTAACTACAGTAGATGTGTATGACTCACAGTGCAAATGAATCATTATTTATCTTATATTGGGTCAAGGTGCGGGCCCTTACTCCATCCTCTGTCTGAAACAAGTATCTGTAGCTGTTTGCCTTCGAGCCCTGTGATCTTTCTTCATTGTTTTTGTTCTTAAAATAGAACATTTGAACAAAAGGTGGGAAAGGCTTATGTGCTGGTAGACAGAATTTTATTCCTTTTACTCTTTTCGGCTTACAGTGATTTCTTGTACATACACTCACTTTGTTATTTAAAAAGTTTAACATAAAACAACATTTAAATGTGTGTACATGTGACAGAAAGGAAAAGCATAATGGGCCCACTTTAAACAGGAACCGGGCAATCGTGGCCTAACAATGTTAGCGTTTCTGGCCACAATCTAATCAAAGGTACATTAACCTTTATTATCTGAATCAGGCTGTTAGAATAATTTGTAATGTAGTTTCCAGGTAGTGATAAAGAAGCAAGGGTGGAATAAGAAATATGGTTAAATGCTCTGTTTGCTTTAATGCCAACATAGGAGACTTTAACTGTGGGTTGAACGTTGAATAAGTTGGGATGTGGAAAGGCTGGAATGGCTGTTTGTTATGAGGGCGGATGTGTGTATATGTGAATCTCAGTTTATGTCTGTGTAAATGTGAGAAAATGAAACAAAAGGAGACTTTGTGATAAATAGAAGGCTGTTCGGAGATACAGCAAGCGTGTCCTCTGTGTCTCTGTCCGTGGTGCTGAAACATCCATTCCAGCCTCTCCATCATCCACTCGGTTACTCGGTCCCTCTCCATGGTGCTGAAATAACTCTCCTGTTTTAGAAAGACTTCCAAAGTGAAAAAGCCTTTTAACTCATCCAGAGTTGATTCTGATGTGTGGTGAGGTGCTGTTGTGATTCACCATGAATAGATTTCATGAAAACAATAATTCACAAAATGGTTTCTGCGTCTTGTTTATCAGCTTAATTCCTGTTTCCAGGCCGATGCTGGATGGATGCCTTGGAGCTGGCCCTGAAGTGCTCCAGCCTGCTGAAGAGGACCATGATCCGTGAGGGGAAGGATGACATGAGCACTGTAGGCACTGGTGGGGAACACTCCATTAATTTCTACAGCCTCCTCAGAGCTCACAACATACACGGTTTCCAGTGAGTAGGAAATGTAATTTACATTAGATTGTAGAGCCCAGCTATTACTGATTTTATGGATTTAAAAATTCTTTCTATGATATTCCCCTGCTTCTTACAGGTTCAATGACAGCGACCATTTGAAAGACCCGGACCTGTACTCGGACAAGTCAGATCGGGAAGGAGAGCAGGACCACGAGGAGTCAGATCCAGAGGGGCTGGAGAAAAGTGAGGAGAGTGACAGCGACACATCAGAGCGTCAGGATGACTCGTACATTGACCTGGACCCAAATGAGCATCTGCGTGAAACCCCATACCTGGAACAGTCCCAGGAAGAGTTAGGAGAGGTATGGAACAGGGGGTGGGGGTGGGAGGCTGCAATTTTGCTCTCCTTTGAACGTCAACAAGAAAAAGCATTGCAGATGAGATGTGATTGTACCACTAGGATACAATCTCCTGGGATTTGTAGCAGCAATTTTCATCTTTAAAACTTCATCTGAAGGCTTGTTTTTAATAAAGTTTCTCACATAATGAGGAGAAATTAGCATGTTCCTCTGCAGGGCTATTGAGCCTGTAACATGGACGAGCTTTGATCGCAGTGTGCGTGGGTGTCTGCGAGGGATGTGAGGATAAGTGTGAAAGTGAAAACACAGATTTCTGTCCTGATGAAATCTAAACGAGACAACTCAATAATTAAACACTGACTGAAGCAAAATGTTTACACCCAAGAGCTAATGAAAGCACCATTTGCACAAAAAGCCATGTGAACTTTAAAGCTTGTGGACATGCATAAAATTTGAAAGTAGCGTTAACAAAAGTAAAAGAAAAAAGTGACAAGTGTCGATTTGTCATATATGTTACAACAGGACACATGCAATTACTTAACCTGTCTGCTGTTTTCTGACTGTGTCCTCAGGCTGGTGAAGCTGCTCAGACAGAAACTGTATCAGAGGAGAACAAGTCTCTGATCTGGACCCTGCTGAAGCAGGTTCGACCTGGCATGGACCTGTCTAAGGTTGTGTTACCCACTTTTATCCTGGAGCCAAGATCCTTTCTGGACAAACTCTCTGATTACTACTTCCATGCAGACTTCCTGTCAGAGTAAGACATTCCATTTACTTTGACCTTTGTGAAACAGGCTTATCAATTGGGAGTAATTTGATGTGAATCAATGGTAATCGGACTTCAGCCTGCAGATAGTGGCATTAGACTGTAAACAAGTTGGCCTGGCTTTGACTTTCAAAAGAGAGAAAAAAAGAGTGTTTGTGTGATGGAGGAGCATCAGTTTAAGCTTTTGCTTCATTCTCAGGGCTGCAATTGAAGAGAATGCCTATAACCGGATGAAGAAGGTGGTAAAGTGGTACATCTCTGGATTTTACAAAAAGCCAAAGGTCAGCATAGCTTTTCTGCGTCAGCTGTTGGTCACATGTTTTGTATGTACATGACCCTAAAATCATGTTTTATGGTGCTTTTGAATTCACAGGGGTTGAAGAAGCCCTACAATCCCATTATTGGAGAGACGTTCCGCTGCATGTGGCTCCATCAGAAGACCAATAGCAAGACCTTCTACATCGCAGAACAGGTAACAACAATACTGCTACCGAGAGCTGCCTGATAGGTTCATCTGTTACACTGAATTTGGCTATGTGAGGAATACATATCAGATAATGTTGACAGGGTAAATCGATGACTGACAGTTTACATTATTTATTTTATAGGTATCTCATCACCCTCCAGTATCAGCCTTCTATGTCAGTAACAGGAAGGACGGATTCTGCCTCAGTGGAAGCATCCTCGCCAAGTCCAAGTTCTATGGTACAAACATGCACAGCACACTCGCTGTTTAACCCTTTAAAGCCGGTCGGAGCGGGCACGCTCTGTTTTGCGTAACTATTTTTAAATCCCGGTAGCTCTGCAACCACGTAAGCTAGCGCAATAAAATTTTTTGCATATGAAACCGGAGGAGTTGTACTTACATCTTATGCCATCAGCTTGTCCTAGTTCACGGTTTCCTTCCACATATAGCTTTGCAAAAACTGCATAAAAAGCACTTGCAGCAACAAAAACATAATATTCCAGAAACAGGCTTTGCCGATCCGATCAGCTGTTCGTAACACTTCCTACGTCCATCAGCACGAACTATCGCATGTCCTCCATGTCCTGCCCAAAACCGGAAGTGACGTCATTTTGCGGAAATGTAGTTTTTTACCATCAGGGCCTTATGAGCCTATACTGGTGTTTTTAAAAGTTATCTTTGACTTTCTGACTTTCTGTGTCGTTTCTGGGATGCTTAGGACTCATATTGCACTGCTGGAAATAGTTTATTTTGATGCACATGCTGTTTTTTTTGCAAATTTGCATTATAATATTTATTTTCATTTTTCCTGCAGTATATAAAAATTGGTGTATTTCAAAAATAAAACTATGAAGACACTTAAAATAAATTTCCTGTGGTGGGGAACTATTTTGTGCAACTTTTTTGTATTTACAGTTTTGAGGGATAAGCCTCTTAAATTTTATAACATAGTTCTAGTTAGAGAAATTTATGTTAAAAAAACAAAAATGATTTTAATTTTTTTTGTAGTTTTTTGCACTTTTTTGCAATGTATGTAATTACTATGCACTTAATGCAGACATATTATTAAAATTTGGGCTATAATGGTTGTATTGATGTATATCAACTTGAAATGCTCCCAAAAATGGCTCTACAGCATGTAAAAATATAAAGTAAGCTCTGGCAGACTTGGTTCTATGGTAGGTCTTAAAGGGTTAATGCTGCTCTAATATTACTTTGACATTTTAGCTCTTTGGTCTATTATCTACTTTTGACTATCAGTACTGTTTCATTGTTTTAGGAAACTCGCTGTCAGCTATACTGGACGGGGAGGCTCGCCTCACTTTTCTCAACCGAGGGGAGGACTATGTGATGAACATGCCCTACGCTCACTGTAAAGGTTCGAATGAATCTTTTTCCTTTCACACGTCACTCATGCTGTGTGAACAGTGCTGTAACATCACTGTTCTGTTGGACATCCAAAGCACAGGGGTGGCTGTAGCTCAGGAGGTAGAGCAGGTCACCTACTGATCGGAAGGTTGGAGGTTCGATCCCAGGCTCCTCCAGCATGCCAAGTATCCTTACTAACTCCAAGTTGCTCTCCGATGCATCCATCGGAGTATGAATGTGTGTGAGTGTAGTTAGAAAGCACTCAGTATAGAGGTAGTCCTTGTGAGAATGGGTGTGACTGGGTGAATGTGGCGTGTTGTATAGAGCGCTTTGAGTACTCCGGGAGAGTAGAAAAGCGCTATATAAGAATCAGTCCATTTACCACATTAGCTCGCAAAAACCTGCCAAATTAACTTTGCTTTGTAGGTGCTGATCTATTTTAGATATGTTTGAGTTTACCTGTAACCTGTGCGTTCTTTTATAAAAACAATCTGCTAGGTATCCTATATGGAACCATGACTCTGGAGCTGGGTGGTCATGTCACCATTGCTTGTGAGAAAACAGGCTACAGTGCACAGCTGGAGTTCAAACTGAAGGTATGGCTTTGTTCTGTAGTTTAAAATACTTAAAAAATACTTAACTAAAGTACTTATTTAATAGTAGTAAATAGTGTGTAAGGGGAGGCCTTTAGGCTTGTGAAGTCCTAGATTTTGTAGTAACTGTTTAAGACTTTGAAAAAAACTCAGACTCACATGATTTTTCTGAATATCTCCTCCACCCTGCCTGAAAAAACATCCCACCCCCTCCAACCACGCCTCGCACCATCATCATTTACCAACTAGCGACAGGTACTTTTATGATAAAGCAAACAGGGTAGCAAATTTGTAAAGATAGTAAAAGTTTAAGAAATCCATTTATTTTGTAATTGCTGCCCCTCAGTTTTATATCCCTAAAGTAGGCAAACAGAACCTTGGGTTTTGTGTACCTTCTGGTACCTTAAACATGTAAGCGATTGCCATTGGCAGTTTCTACAATGTTGTTTTCTTTTAATTGGTCTTCAATGAAAAGAGGTCGTATTAGTAAATTCTCTATGAGTAATAGTAAGTCACAGGATCTTTTTCTCGTACAGTAACTGCAGCAAGTAAACTGCTTTATATCCTTTCCTATTTCTTCTCCTCTCTCCTCTCCCATCCCTTCCTCTCTGCCTCCTCTTCCTTCTCTTTCCTCCATTTCCCGCCCTGTTGTTTCTGTTTTTCCTGCAGCCTTTCCTGGGCAGCAGTGACTGTGTTAATCAAATCTCTGGAAAGATCAAGCTGGGAAAGGAGGTGTTAGCTACACTAGAAGGACACTGGGTAAGACGCATTCTCTGTGTTCCTGTAATCACTGCCTGTTTCATAAAAAACACAGATACAACATGTATCTGTATATATTTTGTATTGTGTCTTTAAAATCATTATTGGATTGATGTGTTGACATTTTGCTAATATTAATTCCTTATATAGAAATGAAATATATAACCAGTAATACAAGTTGCTGTGTTTTCTTCTGGTTTGAGAAAAGCTGGCAGATTTTATCAAACTAGACACGACTTTATACCCACAGAAAAAATTAACTTCTTAGTAAAACCTTCCCTTTGTTAGTTGGGTAATGTTTCAAAACTACCATGTTAAAAGCTATTTTTGTACTTTCCCCCTCAGGATAGTGAGATCTTCATTAATGATAAGAAGACTGGGATAGTGGACACTTTCTGGAACCCCACGACGGAGCTGAGGCAGAGCCGACTGACTCGTTGCACCGTCCCACTAGAGGAGCAGGGAGAGTCTGAGTCAGAAAGGTGAGCTTTGATTCGACTATTATCAGAGTATTGACTGTCAAATGTAATAGATTATCTGAAATGCACTTACTACATTGTGCAAAGGTTTCATGCTTCTGCAAACCACTTTGCAACCCCTTTTGCCAGAGTATTGCTGCTGCTTCTGGATCAGAGCTATACAGCCAAATCCATGTTACTGCACATGGAACTGTAGCTTTGTTTCAGCTGTAGTGGTCCTGATTGAAACAAAGAGTCTTATCTTTTAGTCTTTCATTCATGCTTTGTTTTTCCTTCTCAATCCGGCAGACTGTGGCAACACGTGACACGAGCCATCAACAACAAGGACCAGACCGAAGCCACCAATGAGAAGTTCATACTGGAGGAAGCTCAGAGGAAGTCGGCGCGTGAGCGGAAAGCCAAATGTGAGGAGTGGAGTCCTGCCCTGTTCGAGCAGGACCCCATCACCGGAGAGTGGCATTACAAATATGCCGAGTGAGTGACTCCTCTGTTGCTCGTAAGCGGGCGTGGTTTGAAATCACATTAAATTCAACTGTGTGTTTAATGGAGATAAGAAAGCGTTGAGGTATGAGCTTCATTCATGTCTCTGCTGGGAGATACAGACAAAGCAGAGCTGGTGAAACTGTAGTAAAAATGACAAAAAACAGTTAAGCTTGTGTTCTGATGTGTTCACCTTCTGCTGGCGTCATTGGAAACAGAATTTGCATGCACTGGACGTCACTTCCGGAAGTCTTTTACAAGCATATTTGCAGTCAGCTGGTTTTAAATAGATTTCCCTCTAAAGGTACATTTTATTTTTTGCCTCAGTCTCAGAATTTTTTAGTGTGGCAGGGTGCCATCTAGTGGTGATCCCCTATATGCATAGGTGATGTCCAGTTTACAGTTATTTACTGTTATAATGAGAATTTTTTTGTGTGTAAGATACAGTATGCTAGATGAGAAAGAGGAAAACTGTGAGCGGTATTTATATCAGAAAAGTTATATTTATCCCTCTTCTTTTTCATCCTTATTGTGTTTCTTTGTCTCTATCATCCTTTTCTTCCTCAGCACAAGGCCTTGGGATCCACTCAATGACCTGATCCAGTTCGAGAAAGATGGCTGTATCCAGACCAAGGTCCGACACCGCACCCCTATGGTACGTTCTGGCAGTCTTATTAGTCTGAGTAACCAGGGGCCGCGGAGGGACAATTGCAAATGCCAGGTAGGTTGTCCAAATCGAAAACCGCTGTGAAGCAATGCATCTCGCCGTCTCATCCATCTTCCATCCATGCATCTCAAAGCACCCTGCGCACCACCTTCATTGTGACTTCTCTGTGTTGTCTTCGCGGTGCTGCCACCACCATCGTCGCTTCTCCTCCAATTTATTGTGATGTTTTTTTTCTTTGTGCCACCACCTTTATTTTTACCTTTCTTGCTGTTCGCTCTCAATGCGACGGAAGGTCTTGTCAAACTGCATGCTGTAGTAACTGGATGACAAGGCATTCTTCCTTTGTTCACTCTGAAGAGACGAGCATTGTTCAGCATGAAGGAGTACATGAGCAGTATTTGGAAACATTGTTTGGCTGCAGGCTCTTCCACACATTGTGAAATTTCAGAATAGTATTAAAAAGTTCAACAGAAAGCAGCAAAATTCTTCCACATGAACAAAACATCACTGCTGGAGCTCAGACTGGAACTTTTACTGTTATTTAGCTCTTTGTTTTGTTTCAGTAGGTGGCTATTTCTCCTGATAGCTACGTTGTGCACAACCTATCAGCACCAAATAACACTCAAAAAGTTAGAATCTCATTTAACTTAATGTAATAATTCGTGGCTAATTATTTATTTTAGGATGTGGACGAGACCAAAACAGAGATAAAAGGAGAAAAAACTTTTTTAGTTTTTTAAAATTTGCAAAACGTGAAAGTGGTCATTTCCTACATTACACCCAAAAGCAAGAACCATTTCACCATCATCAGTCTAATCCTGATCGTCACGCCTTCCTCACCCAACTCCATTCTGTTTTTGTGCAGTGTTTGTTGGACTCTTAAATTTGCTAGTTAGTCGTAAGAAGAGGCTAAAGGTTTCTGTGGACCAGTCAGTCTGGCCTCTTTGCATCCACGTGTGTTCAGAGTAACCACCTGCCAGGAGCCAAAGCTGATCTGAAGTTTGTCCCTGGTGGATAAATCGGTCACCATAAGTGCTTTCAGGCTTTTGCTTAACTGTTGCCAAATGTTGTCCAACAGGGCTGACGCTGTCCCAGGTTGGAGTCAGTCACGCTTCTGTTAGGCAAACTTTGACATGCTTTTCTATGGCCCAGATCTTTACCCGGCAGAGTTAAACATCTGTGGAAGAAATGATTTGAATAAACAAGCTCAAGGCAGGTTTGTTCATTTGGGATGCTGAGTATGTGTTTTTTGTTGACCAGTTGAAATTAGCCTAACAGCATGCCTCGCACATCCACCGTTTGCATCAACACTAAATAGCCTGTTTGTCTGTGTGTTTATTTTGGATTTGTCAGTCCAAGATGCTGAAATTTGTCTTCTTTTCTGACACGCTTGTGTATTTATCCACACATGTGCCGACAGGTAACGGTGCCAAAGAGGAAACACAAGAGTGACAAGCCCAAGAGCCCAGAGAGCGGCTGCTCCTCACCTGAACCCGACCACCAGGACTCATCCGGCAGCGAACGTGAGCCACACACACTAAAACTCACATCTAAATACGCACATACGCAGGCTGAACAGTCAATATAGTCAGTCAACAATGTTCATTGACAAAATTTATACCTACAGCTGTGAATTTATTCATCTAAATGTCTGTTGTTGCTCTTGTTAGATGAGGAATTTGTGATACAGGTAATAAAGGGTCTTGATGACAACAGCTTTGCATATGTAGATGTTGCTACTGATGAGAAATTAGACTTTGTGACACACCCATGAATCATATGACTCATGTGTACAAACGCTTAGAAGCAGTCTGACTTTAATACATACATCTGCATTATGTAAGTGCCCATGCGTTTATGGTTTTAAACTTGTTTTGCTCTACTTTATCGCAGGACACAAAAGCAAGCATAACAATCGGCTGAGGAAAAAAGGAGCAGACCTCAGTGAACTTCAAAGTGCCATTGAATCCATAAAGCAGACGCAGGAGGACATTAACAGGTGGGAAGTATAAGTCACACTGTAAGGCGACTGTGGTAATACGCTGGACCTTTTAGCACTCACACGTAGCATCTGTGTGTTTGCAGGACCATCACCGTGCTGCGGAGTCGTGCAGCGAGTCGGGTGGAGGGCAGCTCCTTCCTCCAGCAGCGTGACTACATCATCATCATTTTTCTCATCTTCCTTCAGGTCCTGATCAACTACATCTTCAAGTAGCAGCCATACCCCCAGAGACAGTGATGTCCTCACACATGGGGGCGGACTCAGACTTTGACCTCTCACAGTTAGTGACTTCAACAGTCCTCTCCAACTCTCTTCTCCTCTGTCTTTATTAGACTCACTTACATGTATCCAGAAAAGCAGACTCTTCAACACAAAGAGAGACTTTTTAAAAACATATTTATTTGGAACCAGTCTTTTGGAAAATCTGGAGAGATCCTCAGATTTCAAAGTGCAGAGGAGCAGCGGTAAGGAGAAGTCAAAGGCGAGAGTTTGGTGTGAATAAATCTTGACTGCCACCTGGAGGCGTGTTGATTTGCCTTGATGTAAGAGGCAGAGACAGCAGCCATTTTTAACCTGTTGTTTGTTTGTTTGTTTTTCTGATGGAGTGAAATTACTCTGTCGGTTCACATTTCACCTCAAACAGGTAACCGTTTACCACACAATCAAGGACCACAACTCAGATCGTAACAGAGGACAAATAGATCTCTGATTTTAATGTTTTTGTTTTTATTCTTTTGCTTCTTCACTTCGCGTATCCTAAACTAGCGATGAGGGAGATGGGGCTGGGGGACGCAGTCCAGTCTGTGGGACTTTTGTTTTTTTTATTGTAACGGCTGGAGATTCCACACGCGGAAGTGGCAGCCGCGACAGAAAACACAAGGGACATTGTCGTAAGGAATTAAAGCTATAATTTCTGCTGTATAATAAAACTCCACATTTGTCATACAAAGTCAGTGTTTAAAAGAAAAGTCAGACATTTGACACAATGTCATTGTATACTGTAGGTAGCATGTACAGACAGGAGCAAGGTTAGGACACTAGCCCTATGTATTTTGTATTTTGTTTTAAGGCACAAATGCACTGGAAATGTCAGATGTTTGTATGATTTATACACTTTTTATCTGTGGACATGAAAATGCTTTTACACTTCTTTCTCATCAACAGGAGGAAAAAAGATACATTTCTTTTGGCCGTTTCAGTGATCACTGCCCTAGATTTCAGGTAAAAGCAGGTGACATGTTTTTATCTGAGAGCTCACTGTAAGAAGCTGGATTTAGCAACTCTAATGAGTCAGCCAGGCTGAATGATGTAGTCGCTCCTCTCAATGGAAGAGCGCAGGAATTAAGTTGACTTTCTTTGCCGAGATAAGCGATGGGATTGGCCAGCAGCTGCTTGGTAAAAAGAGCAAGCGTGGGTAATGGAGTCTGACCAGAAAAGCTCACTAGTCAACATATTTTATCTTATTACGTCTGCACAAAAACCAAAGTGTATAAGAGTCCATAAAACCAGCAGGGGACCTGAGCGGTTCCCTACTGTGGCTCAGTATTGGTAATAATCCACTAGCCTTCAAAGAGCTGGTCAGCTCTTTAGAGCCCCCTTTGGTGGTATTTGATCTTCTTATCTAATGTACAGCATAAAAACGGAGTGGGTATATTTCCCAAACTGAGCTGGGACTACTCCTTCAGAGAAAATATTAAAATTGCATACATGAGCTGGCCTAATGGTCTCTATATATGAATACAGCCTGCAGATCAGGCTACAGTTGAGCAAACTTGCCACTTCGTACAGCGCCTTCATGACGAGTCCAGTTGAGAACATCAGTCACCTCGTTCCAGTGCTTTTGAGCCCCAAATACTAACCAGGACAACTACATTAGACTCTTTAGTAAGTTACTAGTAAGAGGAGGATGTAGACTCCTAAACCGTCTTCATAGTAAACCATTCCAAACGTACGCAAGTACCAGCCAAGCTCAGTGTGTAGCGTAGGAGTCGATCCTTTTCACTGTGTAAATATCTAACGGCATTTCAACACCGAGGTTTGCAATACAGACACTTGCTCTGTGCACAAACCATTGCTTTTAACCTTGTGTGTCAGTCTCTCCACTGCTCTGTAGATACACAGGGATGTAGGCGATACAAAAAAGAAGTTACTATTGGGATGCACAATTAGAATTCCCATTTAAAAAAAGAGAGAAAAAAAAGGATCCCAGTGACCTCGATGATACAGAGGTGTAGAAGTTACATTGCGGTTCTAGTCTGTTGCCTTTGTCTTTGGACATGCGGATGCTGAAATTAGTCTCAGAGATGGTTCGTAATGACCCCCGCACTCATCCAGCTTTACAGTTTAAAAGGTTACAGCCCTGTGAGGACTGCGTTTAGCATTACCGCACATAAAAACAACTCCCAGCAATCTGCTAGCAGTAGCAGTGGTATGGCAGTGGTGTAGTCATATGTGATTGATTCGAGGATGAAGGCAGCACATCAGAACCCCGCTACCTGACCTTCTGACAAACAGCGTATCAGGTGCTAGTAAGTAAAACCAGTCTAGGTCATTCAGAAAGATCCAGACCGCTTTGTGGACCATAGCTGAACATTTTGTATATCTCTTCGCCTGTCATGATGTTAGCCTTGTTGAAGTTTACATATTTTATTGCCTCCGCCGTCAGCAGACTGTTAAGCGATTTAAACTTTGTAACTCCCACACAGGTATGAAGAAGGAATGGTAGCATTGGCAAGAGCCAGCTATCCCCCCCCCCTCCACCCCCACCCCCCCGAGTTACCCGGCTGGCCCGTGTGCGTATCTGTGTTTTTGTGCATCGTCATTGCCTCAATCGCTCATCTTAAATTGAGAATCTAGATGTTAGAGTTTGGAGAAATAAGTATATACCAGTGCCTTTTAGAGTGGGACTGTGGAGGGGGTATTAAGTGTAGGCAGTGGAGGTAAAAGAGGATAAGCAGTGGGGTGGTTTTTGGGGGGGAAGGGGCACAGATATAGCCAGAGTATTAAAGGGGACCTATTCTGGTATTTTATAGTTACATTTAGTCATTATTAATGGAATTATTTCATAATTCCTACTTAACTCTGTCCCTCACTTCCTGCTGTGTGTGTGAAACTGCTGGTTTTAGCTCTTGGGACTTTCCCTGAACATCCATTCAATTCTGATTGGCTACCCCTGTCTTCTACAGACTAACATTGTGTTTGTAAGCCCCACCTCCTCCTCAAGAAAACTTGGGAGTGTTCAGAGCAGTCTCAAGTCTGAGCTGTGGACTCACAGGGAGTACACTTACGTAAACATTGGTCGTGTTTAAAATGAGCGTCTGTTATTGGGAGGAGGTGTAATAGGTCCCCTTTAAGGTGATGTAATAATGAAGGGAGCGGTACAGTTGGGGTGAAATGGGACTCTGTTGTTTGAGTGGATGTGCCATACAAAGCCTTAGAAATGAGTTCTGAGCTCCACAGGTCGCCACCCCACCTGGCTTCTCCTGCCTCCCCTCCTGAAGCGTTGCCATAGAAACGCACCCTTTCAGTTTCCGGATGCCGATTCCTGCCACAGGAGAGAGAGGGAGTGAGGGAGCGAGAGCCCTCCTCTTCACTGTCGTCCTCGTCTCTCTCGCTCTGTAACGCACCAAATTCAGAGGGAAATAAACATCTGTGTTGTCAGTTGTTGTCACCGTGTCTGTAAATTAATACATTTTATTTATTTATTCCTCTTTTATATTTGGATTCATTTTTACTTTTTTTTCTTGCTCATAGCTTTAGGTCACTGTTCTTCTTCCTTGTTCTATGATGTTTTGTTTTGTTTTGATTGATTGATTTTAAATTCACGCACAGTTGGTTTTGTTTTACTCTTCGTTACATCAGCGTACACATGGTCAGCTCCCACTGTTCCTCACCCTGAATACTCACACACTTTGGGTTGTTTTTTTTTTGTTTTTTTCATATCCGAGTACCTGAATATATTTACTGTGTCTCCATGGCAACTATAACTTCTTGGAAGTTTATGTTCACATGTAACATAACACAAAATAAAGACAAATGGACAAGTGACGTAAGGTCTTTGTTTGTATTTGCTGCAAAGACACATTATCCAAACCAAATGTTGTGACGTTTACGTGTTTATACTGAATTTAATGAGATCATCACATGTTGTGTGTGTTTTGGTTACTGCATAGAAGTTCACAATGGGAATAATGTGTCATGTAGAACGCTCCGAAGTGAAGGTGTGGTCGAAGACATCCAAATGCAGACCGAGATGCTGAGCGGCTAGCTTAGAGAAAATAATCGAAATAACATCAGCAAAGCAAAAAAACCCCAAAGAGGACTGGTTTACATGTATTTTTATATGGTCATGATGGACTGTGTGACTCCAGTCTGGACAAGCCCGATAAAGTCTGTCATTTCAGCTGTCATGCTCCTAACATCCACACACCCAAGGACAACAATTTCCAAATATTACGAATAAATATTTGTGAATGCAGCCCTCATTCATTCTGTTTATTCCCATTTTTAAATTATCCCCTGGTTATTTGATTTGTTTGCACAGGTTTATATTTCAGCTGATAAAACTACCAAGAGTGATTTGAAAGCATTTAGTTCAGTGTAAGTCAGCTGGACTTCCATTAGAGGGCAGTGTAAAGCCTTCTTCCAGCATAACTCCAACCCCTAAGCCACCCACCCCACCTACCCAACAGTAGTTTTAAGGTATGAACTGACACCGGGCTGTTTCATTTCATCACAAAGAACATAAGCCACGGCTATAACAAATGAATCAAGATGATTACACTATTGCACATGTATGCCATTACATGTGTCACAGGGCACATAAACATATAACAGTCATTTCATTGCAGTGTTTTGGGTTTTTACTGTAGTGGTTTACACATTCGCCTAACAAGCGAAAGGTCCTCGGTTCATTTCTGAGAGATGAAGCGCATCATTGGGGTTTGCGTCAGGAAAAACAGCCGGCATAAAAATCTGCCAAATCAAAAACGCAGATCTGCTTCCTGTGATGACAGCTTGTGAATAACGCAGCAGCTTTGTATTAAGCCTTTTGCAAGTTTCTGTAATGGTGTGTGAGATTGCTACTTATTTTAGTTCATTAAAAAGATGCCTCATCTTTGAAAGTGACTTCCAAGTTGCACACTTCCATTGAGTAGTCATCCGTTCTATCATTTCCTCTTCCAAGGACGTTGGTGAGGGTTGACAGAGAAGGGCTGTCCTTCCTGTCCCTCTCAGATAACTGCAAAACATCTGATATCAATCCCCAACCTGTACCTGTGCTGCTCTGCTCTGCTCTGTTCTTTTGCATCATCACTGATCAGTCAATGAAGGGAAGGAGGGAGGTCGGAGTGAAGCAGGGAGTCACTAAGAAACCGGGACTAAAAGGAGTTCAGATTTTAAAAAGGAATGAAGATGTAAATCTCCTCACAAAGGTGAGAGGTAAACTGCCAAGATGTATCCTCTGGACAGAGGAAAGAAGGCAAGGAGACATGGTGGGGCAATGGGGAAGAACAGAAAAGCATTCAAAGGTGTTCTGCAAAGAGAGAGGAGGCAAAGAAAAGCGAGTTATATGTGAGGCTGGACCATAAGGGAGGAGAACGGGACTTGTATTGATAGAGATCAGGCTGGAAAGGATGTCCAGCAGGTTAGGATGATCAAGGATGGAGATGGAAATGTACTAACGAGTGGAGAGTGTGTGCTGGGAAGGTGGGAGGAGTACTTTGAGAGGCTGGTAAAAGATGAAAATGAGAGGACAGATGGAGGATGGTGAATCAGGAAGTGCAGGAAATTAGAAGGAGGAAGTGAGAACAGCTATATAGGGGATCTAGAGAAAAAGGCATTTGGTCCACATAACATACCTGTGGAGGTATGAAGATGTATTTTGTTGTCAGTTCTAACATTTAACATGCTTCTCCACTTGTATCTTTGTCCCTGTAGAATGATGGACTTTAAATTATAAGGAAATGGCTTTAAAACCTTCCCAGACTGATAGACTAAGTTGCCGATAACTTTTCCTTCCAAGCATCGCGTTAGAGACCTAAGTGAGAAAATGCTGGGAGGCAATGTCAAATGTAAATAAAAGAAGAATGAATGAAGAAGAATATAAAACATTTGTTTTCAAAGTACAACATAGAAATCATATCAAAAGCTTAAACTGAGACATTCTCACATTTATGAAACATATTTTATGATTTGGGTAAAAAATGTAGGATGTCTTAACTGGGTCACAGTTAATTTAAGAATGGACTGAGGCAAAGTGAAAAATCGTTATGTGCTCAGAGTAATTCAAATGTAAAATTGTTCTTGGAAAACATGGATACTACACCCTCCAGGCTAAAGAGACCTCCCGGCTTATGAGTGCTAACTTAAAAGCCTGCGACGCTGATTGTATGGGGGGGGGGGGTACATACTTTTGTGACATACGAATTTAAAATCGAGCAACATTTAAAATGGTGCATTTACTGGGTTTAAACATTTCAGTGATGGGGACGGAGAGGGAGTCTCCTAGTAAATCAGCTTGCAGGAGCGGTCACAGAAAAATGATCATAGAAAGAGGAGGGATTCTGAAACAGAGGTGGTTATTGCATGGGTGAGAGGGAGGAGCTTGAGAATCGTGAGCAGGTGAATGACTCTCCTTACTTTGCAGGTCCAAGTTAGCAAGCACTGAGGAGGGGAAGCTTCTTTGGGGCAGGCAAAAAGGGAGGGAGACGGAAAATATCCAGGTGGGTTTGAACCAGGGAATGCAACACCTCTAAACACAGGGAAAACAGAGTTACACAAGGAAGAAGCAACTAGCATACATCTCAGAGGGTCAGGCTAGTTACCGCCTTAGTGAGCATAATAAACTGGCGAGGAAAGGCAGGTTGCACAGGTTTAAATCGCTCTCCCGCTGATTGCTTGCAGATTGGATTGCAGGTGAGGCAGGGGAGGTCCCATCCAAAAGGGGAGGACCCGCAGCCACAGATGGAAAACCTCCAGACACTCCAACGGACCATGACACTTTTCTTTTCTCGTGTCTTCAATTTTCTGATCTACGAGTTGATTTTTCTTTTCCCCACTTTGAGTTGAAATACTGCATACTGACAAGGATAAGCAAATTGTATATTTTAATAATTTATTGAACAAAAATATATGAAAACAAATAAGTTAGTACAGAACTTAAGAGTTCAGCTTCAGCTTTAAAACAAATGGCCTCATCAAGCTCTTTGGTGGAACACAGAATTTAAAGTTGCCCACTCCACTGAAGCAAACACAACATTCCCACCACCACACCAAGTCATTTCATCACATAGACTTCTTTTGCCATACAAACATATTTTGACCAGTAGTTTGTCTAAGAAGAAATAAATACTGAGTCTAATGTTTTGGAAGAAGAGAAGAGATAATCAGAGGGGTGGAGTTTGCACCACCTTCATCAAAACAAGGACTGAATAATGGGTAGAGTTTCTCAGTGAAGTTACAGCCAGTAAAGGAGTAGATGAGAGCTGCTGCTCCTACATCATAAAAAGACACCAGACCCTCTTCATAGTCCACAAACACCCCCACTTTCTGTGGTTCTGCTTTCAGACTGAGACAGATTGAGGGGCCAACAACAGCTTTGTACTGATTTCCATTTCTCAGCCGAATGGTCCAGTGGCCATTCCTGGGGCACAGTGGCTTTTTCTCTTTCCTGTTTATTGACTCGTTGGCCACTCCTAAATCCCACTGAGTTTTTTCATTGACCTGAACTTCATAGTAAAATCTTCCTGAGGAAAACCCCTGCTTTCCCAGAACATTTGCATAATAAATGCATCTCTTGGGGGTCTCGGAGAAATTATGCCTTTTGTTACAACTAGATACTTGTTTCCCATCATCGGACAGGACGAGGTTAGGATGTGCTGTGTCGGGATCCAGAGTCACATCCACTGCGTACTGCTGAACCCTCTTCAGCTCCACATCATCATGCAGCTTCTTCATCTCTTTACTGAGTGTCTGCTCCAGCTGAGCAACAGCTTTCTTCACAGTCCCCTCGTATGACGAGTGAACTGTGACCTCGGTCCAGTCTTTGGTGGGTGGAACAGGGTTCAGGGATGGTAAACTCTGGAGAAACTGGAGGTGGTCTCCAGTGTGTGAGAGCTGCTCCAGCTCAGAGATGTTCATCCTCAGCTCAGACACTTCTTTCTCCAGCTCTTTGATGAAGCCTTGAGCCTGGCTCTCTGTTGTTTTCTGCATCCCTTCGATCACACCATCGAGCTGATTCCGACTTTCTTCTATACACTTGATCAGACTGTCAAATATTTGCTCACTTGCTGTTTTCTCTCTCTCTGCAGCTTCCTTGCTGCACGTTAACAATTCTCTGAAGTTGTTTATTTTCTTTTGTCTTTCTCTGATCATCTGATGAATTCTACCCTCTCTTGCTTCCACTTCGGCCTTCTTTTGCTCATATTCTGTTTTCAAAGGAATGGTGAGATGTCCCTTGTGATTGGACTGCTTGCAAAATTCACACACTGGCATCCGGTCAGTCTTGCAGAAGAGCTCTAAAGGTCTGTTATGCTCCTTACACATTCTGTCTTCAAGGTTCTTTACAGGATCAATCAGCTGATGCCTTTTCAGGCCTGTGACTCTGTGATGAGGCTCCAGGTGAGTCTTACAGTAGGAAGTCAGACACTGCAGGCAGGACTTCACAGCCTTCATCTTGGTTTCACTGCACACCTCACATGAAACTTCTCCTGATTCGGCTTGCTGTTCCTCTGCTCTGCCATTTTTCTTTACGGTGGACTGTTTGAACATATCCACCATCTCAGATAAGATGGTGTTGACGCACAGCTCTGGTCTGCTGTGGAAAACCTTAACACACAGTGGACACTGACAGCAGAGACTAATATTCCAGTTTTCTGTGATGCAGTTCTTGCAGAAGTTGTGTCCACACGGGATGGTGACTGGATCAGTGAAGACCTCCAGACAGATGGAGCACAGAAACTGATCTTCAGACAGATAGCTGGTTGCCATGGTGTCACACTGAGAGCAAAAGTGAAGGTGTGACTGGCAGCAGTAAATTTAAAACGTTTTAAAGTATGCACCAACATTTTGTTGAATAATTTTCAAAGAATTCTATGAGTTGAAATCTTTGAATTAAGAATGAAAGCAAAACTATTCAGGAGACAGATTCACATCTTGTAATATGCTGAATATGTGTGAATGCTGGCTGTTTAAACAGCTCTTTGGATTAAAATAAATCTACTTGCGCGTACTTGTCGAAGATTTAGTCGTGTCAGCGACACTTTACTGGAAGTTTTTCAGAGAGTTGTAAGGATCAGCCTCACCTTGGGTTCAGATGAGTCTTGTGTTTACTTTCATTTTTCCTTCAGTCATGTTCTCATGTTTCCTTCTTTCCAGTATAGCTCCGCCTCTCACTGCAGGTAAACTGTCATCATTTTAAGACATAGTGCTCTTTGACGCAATGTGAATAATATTATTTCAGATGAATTACATTTATTTATTTATTTATTTATTTTTTTGTTTCACACATGGTACAGCAGTAATGCATTCCCATACACAACCTTCCTTTCAATTAAAGTAACACTGTTTCCATGCATGAAAAGGAGCAGGAAGAAGAATAAATTCTTATTGATACCTGCCCCCTATCTGTGATAATACAAGTAGGCAACCAAAATTACACTATGACAATTTTCTGCACATAACAAAACAAAACAAAGCAAACAGAACAATATACTCAACAATGAGCAATACCACTAAATATCAAACCAAAGGGATCATTTTTCTACAATTAAATTCTATTCTTTTCAACTTCTTCATATTGGTTTATCATTTTATTCTTATAGCAGATTTTAAATTGAGAAACATTTATACAACACTTAAGATGATCACTGAGAGAATTCCAGTTTCTTATGCCTATGACTGTTGGACACATTTGCCTTTGTGTGGTTCGAGCAAACCGGTGCTTAAAATAAAACTTCCTTCTGCCGTCCCCATTTTCTGAACACAATACAAATAAACTTTGTAACTTAAGAGGTAGTGTTTTATTTTTTGCCCTAAACATAATAGTTAAAGTCTGTAATTTCACTATGTCTTCTAGTTTTAACAATTTCGATTTTATAAACAAATTATTGGTGTGTTCTCTATATTTAACATTATGCATAATTCGAAGCGCTCTCTTCTGTAATAAATATAATGGTTTCATATTAGTCACGTATGTATTCCCCCATACTTCAACACAATAGCTCAGATAGGGTAGAAACAATGAAAAATATAATATTCTCATTGTCTTGTAATCTAATATATATCTAACATTACCCAGGATATAAATACTTTTAGCCAACTTTTTTTTAACATGTTCAATATGTGATTTCCATGTTAACTTGTCATCCACTATTACACCCAGAAAACGGAAATCTGTCACTCTTTCAATTAATACTTCCTCTATAGATAATACTATCTCTTCCTCCTTTACACGGTTTCCAAATATCATAAACTTTGTTTTTTCCAAATTCAGTGATAACTCATTTACATCAAACCATTTTTTTAATTTTTTCCATTTCAATAACCATAATTTTAGCCAATTCTTTCAAGTTCTCTCCGGAACAATAAAAATTTGTATCGTCTGCAAACAAAACAAAATTCAACATTTTTGACACATCACAAATGTCATTTATATATAAATTAAAAAGTTTTGGTCCTAAAACAGAACCTTGAGGGACCCCACATTCTATTTTCATTCTATCAGATGAATTGCCTAAACACTGCACATACTGAAACCTATTATCTAAATAGCTGCTTAACCAGTTCAATACTATTCCTCTCACACCATAAGTTCTTAACTTAGAAATCAAGATGGAGTGTTGCAGAGTGTCAAAAGCTTTTCTTAAATCAATGAATACCCCTATAGTATATTTATTATGATGTGTTGCTGATGAAATGTCTTCAATAGTATTCATTAATGCTATTGCTGTTGATCTGTTCCGTCGAAATCCGTACTGACTTTCGCTTAGCAGTTGATGTTTTTCAATGAAACTATCAAATCTTTGTGCAAAGAGTTTTTCAAGCACTTTAGAAAACTGTGATAGCAATGATACTGGTCTATAATTATTAAAACTATGTCTGTCTCCCGATTTATAAAGAGGCTGGTAGCATAACAGCCCTGCTACCAGCACCAGGAGTTTCTCACTCCTAGCTGTAGATTTTGAGTTGTCTTCTTACCCAAAAGACAAGAATATAGAGAACGAGAAAATAAATGAAGCAACCAAACAATCAAATGTTTTTAGGTCAAAATCAGGCAATGAAACAAAAAAAACAAAACAAAAAAAACCCTGGTTGAGATAAGTTCTACAATATATATTATATATGAACCTACATTAAGCTGAAGATGGAATCTGTACTGTTTCTCTAATCTTTAGCTCTTTCATTCATTCATGGCTTTGGCATTTCAGTGTCACAGCTCCCCTCCTCCTGCCTTCAATCTTCACTGCAATGCTCAGCTGTCCAGCCAAATCTCCCTGTTAACATATGCAAAACAGACGCACCCTTTTAAAAACAGAGGCTTGTGTGCAAGCTTTACTAGCACCATGCTAACTTCCTGTTGTGGAACAAAGCTACAGGCTTCTTGATATAATGATACAATACGACTTAAGATTAGACCACAACCAGTATCTTCACTTTTTACATAATAAGGCTCTCCTCTTGGCATATTTGATCAAGTTGTATTGAATACTATCAAAGTAATTATTTCTGGCATCTTGATCTGTCCTTCAAGAGATCGACACATTAGCCAGCTATGTATTGTTATTGGCAGAGATAATTAGAGGAGTTTTGTTTTTTACATGGAACAAAACAGCCAGTGTCAGCCTGTTTTACCTTCTGACCCCGGTCAGTGGATTGAGTCTTCTAGCTGCATGCCATAGTATCCTTGGGCAAGATACTAAACCCAGAGTCGGAGTGTGAATCTGTGCACAAATGTTAGACAAGGGGCTGAGGGGTAGAAACAAGCACCTGCATAAATGTGTGTGTGTGTGTTTGGTTGTATGAGGCTAGTGGGGAAAAGCACTTTGCATGCTCTGTTAGAGCAAAAAGGCATTATATAAGTAACAGTCCATTTACAATTGACCTTAAAAATTTACCTTCTGCACACTGTGTTTATATATTCTAGGAAGTGCCTAAGCTTCAGAACACTCTTCTCTTCTCTTCTCTTCGGGATCTACTGAATTTTAACGGTTTTCTCCTCAAATTCTTAAGTTTCTTCTTTACCTCATCTTTCAAAGCAAAGATGGGATGTGCTTCTTACTTTTCTTGCTTTCAAAGCCCATGTCTGAGAGCAGATAGACAGTTATAACTAACTCACACCAGACACTGATGATCCAGTGCTTTGTGAGGCAGACCTTGCTTTTTTTGGATAATATCAATATCTGTATCAAAATACATTTACGAGTCCTTTACGGGTCTAGCAATTGAAATAAAAAAGAGAATAAGCATTGTAGTGGTCTTTGGATCCTACCAACTATATTTTTTATATGGGAAAACAAGGAAAGCCCTCCTTCACCACTAACTAAAGTTCTGCTGCTCATGTTTATGTTGTGTTAAGTTTGATATACTGTATATTTTTAAGGAGAGTTCTTTGTTCTAGGATTAAACAAACTGACAAACAAATATGTACAAACAAGCTGCTGACCTTCTTCAAATGGATTTTACTTTTACCACTACACTGACATCTGGACTACATTATCCAGAAAGAGTAAGGAACCACCACTGCTTTCAGTCTTTATCTATTAGCACAGCCTTTCTGTTTTCTTCCCAACCAGGGGACATTTTTAATGCTCATTCAAGCTAGTGAGAATTTCTTTTCAGCATCTTTGGAAAGAGCTGCTTATTTGCCAGTAGGAGTTCCTGTTCATGCAAAAACAAACAAACAAAAAGTATCTTTGGGTATTATGCTTCTGAGGTAATTATTTCTTTGCTTAGTGGTTACTGTCTTATGCAAAATACTGAACAAGGGATTCATGGACTAGGTTTAATGAAAGCATCTGAGTAAAGCTGCCACCCATGCAGTGCTGTTGAATGCTAAGATTGAAGATGGGGTACTGACATTAAAAGCTGATCCATTATCAGCTGATGGGTATCCCTTCAACCCCCTCCTCTACTCTCCTTTCCACTCTGTCCAATCACAATCTCTTCCCTCTTCATCCAAAAATTAAATTCGGCTCATCTTGATGCTGAATGGGTGGGATGTCACTGTTGCTAGGATACATCATTCTGGCAACTGGGTGCTTTCCTTGGAGGCTCAGAGGAATAAGAGAGGAGGGAATAAGAAAGGGCAGGTAATGATTGCAGGCGGAAAAGAAGCAAGGAGGACAGCAGTAAAAATAATTGTTTAAAGGAGATGAGGGGTAAAAGCAACAAAGAGAAAGTAAGGAAGATCGTGGGAAAGAACAAATGACCTAACAGAAGGAGTAATCGGAAAGGAAGGAGGGCATAAAGAGTCTTAAAAAGCACTTGCATTATGATGCTTTGGCAATTTTGTCCTGCCATTAAAAGCCCTGTTTGAGAGTGAGAGGTAAGAGGTGGAGTAGGACAAAAGGACAAAAAAGAGAAGGAAGAAAAAAAAGGAGTGATTAAATAGCAAAGTGATATCAGAAGCAGGGAAAAGAACAAAGTGGAAAGAGGGGGAGGTGATAAATAATAATGGAAACAACTTGTGTTTGTTTTATCATTATGCAATCTGCCTTTGTGTAGTCATCATCCTTGTCCTTTGCACAGAATCCTCCCCTTTGGCATTTTCCTGGCAACTGGCTGTCAGACTGATGTTGCTGAGAGTGACTCAACAGTAATATTTTGCATTGCTAAGTGCTGTGAAACAGGTCAGGTACAAATGCTGGCTAGCTGGATTGAGATTAGAATACCACTGATGCTGTTAAAATAGGTACAGTGGGGAAAATAATTAATTGATCCTGTAATGAATGTGTAAGTTTTCTTACTTACAAAGAAATCCATCCATCCATCCATCCATCCATCCATCCATCTTCTTCAGCTTTTCCGGGGCCAGGTCGCGGGGGCAGCAGCCTAAGAGAACAGAAGCCTAGACCTCCCTCTCCCCAGCCACCTCCTCCAGTTTGGGGAACACTAAGTAATTTCCAGAAGAGCCAAGAGACATAATCTCTCCATGTGTCCTGGGTCTGCCCTTGGGCCTCCTCCCCGTGGGACATGCCCAGAACACCTCACCCAGGAGGCATCCTTGTGAGATGCCCGACTCAATCCCCTCTGCAATTCGCTTCCTTATCATGGTGAAGGGGTTTTCTTGTCCCAGGAATTCCATGGGTTACGTTGTCTCGTGTAGGGTTTCCCATGGCAAACTGGTCCTGAGTGAGGGAACAGACAAAGAGCGATTCAGAATACCCCAATGAGTAGAACACGAAGGGAGCAGTTCACCCTGCCCAGGATAGGGTTACTGGGGTCCTACTGGGGTCCAACAATCTTGAAAAAACACATTGCATAAAAGTCAGATATTGATTTGCATCTCATTAAGTATGAGAACTAAGTATTTTAACCTAGAAAGAACTACTGATTACAATCAACCCGTCAATCAATTACAGACATTCCTGATCTCAGCCCATTATGTATTTAAATCACACCTGTCCACAGAATCTATTTCTTCCACTGTAGACTCTCCACACCACAGGACAAGACCAAAGAGCTGTCCATGGACAACAGGGACAAGACTGTAGACCTGCACAAGGCCAGAATGGGCTACATGACCAAGCAAGATTATTGGTGAGAAGGTCACAACTGCTGGTACAATTATTTAGAAATCAGTTGCTCTTGGTATGGAGCAACATGCAAGATCTTCTCTCGTGAGGTGAGAAAGATCATGAGAACTACATAGGAGGAAATGGTTAATGATCTGATGGCAGATGGAACCACATTGGTAACACATTTCACCGCATTGGACCGCACGGTCCTCGTGCTCAAAAAGACACATCTACAAGCCCATCTTAAGTTTGACAGTAAGCATTTAATGATTCAGGGAAGGCGTTGATCTGTTCTGGTCAAAGAAAACTAAATTTGAGGTCTTTGATGTCAGCAACTCCTCCTGTTTGGAGGAAGAAAAATACTGAGAATGACACAGTACAACACAGTCAAGCACGGAGGTAGAAACTCTCTAAACACCTGTTCGGCAAATAGTATCAGTGCAAATTAGAAATGAAAAGAAGCTTAGTAGCTAGCTGGTAAGCGACTGGAGTGTTGTGGAATCAAGAGCAAGACGTCTTTGCCCCAATGCTTTGTATTTCAAAAATATAATAGTAAGAGCAGAAGCCTAATAGAAGCACAATTCAAAATAATACTAGAACCAACAGAAACTCAAAGCTCATGAGTTAACTAAGAATTCAAAATACAAGAACACCACAAATAATAGTATTAAAAAGTTGTAGTTGTAGTCTTTATGCAGCTTTCTCATGTCATTCTGGAGCAAGATGTGCTCCGTATCACAGCTCACAGGCAGTTAGTGTAAACGGCTAAAATAAAAGCGGTGAGCGGTGGGAGACATCAAGCATGGCCGCCAGAGGGTGTTTTCCATCACCCGAGCCCCCTCTGCCCACTTTGGCAGCTGTACTAGTCAGTAGGCTTAAATGGGTTAACAGACATAAAATGAGGTAATCTGCAGTGTTTGCAGTGCAGCGGGGTTGGTGAGGTTGCGATGGGTGCTGGCTCAGCGTTGTGTTTATCCCCCTGTGCTGTCGACAGAGCATAAAAGAACTGCTGCAGCGAGCCGCTCTCATTCACGGCCGGATTAGTGGAGCATTTAGTCGTCTTTTTATTATGATTTTTTCCTTCTTTCTTTTTTTTCTTTACCCTGCGTGCCTTGACAGCACGCAGATGAATACATTACTGAGTGACCTAGGCAACTAGAGGCAGTGCTGTCCATAACACCACCTCTGTATGCTCCATCCAGCTTTCACATCTCCTCCTGTAACATCTGGGGCAAAGATAAGAAAATGTGACATTACATTCCAAATATATATACATATATATATATATATATATATATATGTATATATATATATGTATATTTGAAAGTCATTTTTGTAGAACTTTTTTGTAGATTAATATTATATATACATTTTTCATTGACAAATATTATGAAAGCTGAGTTCAGGTCCTGCTTCTGTCCCTCTCTCTCTCATTTGAATGCATGCTTCGGATAATGATTTTCCCCCCTCTTGTCCAGGTTGGCAGAGCTGCAGCTATTTTTAGAAAGAGGAATTGCTTTGGGGAACCCCTGTAAGTACAGCTGCCTTCCTCTCTGTCTCTCCTCTCCCTCCCTGAACACAAAGTATACTCTCGAGCAAAACCCTTCCTGGGATTTCTTACTTTATGCAGCATAAAAAAACATACTAAGCTCACACCACCTAATTAAAAGGTTTGTTAAACCTGCAAAATGCAATGTATTCTTTGACATTTGGCAACACTGTACAATGTTTGGCGAAACATATGCATCACCTGAGGACCGTCTGCTCCAAAGCACAGACGTTGTTTATCCTCCTGAAAGGGACGTGTTGGACTGACAGTAGCTGAGAAAGCTGTCGGGCTAATAAGTTACTCAGACGTTTCTGCTTGGCACAGGGCTGCTGATGAACACACACCAGCTGCTGTGAAGCTGCAAAACATTACGCTGCTCACAAAAAGAGTTTGTCTGCAAAATAGCAGATGATGGAAATAGTACACACAGTAAATACACTGGTGAGAAATGGCAAAGAATGATATAGATATTACACAGATTCATATGTAAGATTATATTTATACTTTTTTAATTGCTTAAAATCTTATTTTATAATGCAAAACACTGTGACAGTTCTCCTTGAAATGTGCTATATAAATAAATTACTAACCTACATTACAGTATTTGATTATCATTCATTCATTACACTTCAATGTAACATTATTTAATTTATTATAATGACACAATGAACTGAGAGCACACATGCAGGAGAGACGACGGCAACAACAACATCAATGACAAGACAATGAACTGATGAAACTGAGGAACTTAAATACACAGAATGATTGGTGTTTAGAGACCAGTGAGTGAACAGCTGAACTTAATCTGAAGCAACTGGAACAGCAAAACAGGAAATGTGAATGAGTGAGAAATAAACTGAACATGACTAAACCGAAAACACTGGGTCAGCGACACAGGAACCCTGGTCAATGTACTTCTTTAAAAAGCTGAAGTAAATTTATAACCCATCACCAACTCCATGGTGTTGGGCATTGACCTGTTGGTTGTGATGGTTAAAAAGTGAAGGGATGCCCAAGTTATTAGAATTTAATCAGTCCTAGATCAATGCTGCTAGCACTGCCAAACGGCCATCTTTTTTGAAACTGACATTTTACTTCCATTTCGACAGGGAATCCATAATTATTGTGTCGTGAACTACATCTGTCATTCCTGTGCTGAAACAGAAACATCACCGAAGACAAAATCTTTGCATACATCGTCATCCTTTCTGTTTCATTAATAGACTCCTGGCTCCTTTCTCAGGTTTCCATCATTTAGCTTTGCATAAGAACAAAAGCTGACCTAATGTTGGCGTAAAGGCAGAGATCATCAACGCTGCACAGTTTGCTCAGATTGGGTTTCACTGCTCCAGCATTTTAGCAGAGGCCTTGGACGGTGTGTTATACCTGATCTGCATGTCCACAACCGGGATGGGATTTTGCCTGGCTGGTGAATTTTAACCTCTGAGGATGCTGGAGAATGCATAAAGACACAGATGCTCAATTGCTTTTTCATCATTTACTCGTGTCGCGTTTGTCTAATATTAAACATGTGACTGTGATGAGTGAAAAGACACATTACTTTGCTACTGTTTGCAAACACATTTGGAATGAAGCTCATTGGAGTAAAAAAAGTGTCAAAAACCAAATCATTAGAGATCACGATATCCTGAATTTCTTCCCCCCCCCCAAAACACTGGCTCCAACAATTCCCATAATGCAACATAATGTCACACAACACTGAAATCAAATGCTTTGTCATCGTCTGCAACATTCCTTTTGACAACTAGAATATGTGTAATTTCCTGTGATAAAAAGTATTCCATGGTATGTAAGCTGGAGGTTCTTGCCTTATACAAATATAAGTCTGACTCTCTCACAGGGGGAAATCTTAGCCCAAGTAAACACTTTCTTTGTCTCCCTCTTTATCTTGTCTTTCTCCTGGCTGGCAGTCAGTGGCTGCATTAATGGAGCATGCTGCTATAAATAGACCAATCGCTTTCACGTCGCTGGTGATTTCGTCTGTGTTTGAGTTGTTGACATATTTTGTGTGGGTTTGCACATCGTTTCTTCCCCAGTCTGTGAGAAAAGTGGAATCTGCTCAGATTTGTATCTCCCATATCATTTCTTAATCCAGACCTGTCGAGAACTACTTAATGACAGAAAGGTCAGCTTGCTCTTTTTCACCAATATTCTGATTCCCATTCAGCTTCAAGTATTTTTCCACTGTACTTTTGGACTTTCTTTTCTCTGCAGAGTGCTGTTCTCTCATATGACCAAGGATATAAAGATCACTACACGCTTGCTCCCGTTAAATCCCTGCTGTGCCCTTTCAAACCTATCACCTCGTGCCCACTCTGCACTTGCTAATGAACTGCCTGAACTGTCAGAGTTGTCTCTGTTCCCCTCCTCTACTCATGCGTGCTGAAATCTTCTCCCAGTTAGCTGATGTGCACGGCTGCTGCCTGACTCCTAACAGCTCTATCTGCATGCGCTGTCAGTGAGACTGATGGCTGACACAACAGAGAGGGATCGGGAGGAGGGGAGGTGGTGGTACTGTCTGGAAGTGTGTGTGTCTGTGTGTGTGTGTGTGTGTATGGGGTGGCAATCAAAGGAGGCCAGGCGATGACTCAGAGATTTTGAAGCGCAGCCTTCTCTGGTTGCCAGCCTGCCTGTCTGTGTGGCTGACAATATGCTGACTCCTCGCCACCTTATCGGATACCCTGGTTGGTCTCGGCTCGGCTTGGTTACGCTCTGTCCCGACCCAGACAAAGTCCTTTCTTGCATGCTCACATTTTGGACCAATTTAGGGGCCAACTGTGTTGCTATAAATACAGGACTATATGATGTGTGTTATCGTCTGCATATGCTCATATAAAGTTTAGGCTGACCCTAAAAGGAAATTTCTAAGCTACATCTGTCACTGCTGTCCAGACATTACACAGCATGTTATCATTAAGTATCGGTGCACTATCTGTGTGTTTAGTTTGGTGTCAAACATTGTTAGGCTAGCAATATTTAAGTTCCTTTTGTAAAAAACAATGTGATTACATTTCTTGCAGTAAGTCAGATGAAAAGATTGCGCTCCCATCTAAGCACAAAGAGATGGATCTTTAAGGTAATTATCTTAGCTTATCTTAGCATAATAAACGGAGCTAGCTAGGAACAGCTAGCTTGGCTTTTTCCATAGATCAACAGTACACCTGCTAGCACCTTGAAACTCGCTATTTCAAACCCTGAGTCTTCTGTGTATAACTCACACACTAACACAAACACTAAAAATGACTGTTTGTCATCAGCTAAGAAATGCTGTGGGGACAAAATCACATACTGGCATTTTGTACAATGTAAATGTTCACTAATGTGGTAATAGGGCCAGGCTACTCCATTATGCTTTTTATGCTAACATACCCTGTCTTTCTACTTTTTTTCTAGAGTGGTATTGATCTTTTTAAGGAATTCTCAGCGGGGTGGTGAAAATATCAAAGTGTTCCTTCATGACCTGTCTTTTAAACACTCACTCCTGGGAAGTTTGAAAGAACTGCAGGTGGTCTACTTTAGAGGTCTGAACTTTTTATTCTCTTCGTTATGTACCATTGAAAATAATCCATATTATATAAACTTAAACTGGATCAGCACAGTGGTGCAGGGGTTAGCACTGTGGCCTTGGCACGTGAAGCTTCTGGGTTCTAATCTTCTCTTTGCCTGTGGCCTTTCTGCGAGAGTTTCCTTTGGATGCTCCAGCTTCCTTACAAACGTCTTGATGCACGCTCAATCATCCAGGTAAGTAAATGCTCAAAAGTTGATTCTGTTCATCTGGATGTAGCGTTTTCAGAGAATTTGCATATTAATGATCAAGGAACTGACCTCCCAGTACATTGTTCCTTCAGCAGTGCTACTTTCAATCATTATGCAAATGTGCTTTTTATAAGATTGGGGAAACCTGCAGTTAACTGAGACTTCCAGTTGCTTGGATGAAATTGGTTCCAAACAAGTATACAGTGGTGCACAGAAAACTTCCTTGTGATTCCTTTGGTCACCAGCAGATTACCGCAACCACCAGCAGAATGCATGCAAGCCAATGAATTGTCTGCAGATACTCGCTAATTAACCCCCAATTGGTACTGAAACTGTGAAAAGTGTGGCATAAACCAGAAATAGGGAACCTTCAAAATAAAGCTTGTACCTTTTGAAATGTTTTGGTTGTATGGGTAAGGCACAAGCTTTACTTTGAAGGCGAACCTGCTCGATTTCTGTTTTTGTCACACTTTTACAAATTTCACTACAGCTTGGAGAGTGTGCCAACAAGTTAGCGTCTCCCATGCAAACTGTGGGTGAGTTTTGCCTGAGGAATTAATTGCTGACTTAAGCCAACTTTCATCTAATACGAAAGTTGGCTTAAGTCACTCCTCAGAAACAGAAGATTTAAACAACAGGTGGGTTGGGTTTCTGTGCTCACAGCCAGAGCTGTGTGCCTTGCATGAAAAGCTAAACTTAGCTGTTTATTTAATAATTACATGGATAATCTTTTCAAGTACTTACTTTTCAAGTAATTGTTTCAAGTATTTCTTGTTCTTTGGAATTAATTTACTTCCAAACAACAAGTTTGGCAGTAAAACAACACAATAAAGTTAAAGTTTTAACTTAAAGGTTTTGTCTGACCCACTACTGGCAAAACATATTGTTTTAGCAGAAATGTCAGTAGAAATGCAGAGTAGTACTCCTCATAGTATTTAATATCCTCATAGTAGCTGCAAAGTAATTGACGCCTTCATATACAACATGTGTTTTCCTTTCATTTGAGTCTATTTAACGGAAACATGAACTATGATCAGTTATGTAATCCAGATTCCACTACAATGTCTGTGTATGCAGTATCTAAGTTTTTATATTTAGGTTCTGCTTTGGCTGGCTTCAGAATGAAAAATATCACATATCATACACACAGAGCATATTTTCTGTACACAGTGTTATTTCCCAGGTGCCATGGTTACTAACAGAGTTATGTTTACATAACCACCTTTCTTTTTCTCACCAAGCTGACAACCTGTGAAAGAAGAAAATGGTGTGAGCTTTTCAGTCTACTCTCCTGTCCAAGATATTCAACAGCGAGGTGCCACCTGTCAGGCTGTGAAATCATTATTACTTCATGTTTGATACAAGGAGAGAAAAGACTGCTAAAGACGTGGACTTGTTGCAAGAATTGGTGTTTTTTTGTGCCTGTTAACGACAGGCACAATGCAGGTGGTAGAATTCCATGAAACTACTGTACAGGTGTCCATGAGGGAGGTGCTGACAGCAAGGAGCCAGACAGTGCTACACCAGGGATGTCCCAGGTGTAAGAGAGAAGTGTTCAGTTAACTTGTCTTTGATTAAAATTTGGATTACATTAGAAGTGGGTTCAACAAATGCAATTTTTGCACTCTGACCACAAGGTCCTTTTCCACAAATGATGAAAACACTTGAGACAGTGACCTGCAAGGTGTAGTGGTGAGATTAAGACACAAAAGAGAGAATGCAAATTTAAAAAAAATCTAAACTCCAGTGACACTCTGAGTGACTCTGATGTCTGAACCAGAATATAGCGAATTTAGCAAACATACTCCTCCTTTGCAGATAGGCTCAAGCCCATCCCAGCTGCCATAGGGTGAGAGGTGGGGTACACCCTGGACAGGTTACCAGTCTGTCGCAGGTCTACAGAGAGACAGACAACCACCCACATTCACACCTATGCACAATTCAAAATTACCAGTTAAACTAACCCCACTGTATTTTCTGTACTTTGCACCACTTCCCTCAGAGCACAGGCTCGCAGCATCATCCAGCCAATCCAGTTCTGATTTCTTCAAGAAGGCCAAAACCAAGTGAGTCTGCATAGATTCCCTTGTTTAAAGTCTAGGTTTGTGATTACATCTCGTGATGAAAAAGCTGATAGGATCTGTGCAGATTAATCTTACCCACAGCATGCACTTGAAAGGTTGTGAATCTCTTTTGGTCTTTTTGTGTTTCCTGGTGGTCATTTCCCAACACATCATGTTCAGGCTTTTCCTGGCTCAAAAAGGGCCTTTGGTGGTTGACTGTGCACATATGCACTATGCACAGTTATGGCATCTGTTACCTTGATTAACAAGAACCTATACATTTTTCCACCATTTTTAACAGTTTTCTTTGCAAAATTCTCAGTTGAATGAGTGTATGTTTGTTACTTGCATTAAAGAGATATAGAGATCTGCCATTGTAGGTGGAATACTGTAAGCTCAATGGCAGGATGACTCAGTCAGAGTGGAGGAAATCCATGTGGGAGGAAAGGTTGGGAGAGGACACTCCTGAGAGCTTGTGGACCAGGGAAGCTTTTCATTACCAAAGCTCCACATGCTTCTACAGTCCTGCGGCAAACAGCAGCATGTTTCAGCAGTATCAGTGTTAGAATTTAAGAATCTGAATATTATTTTTGATTAATTTTAGCCTTTTTTAGGCAGTGGAGGGCAGATAGTTTCAGAAGGTGGGTGTAGATACAATAGAGAGAAGTTCCAGACCCCTAAACTATCCGTGTGTCTCGTTTGGGTGGTACGCTATGCAGTATGTGGTGACTGATGATGGGCACTTATCTCACAGGTTGAGGGAAAGATAACAGCAACTCTAAAAGAAGGGAAAAAAGAAGTGTTGGTTTGGAATAGCAGGAACTATTTTTAACGTGGTGGGTGTTGTGGAAACGGATACAAATCCATCGTTAGCAGCTGAATATGTAGGTGCTTGGCTTAAAGACTGCAAAAATAAATTTAACAACTTCTCATTACTGAAATGTCAGCACCACATATTACTGCTGTGTATAGTACATATACAGGGAAGCAGACTCATTTTATCCCAAAAGATTTCTTTTAAAGGACACTATAATACACTTTCATCCATCCATCCATCTGCTGCTGTTTATCTGGGTCTAGTTTGCGGGAGCAGCAGTCTAAGCAGAAACGCACCTCATCAGTCTCTTCTGGGGGAACACTTAAGCATTTCCAAGCTAGTTGTTACAACCCGGCTCAAAAGCTGCAACATAAATAAGGATACGAATGCCAGCGTATCTGTGAGAAGAGGTTTTATCTTAAAATGCATAGCAGGTTGGCTAAAATGGCTGGTACCACCAAGGCAAAGACCAGCAAGCCTTCTTGAAAGCCTGCTTCAGGTATGCTTTTATCCACACCTGACTAGGTGTGGTCAATTAGCACCAGCTGAACACACTGAGGAGATTAGGGGCTGCAGAGGGGCGTAACACTAGTCAAGAGATATAATCTTTCCAGTGTGGCTTGGGTCTGGCCTGGACTTTCTCCTGGTAGGACATCCCTGAAACACCTCACCCTAGGAGGTCCCAGAAGGCATCCAAGTCAGATGCCTGAACTACCTACCTTGGATGTGGAGGAATGACTCTGAGTTCCTTATAAATGATGCAGCTTCTCTCGCTATCTCCAAACCAGGTGCTAATTCTTATCCCAAACACTTCTCACGCAGCTGGACATTGTGGCTAGATGAACCCAACAGAACCACACTATCCTCAAAAAAGCAGACACAGGATCCTGGTCTTTCTCAGGTCAAAAATGTAGTCCACAAGAATTCTGTACTTTAGGCCAGTCCGAATCGGTCATTGTGGACATGTAAGCATAACAGCCTCCACCACTCACTGCCATTATGTACAATATTTACACCACAGTGATGGCTAAAAGTGAAAAACAAACCATGGGCATCACGTGTCAGTGAGTGCACATGTTGCAAGCTGCTTTGTTAAACGTTGAATATATCAGAGAACATCATTAGCCTTTGTTTGTAGCAGTAATAACAGTGATAAATGTGCTCTCAGGTGTTATCTCTGAAACGATAAGTGATGTTTTTCATAAAAGAAAAGGCCTTGGTGGGCAGCTGTGCCATCTGTGTGAAAACAGTGACTCATTTTTCCCTGTTTGGCACTGACCTCACTCACTCACTTCCTGCATTACACAGCTTTATACTTTGCCTTGAAGTTTATTCTTTTTTGTATTGATTCAAAAATTGCACCTATACTTATGCATTTTTCAGATCCTTTTTCAGGAGCCTTTTTGTGTACTTTACTTAGCCTGATGGCGCACACAACAGCCTGCATGTTTGCAGTGTTCAGCACCAGCTCTGGATGTAGCGTGAGAATACTCTCAACCAACCAACCACAACCCACATGCCACTGACAATGACATCGCTCTGCCCGAACCAGCCGATGAAGCGCTTTTCATTGAACATGAGGATTAGAATCCAGTGGTCCCTCGCTTCCTCAGAGGCCCATCCAACTCACACAACACACATAACATCACATAAGATCAGTGGAAAAGCCGTAGACGGATACAGTGTTGCTGTGTATTTTATTTGGCTTAACGTTTTTAAAGAGGGTAAAATTGACTTCCAAGTCAGAATGTTTGGATATATTTCTGTTCCTTCTATTGTGACAGAATTGTGTGTAGTATTAGGTACAGCTAAATGCTTGCTAACAAGTTAACATCCCAGTATTAATATAGTAGTAGTGCAGTAGTGGCATGCAGAGATTGGATTTTCTGCTGCAGAAGAAGAAAAAGAAATCTTCCTCCACTGATTAACAAGACAAACTGGACCAGATGAAAACAAAACTTGTCCTGATTTTGTGCTGCCCGTCTTATTATTTTATGTGTGCTGCACTGCATGGATATCTTCATTTTTTCCGCTCCTTCTGGGCTCAAGAATTGTAGTTAGAATATTTACAATTCGCTAACAATGGCAAGTGCAGGAAAAAACATCAAATGTTTTTTCATCAAATATATAAAGCAAGATATATGGAATTATGTAGCAAAAACAAATTCATAAATAACTCTAAGTCTTATATTTTAGATTCCACAAGGTAGCGACTCTTTGCTTTGTTGATAGTGCTGCAAACCTTCGGCCTTCTCTCAATGAGCTTCATGTTGTAGTCACCTGTCAGGGTTCATTTGTGGCATTTCTTGTCTTGTTAATGGGGTTGGGACCATCAGTTGTGTTGTGCAGAAGTCAGGTTGGTAAACAGCTGACAGCCCTATTTGACAACTATTAGAATTCATGTAATGACCTAGAACCAGTCAGCTAAGTAAAGACAAACGACAGTCCATCATTACTTTAAGAACTGAAGGTCAGTCAGTCGGAAAATTGCTACAACTTTGAACGTGTCCTCATGTGAAGTTGCAAAAACCATCAAACTGGCTCACATGAGGACCGCCCCAGGAAAGGACGACCAAGAGTCGACCTTTCCTGCTGAGGATAAATTCATCCAAGTCACCAGCCTCAGAAATGGCAAGTTCTATCTGTCAAACTCTTTTTTCACTTTCCCCTCATTCCTTGAGCAAGACCTCAATATACTTTAACTTTTCCGCTTTGGATAGCAATTAGTTCCCGAACTGGAAGGGGCGCTCCATCTTTCCATATCTGCACCTCAGATTAGAGTCCAGATAAATGCCACACAGAGTTCCAGTAGCAGACACATCTCTACATCAACTGTTCAGAGGAGACGAATGTGGTCTTCATGGTCAAATAGCTGCTAAAACACCATGACTAAGGAAAAGCAACAAGCAGAAGAGATTTGTTTAGATTGGTGGAAATCTGTGCTTTGGTCTGATGAGTCCAAATTTGAGATCTTTGGTTCCACCTGAGGTGTCTTTGTGTGATACAGAAAAGGTGAACTGATGGTCTCTACAAGCATGGAGGAGGAGGTGTGATGGTTTGCTGGTGACACTGTTGAGTCAATATTCAAATATTGAAGGCACACTGAACCAGCATGGCTACCACAGCATCCTGCAGCGACGTGCCATCAGTTTGTGTTTAGTTGGACCACCATTTATTTTTCAACAGGACAATGACCCCAAACACACCTCCAGGCTGTGTGTGTAAGGGCTATTTGACCAAGAAGGAGAGTGATGGAGTGGCCTGGCCTCCACAATCACCTGACCTAAACCCAATCAAGATGGTTTGGGATGAGATGGACCGCAGGGTGAAGGCAAAAGGGCCAACAAGTGCTCAGCATCTCTGGGAACTCCTTCAAGAGTGTTGGAAACCATTTCAGGTGACGACCTCATGAAGCTCATTGAGAGGATGCCAAGAATGTGCAAAGCAGTAATCAAAGGGCAGCTATTTTAAAGAATCTAAAATATAAAACGTGTTTTGCGTGATTTCACACTTTTTTGCTTACTACATACTTTCATATCTGTTCATTCATAGTTTTGAAGAATTGCAGTGAGAATCTGCAATGTAAATAATCATGAAAATAAAGAAAAACCATTAAATGAGAATGTGTGTCCAAACTTTTGACTGGTAATGTATGCATAAAATTAGGCTTCTGGTAGTGCACACGCTTGAAGGATAACGAGCGTCCACAGGGCGAGTGGGAAATTTACACACACACACACAATTTTTGAGGAACTACAGTTTCACTGACGTTTTCTTCATCCCGAGGTTATTGCTTGTTAAAAAGCAATCCAAATGTAGTCTATAATGATCTAATCTTGGTATGAGTTTTGCTTATATTTTTATCAACACTATAATTACACGATCCATTAATCAGCCACAGCCAGGTTAAAAAAAGCCCAGCTGTTCTTCATTGTTGTTATTGTGTAAGAGGCTATGAATGGATTCATGTGCCTGTGAGGCGGCTTATAGATGAGCCTTGGCACTTCACCGTTCACGGCTAATGGATTCACGAGTGGCTCTAAATAGGCCATGGCACACGAGCAGTCCAATGGCAGCAGCCAGGCCATGAATAATGCATGGAGGTAGATTCAAAAATGACTTCCGGCTTCAAGGTTTTTACTGAAACACTGCTTTTGAAGAAGTAAAGAGGCAGAACTTTTAATGTTTTTATAAGAGTTAAAAAATATATAGATTTTTGTCCAAAGTATTTTCATGTTCTTGTTAAAAATGCCAGATACATTTTGCCATCATCAAATGATTCTTCGCTTTACTGTCTTCTTTTATTATTTACACTGATATATGAGGGCTTTTAGCAAGTATCAGTCACCACAACCTCCATTGCTTTTTAAATCAAATGATTTTCATCATGTTTTCTTCTTACTGGTTTGTCTGTCTTCACACTGCAGCTGGAAATAACCGAGCTGAAATGGCTTAAACCCTTCTCAAGTACATAATATGCATATGCGCGCACGCACACACACACACACACGCACGCACGCACACGCACACACGCTTCAATCATAGCTTGACATTTTAAAATAGCAACATCCATAAGGTCATTTTAATATTCTCAGTCATCCTTGTCGGCTTCACAGATTAATGTCAGTGGAGCAGGGCTTACAGGAGTGACGCCGGCCTCTTATTCCGCTGGCCAGCGATGATGGTGGCAACTTATTGTAGTGACAGTGGTTAATGGGATTACAGAGGAGCTTCATGGCACAAACCAGAGCTCTGTAAGAGAGGCTTTTTCATTTCACTGAAGAGCTGTTTTTAAGTGTTGTCAAACCTGCCTGCAAAGAGCACAGTCCTTTGATGATTATGAAAGATCTGTGTTTTTGTAGAGATGACAGTGAAAAAAAAGGGATTTTTTTTGTTGCCATTAGTCAATTTTTCTTTCTTATGAACTCAGAAACATTGGATTGGAAACATTGGACATAATGGCATCTAGTGTCTGATAAAGTCATGCCAGTATGCACAAAAGAGCAGTGAGATCAAACTGGTACAGTGTTAGCAGATAATATCAGCCAACATTTGCTTATTATCGTTAGGCAGGAACAAAGCAACATTAGCATTTCTTGTACTTGTGTCCGGTACAATCATCAAATGTACTACAGCTCTGACCTATTCTGTGAAATTTATTACCTGTTACCAACAACAGATTCTAATTAAATGCTAATTTCTTTATTATTCATTCAGTAATTGTTAACTTTCTGCATATGTTTCAGTGCTGGAGATGTAGTATACAGAAGGTAAGGCTTCTAGGTAGATCAATATTTTATTTCCTTTTAACCCCTGAAAGAATTTAGGCCTTTAGCTGCTAAATGTTAGACTATGTTCATCAGTCATTATCTTTACTGTTATTTCGGTTTCTCAGTGGGGTTATAAGACGCTTTTGGGGGGAAAAGTGGTAAAAGGACTAGTTCTTATGTAACGCTTTTCTACTCTGAGCATTCGAAGTGCTTTATACAACAACAATAATGTATGAATAACACCGTTGGTGCAAAAACGTTAGTTGCCTGTCAAACTGTGTTACCCTCAGCATTTGTTATAGATTCAGCTAAAAAAAAAACCCACAAAACAACAACCAAAAGCTGTGTTTTGTGACATGCTGCAGAACACAATTTGTTTGTATTAAGCTGTCATCCTTGTAGTGCATGTAGATATAACACTGGTTTATCATTTTAGTTAGGTGGATTTTTTTATGCTTCAATGATTCATATGTCAGTGTTAAGCACTTTAGTAAACAAGCACACAAACAAACACTTTTTCACTGAAAATGAGTGAAAAAGAAGCAAATAAAAGCTTGGAGAACTATTGCTCAACACCACTGTAAACATGAAACATACAAGGAACTCAGTTTCCTTGGAAGCAGTATATGTAGTATATACAAGAAATATAGATCATAGACTGAATTTGTCACGGTGGGGTACACCGGTGTGTTTGTGATACAGACCCAAAAGCAGACACTAGAGAGATGAACTGAAGTTTAAAGCAAAGGCAAGACTAAAACCTGAACTGGGATAAACTAAACTCAACATGAACACATTGACATGACCGTGACGTGAATCTGAACGGGCACCTGTGAAAACTATGACTCGAAATATGAACAAGGACCTGAACAAACGCATGAAAACAATCCTGAAACCTACTGTGACGTGACATGAGATAAGCAGACAGACCGACACTGAACAGAGGAAGACAGAGGACTTAAATACACCGAAGGGTAATAAGGGAAGTGGAAACACCTGGGAAAACACAGCTGACACAAATAATCATGACGTCACAGGGAAAAGTCAAACTAAGCACAAAGAACATAGAAACAAGACTTTCAAAATAAAACAGGAAACATGAAGAGACATGAACTGGGACACGCAAGCTTGACACAAGAGACAGAGGGAACAAGAGAGGGACACAGGAGAGAGACACAAGGGGAACCTACATAGATGAGGAAGCATAGAAAAAACAAACCAGTCTAAAACTCAGCCAAGACAAACTAATAATAAGAATAAGAATACTAGCACATGATTTTAACATAATATTAACACAAGAGATCAACAATACAAAATAACACAAAACACTGGGACACAGATCCAGCCCCTGACAGAGTTCATTTTTATTTCAAACATATACATTCACCAACATTTCATAATATCATTCCATGCAGTTGTTTGAAAAGGTTAGGCAGAAGTGTTTAGCCCTACTCCCTTATGTTTACATTATTTCCTCATCATCTAAATTTGAACAACAAAACTAATACAATGGTTTCAACTTAGAACATAACATCACAAAAAATATTTTCTCATAGTCAAATAAAAATATGTTTAGATTTACTGATTTGCAAAAGAAAATAAACATCACTTTGACTGCTGTCTTGGGTGCATTTTCTTCATTCTTATACTTATTTAAAATTTCTTTTTTGAGTTTTATTTTAAACTGGTTTATATCACTACTGACCTTTCTTTCTTCTTCTAACTCGTTCCAGAATTTAACTCCCGCTACTGAAATAGACATCCTTTTCAAAGTTGTTCTTACTCTTTGTATTTTTAAATTCCACTTCCCTCTAAAATTATACCACCCTTCTCACTCTAAGAACCATTTACTTATTTCGATTGGGAGCATCCCTTTCCTTGCCTTATATATTATTTGCACTGTTTTAAACTTCACCAGATCCTGGAATTTTGTAGCTTGCGTCTCAAGAAAGAGTGCATTTGTGTGAGCCCTATACCTCTCCTGATTTATTAGTCTAATGGCCCTTTTCTGCATTATGATTATAGTCTGAATATTACTTTTATATGTATTTCCCCAAACCTCTACACAATAACTCATGTATGGTAATAGTAAAGCATAATATAACATGTACAATGTTTTCCTATCCAGGAATTGTTTTGCTTTCCCCAAGACAGCAATGCCCCGAGCTAACTTTCCCCTCACATGAGTGATGTGTGATTTCCAACAGGCCTTATGATCAATGATCACACCAAGAAATGTTATGATAGATAGATAGATAGATAGATAGATAGATAGATAGATAGATAGATAGATAGATAGATAGATAGATAGATAGATAGATAGATAGATAGATAGATAGATAGATGTTAAATTTGGGAATTTGGTTTTAAGTGGACATTACATGATCATTACATGTGGCTTTTCTTATTTAGTTTCTGTACCTGTTAGGTTTGTTTGTGCTGCTGCAGAGAATCTGGTGATTATCGTGGTGCAGGCATGAGGCTGTGATGCAACATCAGAATAATGTCCTGAAGATCACAGCTGGAAGCTCTGCACAGACACAAACAGGCAGAGGATGTGACACAGTAGATGTAACCTCTCAGAACATTACCCCCTCTTCCTCGTCCCTGACCTGCACCATGCTGTCAGCCTCCCGTGCCTTATTCACTGATTGTTACCCAACAGGGGTTTATGCCATGTGCTACAAGCTAGTTAAGTATTTATCAAGCTTCTTGTGTAAGCTGCGGATGGCATGCACCTGCCAGTTTCTTCTCTCTCTTCTATATCTCCTGCCAAGCTCGATCTATTTTTCTTCCAATTTGCTGACTGTGTGTGTGTTTACAGGATACCCAGATGTCACCACCAGATCTTCCAATTCAGCTGCGGTGTGTGCCGCCGCATGTGTTGAACTCAAGATGTGATATTTCATGATAATGCTTGATTCTGATGCAGCATCATAACTTTAACTTCCTGCCGTCCTCTGAGGGATGTGCCACGTTCCTCATAATGTGAGCTTAAGCCCAGCTGTAAATCACCACGGGACAAGTAGAAGCCGAGACAGAAAATCTAACAAGTAGTGATTGAGCTCCTCTGCTGCCACAAGTCAAGGTGGTTTTTATAGCGCTGGTTTGTGATGAAAATCTCGGCTGGCAGATCAAACTGAAATTCCCATTGTGCTCTGTGGTGGTAGATGGGGAGCGCAGGCCAGGATCCAGTCTGTCAAGAGACCAGTGGATTATACCCATCACAAGTCCTGTCAGCAGAGCCATTTGGAGAAGGGGCAGAGCAGTGAGTGAGAAGGTAAAACTCATCCCCAGGGTTCGGCTTTGTCTTATTGATGCAGTATGAGCAAGGCGAGGACTAAGGTTGTCCTATAGGAGCATTTGTAGAGGAATTAAAACTGTCTTGTAAAGATGTGGGCAGCCTGGTTGACCAAAGAAGAGAAAAAAAACGGAACTAAGTTGTTAATGGGCTAGTTTAAGGCTCTACTCAGTGTTTTCACTCAATTTATAACTCTTATACCTCTGTGCATCAATCAGAATTAGGTAATCATGAACGACTGTGTGTCCGTACCTGCAAAATAAGACTATTAGAGAATGATGTGGCTATAATTCATCTAGCACATTACTGTGCAAGTTTTGAGTCATGCCACATTTATTTGCAAAAACACTGTACTTCTCTGTATAGCACTTCCAGAACCAACCTGAGGAGGGCATTAAACAGGCAAAGGAAGCCTACAGGAGGAGGAGATCAGTTCTTCACTGATAACAACCCCCACCAAGTGTGGAGTGGCATCCAAGCATTCACCAACTGCAAAGGCCAAAGCCCTGCATCCTCCAAAGCAGCCTCAAACTCACTGAGAAGCTAAACACCTTCTTTACTTGGTTTAAGACCACCCCTCCACCTTGATTCAAGTATTAAAAAGGGCACCTTAATCAAGGGATGGACCAATGTTCTGTCTACTATCTTTAGGAACATTGTTACTAGCAGCCTGCCAATAAATAAATAAATAAATACATAGAATTTCTAATGTTTCCCATTTCTTTCATTGTATCTATAAAATATGCCAACGATACCACAGTCTGACAGCCACTAAATAGTATTTATTTGAAAACCTAATGTATGTCAACACGGTCTTCAGTGTGAAGAAGAGATAGCTGTAATAAAACATCTATAGCAGATGAACAATATCTGAGAGAAATAGGAAAAAAACAGCAAAGACCTGACACAGGACCTAAGAGATGATTCTGGCCCTTCCACTGATCCATCTGCTTTTTGCTAAAGCCACATCAGTGATGGTCTCAGTGGTCAAGTAGCAGTCAAGAAGCAATTGTTAAGAAAGGCAACTGGACTAAAAATCAGTGGTAACAGAAAGTGATCAATCCAAATGTAACTTTTTGGTTTAAATTATCATCAATATGTACAGAGGAGGTCTGAAGAGAGGTCCAACAGTTAGAGTCTACAGCTGTGTGTAAAGCATGGTGGAGGCTCTATCATGGTTTGGGGCTGCCTTTCTAAATAGAGTTAGGAACACAGAGTACAGTTAGATTTTGATCCACTATGGAATACCATCTGGAAAGTGTCTGTTTGTCCATGGCTTGACAATGATTCCAAACACACTGGCAATGGAGTAAATGCATACTTGGATAATGGAACATCGGTCATGGATTGGCCACCCCAGAGACCAGGGCTCAACATTACTGAAACAGGATTGGATCATCTTGTGAGGTAACAGAACCAAAGCCAACATCCAAAGAAGAGTTTTGTAAAGTCCTTCAAGACAGAATTACACGTTACTTGCTTAAGAGAGTTCAGGCTGTGTTGAAGAATAAAGGTGGTCATACCAAATGTTGACTTTGGGGTTGTGCCATGAAGGGTAAGTGCAGCCAGATGAAACATGCAGACCTACCTGTTTGTGATCAGGGGAGCCGAGAAAGTAACTGCTAAATGAAGTTTCTGCTTGATAATCTGTGTTTGCGTGTATGTTTGAACATGTTTCAATAAATAGGTCCACCTATTTCCCATTTCCTAGCAAAATATCAAAACATGAGGGATGGGTCCAGTTTTGCACAGTACTGTAGGCACAAAAGCAACCTGGTTACTGATGAAGGAAAGATCAAAGTTTGGTTAATTGGAGTTTAAATTGACCATAGATATAAACGTGTGAATGGTTGCCTGCTTGTCACAGACTCCTGACCTGTTGAGGGTTTACCCTGCCTTTCGCCTCATGATAGCTGGCATATGTTCCACCTGTTCAATTTATAACCCTAAATAAATGGAAGAAAATGAACGATCAGTCAAGGTTTGGGTTAAGATACCGAACACGTGTTGTCATATTTACCACGATGTGGTTAAGGTTACAGGGCTTTCATGATTAAATGGGAGACCAAACACCTTCTGTGTTGAAGTTCAATGTTTTGTTGACCCATTCATCCACCCCCACCCCAACATAGTGAGTGAGTTTGTCACTCACTTTATCACTAGTCCTAATAGCTCTAGAACTTAGTGAAGTCCTGAGATGAACTATCTCTGACTTTGGTGACCTCTTGGCTTATTATAACACTACCAAATTATGTCGTTTTTAGGTTTTAGACTGTGATACCACCCTGCTATTGTTGAGATTTTGGATTTGGGGGAGATGTGCTCGTTGCCTTTTAGGTGAGCCTCTGCACCCTGTGGTCACACTCTGATCTGTGTGTAAGTTTCTTTGTTGGTTTTTTAGTTCAGGCACAATTCCATTGTTAAACTTGTAAGGTTGAGTCTTAATCTCCATTAATGAACCAAATAAAGTTAATTACTAAGAATAAAATGAAGTTAATTTATTGTCTATGAAGCTTTTAAAAGTTCAACTTTGGCCATATCTACATATTTCAATATGTAGTTTTCAAGGCAAACCTTAATATAATAAAAAATCTGCATGTCCTACAATTCAACCTTTCCTGCCCTTAGTGGGTGGAATTCTTGTGGTGGATGCTTGTCACTCATCTTAATGAGATAAGTGTTCAGTCAGCTTGGCTGTGCCTTGTGGTTTTTGGTATCCATCTGAATAAGTTTGCAGATACTTTGTCCAGATATTATATAGAAAATCTATTTCATTTTTCCAAGAGTCCATTTGTTTTTGTTTTTTTAAGCATCCATTAATGAACTATAGGGCTGCTGCTGATAACATAGCACCATCTTCATTACCTCCTGCTTGTTCATTCAGCAAATAACAGGTTTTCACCAGGCCAGTAATATCTATTATATCTGTGGGAAAGAGAGGACGTTGAAAGCTGTGGAAAAGGGAGCTTTTAATTGCCATTAATATTTAAATATGCCTCGTCGAAGGCCATCTCTCCTTACAGCATCCATGAAGACGTCGAGTGACATCTTTGCACTCGATGACAGTGGTGTCATCAGTTCCATCCTGCAGAGCCAAAGACCAAGAACCATTGAAACTGAGAATTACAACCTCTAAAAATAACTTCTGTTTACCAAGACTGACCTGTGCATAACCCTGTGTCAGGGTTTGTATCCTGAAACGTCCTGAAAGTATAATTGTGAAAATGCACTAAAACATGTTGGACTTAGCTTACCTTGATGCCATGGTAACAATAATTAACATGCAGTTAAGGTTGTTTTCTGGGTACAAACCTAATTCAAATACCTCATTTTTGTTCACTACTTGCCAAGACGTTGATATACAGACAGAAACATGGCATACAAAGTCAATTTTTGGCTTATAGTTACAAACTGTGGAGAAATGTTGGAAATGCATACATTTTATATCAGTTTATTTGCCCACAGTTATTTGTAATGTAGAGTTGTGTTTTAACCATTAGCTGCTGTCCATTTAGAGCGACCTAAATAAGTAATAAGAAGTCATTATTAGCAGCAATGCTGATAACAAGTTAGGTTAAGATAATATTGCTTTGATATTTAATGGATATAGCTGTTATTGTGTTATTTTACCCATTTACCTAACGTCAAGAGATCTTCTGAGCTTTATCATCTGTACATGTGTATGCTTCCACAGCATGTCTTTATCCTGTCTTCCTTCTCTCACCCCAACCGGTCACAGCAGACGGCCCCGCCCCTCCCTGAGCCTGGTTCTGTCAGAGGTTTCTTCCTGTTAAAAGGGAGTTTTTCCTTCCCACTGTCGCCAAAGTGCTTGCTCATAGGGGGTCACATGATTGTTGGGTTTTTCTCTGTATGTATTATTGTAGGGTCTACCTTACCATATAAAGGTCATTGAGCCAATTGTTGTTGTGATTTGGTGCTGTATAGATAAAATGTTATTTAATGGAATTGAACATTGGGTTAATAGAGCTAATAAGCAAGTGTTAGCATGCCAATACACCAAGAGGCAACCTTCAGTACTAGATGGGTACTGCCGGGGCCCCCGTGGTCTAAGGCATCATGACAAGTACAGAGCATCATCTCAGCAGATTAATAAAATGAAACTTTTATTTTATTTGTTTGATGTTTATGAACAGCTGTTGTTACCATCTCTCACTATATACAGTGATATAATGAACATAAAAATAATTAACATAATAAATTAATATACATGTCTGTGTCTTCATACATGATGGAAGTGAACAAGCGCTTCTGGCCTGGCAAAGCTTCCAGTGGGGAGGTTATCTATACAGACTCGATGAGGCATTTTTTCCCCAGGTAAGAAAAATAGAAGGCTGACTCTAAACAGACTGTGAGCAGATGGTGGATTACTGTGTCAAGAATTAGCACTGCTAAATATTACAAATGAGATTCAACACACACACACACACACACTCGCAAATAGGCTACTGAGAAAGATGCTAGCTATTGATCAGCTGGGATTTGAGTCTTCCTTTATGATTACTGTGACAGCAGTGCTTATCATTGTGCAATAACACCAGTCTGAGCTTCCCACAGTAATCACTCTGGAGCCAAGTGTTATGTCTACTAGCTGAATGGAAAATTGCAGAGGTGGAATATTCACCCCCACACACTCTCAAGCAGAATGCTTTGCCTGGGTGCTCAAGACTCACAACTAAGGTCCCATTTGCATTTGATGGTCTCATTAAACAGCCCATTAGGAAGCCTTGCTATGCGGACAGGAGACTTTTTGTGGCAATTTGCAGTCTGGTGGCCATGGGGTGCGTTTCTGCGCTGCTCTACCAGGTGACCTTGAGAAGTTGATGGCATTTCTCCTCCTGATGAAGCCTTCACAGTTAACATTTGGGAACAATGTTTAGTCTGAGAGGTTAATATCAGGCTGCACTTTGGACACAATTACAAATTCTGCCTCTGATAATGATGTCATCTAATTAGCATTAATAAATATATTATAAAGCTGCACTACAGCCAGGCTATGACAGTGCTTTTGTACTATCTTCCTCTAGATTCGAGTAATAGCCCAAGTTCTATATTTTAAGTGTGCTTGTGGCAGAATTTGAGTCCCATTGTTAATCCATAATGGTAGCATGATGCCAGCCACCCTTTGTAGCTATAACAGGTTCTACTATTCTGGGAAGGCTTTCCACTAGGTTTAGGAGTGTGTTTGTGGGAATCTTTGACCATTCATCCAGAAGCCTATTAATGAGGTCAAGAAGACATCCAGAAACTTTAAATAATGAAGTTATGAGGACAAAAAAAGCCTGGCTTACAATCTCTGCTCTAATTCATCCCCAAAGTTATTCTGTATCGGGTTTACGACGAGGACTCTGTGCAGGCCAATCAAGTTCTTCCACACCATACCAAACTCTCTTATCCATGTCTTTAAGGACATTTGCTTTTTACACTGATGTGTATTAGGAACAAGGGGCCAGCCCCACACTGTTCCCACAAATTTGGGAGTCCAAAAGAAGTCATGAATGGACTTGTTGCACAGGTGGCATCCTATAACACTGGAATTCACTGAGTTCCTGACAGCGATCCCGTTCTTTCCCAGATATTTGCTAAACAGTTTGCTTGATTTTTATACACCTGTGTCCATGAGAATGAGTGGAAGCACAGTTAAACTGTCTCTGTGCTGTTTGGGTAATTTAATGCAGAGGTTTTGTACTTGAACTAATCATTTAAAGTAACTACAGATCTCAGATAATTGCAATGAGTTAAAAATGTTTTAAATGAAATATGCTTGCACCAGACAGTTTATTAATTGCTTGTGGCAGCAAATATTTAAACAGCCAATCAGCATGCATTTAGTGGACTTAAGGCTTACAGAAATGGTCTGATTAATATCCACTGAGTGGTGGTTCTCTTTGTTGGTGGTGGAGGTGAAAGAGGAAAGGTGAGATACATTTATGCTGACAGAAAGGCTACACTCATTACAGTCAATTTATGCCAATGAGCCTACCTGGATGTACAACACATTTAACCCTTAAGGAGGTAGGCAACAGCAGCAGGTGCCACTCCTGTCAGATATGAACAGGAAACTGAAGGTACAGTTGCTATAAAGTCAGCAACACCAGATAATGGAAGACTGGACAAATGTACCAGCCTGGTCTGATACATCTTAATTTGTGCTGTACGAATAGTTCAGTTAGTGGATGAAGTTCTAATCATGTGGTGGATGACCAGTTTTGCACCAAATACTAATCAATGCCTTTATGTTTTACCCAGCTTCTATTGGTTATTTTCATTAGGAAATCATCTTGTGTCATGCATGACTGACCTCCACAGCCACCAGAAAAATGTCATGGTGAGTAGTAGTGAAGGGAAAATGAACACAAAGCGAAGCCTGGAGTCAGGGTCACCTTGTTAGATGCCCTTTGCTCAGGGAGCAGACCATTTTCGTGTGGGTCACTGCTTTCAGCCAATAGCAATTAATTCATGGGAGGAAACAGTTCACATCACAGGCCAACTTGTCAAACTAACTATTCTTTCTCACATAATTAAAGAGAGCTTATTTTTTTCTTATAACCAACTATAGTCCAATACTTTTTTGTACAAAATTCTGTAGAGCAATGCATTAGCAATAGAATGAAAGACAAAAATACAGGGAGAAACTTCAAAAAGCATCACTGTGTCACTTCTAAGAGGCCATAGTAAATAAGCAGCATTTTAGCTGTAAACTGCTATCTGGGCCAGCACATGTGACAAGACACATGCTGGGAAGCAAAGCAGCGTACAAGAGTGAGTCAGGCCTATTAAGAGAGCAGTTCTTTAGAGTTTTCTAAGTGGACTAGGTTAAGAAACACACCCTTGCTCATATTAATTAGGCAGGTCTCTGAAGTTGTGAGAAATGCCACAGCAGCAGTACTTCAGTCAGTTCATCTCTTTTTTTAGATCCACTATCATATTATTAATGACAATTCAACAGAGCTATCAAGTGTTATGTCTATGAAGAGTCCTGCTTTGTTTACACACACTGACAGTGAGCTGACTGTGTGAGGAGGGGAGTGCACACCAGTTAGTTACTGCAAATGCACTCAAGTTGAAAATTAAAGTTCCACCAATTCCCCACAATATTACTAACAGAGGAAGGACACCGTGTGACTGAGAGGAGGCACGCCTGCAAGCTTCGGCAGCTAATTATGCATCAAATGAAGAATAACGTGTTGACAGTGTGCAAAAATTGTGACGTTATTCCTCTCCAATAAGCAGTAATATAATTACTTCTAGCAAGAACAGCACTCTTATCTGGCTCAAGAGTTGAATAGCTTCAGCCCCTATAAAACACTCACAAGTTTCAGAGATGTATAGTATATCTGTAGTTATTAAGTAACTTTTAAAATGAATTGTTAAAAATAAATTACCCAGGTTTTAACTTGGGCCCTAGTCACACAGGCATAGATACCCATCAGTGACGTTTATTGGCGGTTGCTAGGGTGAAATTGCTTGCAAAGCCTCCTTGCAGTTGTTGGTAGCCTCGGTCACCAGTCGTTAGGAGACCTGGGTCGCTGACCCAGAGTTTTGAGTTTTCTTTACTATTGTACTTTGATTCTGCCATTATTTATTGTTTCTAGTCTTTTGGTTTCTTTATTAATGTTCTGGTTTCTGTCTGTGTTTCTTAGTTGCTCTGTCTCCCCTGTCTGCTGTGTCCCCTTGTCAAGTCCACATCTCTGGGTTATGTTTCCTGTTTTACTTTGAAAGTCCGTGTCTCATATCTGGTTTTGTTTCCCTTGTCTCGTTAGCCCTGATTTGCCCCGGCTGTGTTTCCCTCCTGTCTCTCATTCCCTGATTGCTCCCTCTGTGTATTTAAGCCTTGTGTTTCTCTGTGTCGTGATCCATCCTCATTCATGCTGTGTTTTGGCGCCCTGCCTCAGTTTATTCTTTGTATTTTGAAGTTTATTATTTTTGAGTTCACGTTTTGTCTCCAGAGTCTGCACTTTAGGTCTTCCATTTCACCACTCCTGCCTACACACAGCCTACACATGACACCAGTAGCTTGCATGGAAGATGCCGACTTCTCTCCAAAAACTTACAAACTCCTCACCAAGTGGAAAAAGACCACTGACTTTCAAAATAAAATCTGCACCCTTTGAAATATGTTAGTTGCAGTAGTAAGGCACAACTTCTGCTTTAAAGCAAACATTCTCTTTCAGGTTTGGGTAGCATGTTTTCAGGGCTCAGAGTAATTGGCAACCAATTTTGGAAATTTTGGTACAGCGTCCTCTTTGAAACTGATTCATCTGCAAACTCCAGAAACTGGTCAGAGAAATCATTTTTCCCATCAAAAGGAGATTGGCGGCCAGTGTCTACGCCTGACCATGAAGTTACTCTATTTCCATGATTGTGGGGGGCTGGTTCCAAATATGAGTCACTCTATGTGCCATGTTGAAATGCCCAATATTAGAGCAGGACTAACTAGGGTTTAAAGTCTTGGAACCCTAAGAACTACTGTAGCAGGGAAAAATAACTTGCATCAAAGTAGCAAACCTGATTCATACTGTGAGTTCTGGCTAACATGTGATCTGTGCTACTTTTGGGACTTGCTGCTCTTTAGCGATTTATCCACTCCAACCCCATTTTACAGTGTATTTACAGATGTTACAAGAGCTATTCAAACTGCTGAAAAAACCATCAGCTCATGTTAAAATTAAGGAACAAACCTCTGACTTATTGGGAAAGGTTTGGAGTCCTCTTTTTCTTCTTCTTCTTCTTCTTTCTCTATATTTCAGAGTAAATACCCTGAGCCTAGCTCTGCTGGAGGTTTCTTCCTGTTAAGAGGGAGTTTTTCCTTCCCACTGTCACTAAAGCCCTTGATTATAAGGGGTCATATGATTGTTGGGGTTTTCTCTGTGTTATTCTAGGGTCTTTATCTCACAATATAAAGGGCCTTGAGTTAAGAAGTTCAGTCTTGATTTGTGATAGTGTTGTGATTTGGCGCTATATAAATAAAATTTAACTTCTTAGCTATTCTTACAGCGGTGATGCTTCCTGGAGATTTTTCAAATATTTTTTGTGACATTTTTAATTTTTCTTTTTATGCTTGTCTGGTTAACTTAATGAAGTTTTCTCAGTGAATAAAATCAACTCAATGACTGTTAGTTTCACAAACTATGTTAGCATCTGTTTGTGTGCAATGCATCCCAAGGTTACAGTGTATATATAGTCCTTACTAAAATAACATTAGAAAAATTAAGCACATCCTCACTTTAAGAGGACAAGTAGCAGCTGGTGTATTCAGGTGTGTCTAAATACAGGGCAATAATCTTTCCAGAAGTGGACATTCTTGCAAATCCAACCCAAGGTAAGATTGTGCAATGCTTAGAAAAACTGCAAAATACCTAAGAGCTACATCTCAGATTCTGAGGGCCCCAGTTAAACTAGAAAAGGTCTGAACGAATATGGGTTGTTTGAGAAACAGACAAAAATGCCAAACTTAAGGCTTCAACATTTCAGATAGTACAGTCAGGTTCATCTGCTGGTGCTTTTACTGGAAAAACATGCATTCAAATTCAGAAATGCCACAAATTAAAGTCTTAAGCTGGACCATCCCATGCATAAAGATGCTACTGTACCCCATCTCTGGTCAAGGTACATGTTATACTTTGGAATAATACTTTTTTTGGGGCAGATCAACCACAGCTATCTTATGGTTCGTTCAATCAATCAATCAATCAATCAATAAGCACATTTAAAAACAACACAGGTTGGCCAAAGTGCTGTACATAGTAAAAAAGTAAAAAGTAGATCAAACACACACATAGAACAAAACAAAACTCAGTCACAATTAAAAGCTAGAGAGTAAAAATGTGGTTGCCTCTAACTCGTGTCTGATGCTGACTTGACTTGCTCAGGTGTGCAGTTCAGCCTGTTTGCCTGTTTTTACTTTTTCTAGAGGAATGATTCTCAACAGCATGTGGTGGGGTCAGTGGTCTATGGGTTTACTTTGTACTGTCTGGATCTGCATGGTGGCTCAAAATCTGATTGTATTTTTCTGCATTAATAATTCTGTCAATTTTAAAAGATCCCCTCAAACTCACTGACTGAAATGCAGACAGACCCTTCACCATATCTGTAGACACTCTCTGCTGTGTCCTCTCTCCCAAACTCTTCCATACATATTGACATAAGACCTCTTGTTTATATATATTCTTTGCTGAGATTTTTCCCGATTCTTAATGCCATGACTCTCAGATGCTGTAGAATCTTGGGCCTTCCACTTCTTCTTTTGTCCTCTACTGCACACCCATGATGAGATATGCCAAGTTTTTATCAAGAAGCTCTTTGGGAATCATCTTGTTGGTGCTAAAATGCTATTTTATGCCTGTCAAATTCTGTTATTTTTAGTCTTAAAAGAAAAAAGATTTAACTGAAGAAATGGGAACAAATTATGTGTTTTTGCATCAGGATGCTAATGACATAAAAATAAAGTCTCCTTGGAAGCAGGATATGAAGAAATGATGGCTGGCTTTTACACAATACTGTATTCCTACTGACTGGGAAAAAATGCTAAAAAATGGTTTGGGTCTTATTGACTGGCGGATATGTCACCAGGTAACAGTCAGTGGTGTGAAAAACGATGACAAGAACAGGGCAGTTTCTTTGCAGCAGGCGAAACTCCCATTTGTTGGAGCAGATTTGCAGTCTGGAGTCCCATATCCACACTCCAGCTAAAAGAGCATGTGGTGATATATTCAAATGTTAGTGAATAATCATTCCTGTACAACATAAAATGGATGAATAAAAATATAATGAAATGTAATTATTGTTTATAGAAATGCTGCTAACAGTGCAATGGAATAAGACATCATAGGTAGCCAGCGGGTCAGCCCCTGGTGGTTGGTTGACTACCGTTTTTAATGATGACCATTTTTTTGACATCAAAGCTCACTCCCTCGGCTTTATTTACTTTTAAGGCAATAGTAGAATATTTCGTATATAAACATTATGTAGGAGTAGGAACTTAATAATAGGTATTGATTTGTAAATAACTGGACATGAATAACTTGAGTTTATTATATAAAATGATACTACAGTATATTTCTAGGCAGCTCATTCTCTAGTCAAGGTTCTCTTTAAAGATAGGACACATTTTGGGATCAACATGACAGGAAGCCAGAAATGTAAAAGTGAGGTCAGAGGTCAAAGGTGACATGATATTTGGATGTAAATCATGTCTAATGTTTTAAAAATAAAAGGCATTTCATGAAAGTTTGACTTTATATGACCTTGAAGAAGAGGTAAGAGGTCCAAAGTAATGTGATATTTAAATTCCCTGTCACGATGAGTTGTGTGGCTGTCAGTGGCTGGACCCACGTGCAGGACTTGGAGACAAAACACTAACTTAAACGACAGCTTTATTTGCTGGTGAGTCACCCTTGGCGATACATAAACAACAACTTAAACTAACTAGACTGGAGATGCTGAAGGTAGCCGACAATGAATACACACACAACAAACGTGGAGGACACAACAACTGGCAGGGAAAAACACAGGGCTTAAATACATACTGAGGTGATTAGGGAATGTGAAACAGGAGGAGAGCACAGCTGGGACTCATCAGACATGACAAGACAAGGGGAGGCAAAACTCAACACATTGATATAGTACACAGACTTTCAAAGTAAAACAGGAAACTGAACAGACGTGGACTAAACTAGGGGATACAGTGACAGAACAAGAGACACACTGACAGAAATGACTGTATACTAACAGAAGTAACACAGAACCACGACCTAAGAAGGAGAACACAAGAAATGCCAAGGACCTAGGGAGTTAGGAATACTAGCGACAGAAATCAAACCCAAGAGAATCAAAACACATCATGAAATCAAAGATAACTAATACAAACAGAAAAACACTGAGTCCACAGACTCAGGACCGTGACATTCCCACTATATTCCCTATATGCCTTATGCCTATATGTTGTAATTACAAACTATGGGAGTAAGAATTAAATAGCTTTACATCTAATTTATATAGAATCATTTTGACCTTCGGATTAATCTGCTGACCTTGAAGGAGAGATAAGAAGTCAAACACTCATAGTTTCTAAGTTTAAGGCTTTTTGTCAATTTTTGACCAATAAATAGTTATGCTGCCCTTGAAGACCTTGGTGGATGTAAAGCAAATTTTAATGGAGTTTTAACATCACCCCACTCTACAAAGTTTACCAGAATTAATTTAGAACTTTTTGAAATCCCACATTTACAGACAGAATGAAACACATGCACACAAACACTACCAAAAACACAACCTCTCTGGCAGAAGTAATTGCTAACATTAATGGTGATTACATTCCATTCAGGGAGCAACTTTAAGGCCCCTGGTGTGAACTGTTTGTATAAAACTAGTAACTTAAGACACTGCACAAAACAGGAAAAAGAAAAGTCTTCAGCAGTAACTCAGAAACACAAGACAACAAACTGGGGGGAAAGCAGTAGGCAGGGCAGAAAAATAGAAGGACACACAAGAGGACAAAAACAGAGACACAGGGACAGACACAGAGACAGGAAGGAAAAGCGCAGAAGATGCATAATGTAAGGGACTTTTCAAAAAATGAAGGAATCACTGAAAAGAGAGAAGAAATAGAAAATACAAGCAAAGCACAAAACTTGCAAGAAAAAAGTAACACTAGAAATAAAAATGAATTAATATAACAGAAATTGATATAGGTGTCCTTGGGGGGGGGGAAAGGCTTTTGGTAGGTTTTGACAATAAAAATACACGTGTTTCAAAGTGGGGTTTACCTGGCAGCTCTCACGTGGAACTACAATGTGAAAGCTGGAAAACAATTCCTCTCACTGTTTTTATCCGCTTTCTGTTCCTGTGCTTCTGGCTGGCATGACTCAGGGAAATATTCACTTTTGAGTTTTGTGCCATCAAAGACACATGTGGGAAGGCTTTGTCTTCTGGGAAAGTGTGGAATGAGAGAGATCCGACCTCTGGGCTGGTGCCAGGTATTGCTCAGAGGAGGGTAGAAGCCAAGCAGTGTGCCTGGTGTTAGTAACACTGAGTCCGGTGCTGCCTGATGGATGAATCACAGTGAAATCCTTCCAGTCTTTGCTTCTGGCTTCATTCCGGGTCACTAGGAAGAGGTTTTCTATCCGGCTGTCTCTGTTTTGAGATATGTCATCACTCAAATGTGTGTAGGCTATTTTTTTTAACCGGCGGCATACACTTTCCCTTGAAAACCACCGGATAAATTTTCGCTTATATGGTGGGACATTGATAGACAGAATCAACACTGGACCTAACCCCACTAACTGCATGCCTTTAGACTGTGGGAGGAACCAGAGCACCCAGAGGGAGAACTCACACAGACAAAGGGAGAACATGCAAACTCCACACAGGAAGGCCCTGGCCAGATGGTGGATTTGAACCCAGCACCTACTTGCTGCGAGACAAGAGTGCTAACCCCCACACCCCATTACCTATCTCAGATTTTAAGTCCTCAATCTATAAAAAAAACTTTTTTGGGTGTGCTATTGTTCAGTGTAACAGCGGTGTACACACAGTTCATTTTTAAGTAAACCACCATAAAGTGTGAGTACGTTGTTGGGTCACCTTGTAAGTAAAGTAAAAAGTAAGTAAAATTTTAGTTGCATAACACCTTTCAAGATAAAAATCACAAAGTGCTTCACGGAAAAGCTAAAACATAGCTAGAACAGCTGAAACACACATTAGCATTGAAGTCTGAGAGTTTTTATGACTAAAACAGATACAGCCAATAAAAGGTCCCAAAGTGTGGTTTGTTGTAGTCAAAGTGGCTGGGGATGCTGGTGAAGACATGGTGATTTTGGTGCTGATAACAGGGGGAGCACGAATCTTGCTGGGGAAACTGAGAATGAAGATTATGGCAAAAGGACGAGCGTCACAACGTCCATGATGAGTGTAATCAGTTCCCCAGGTAGTGATGATGAAGACGACTGATCGCTTGCACGATGAAGGCAATGGAGCTGGTAGCTGCGATCATGACAATCGTGGTATAAGATAATGACTGGAAATGACATGGTGAAGAAGTTTAAGACGCTGATTAAGAGAGAGTTGTGACGATAATGAATGAGGTGATGAAGAGCAGCAACCAGAAGACTATAAGGAGGACTGGAACGATGTTTCCTCATCCTCTGCTTCCCCCCCCTAGGGGCAACCTCACCGCCGCCCCTCCCATGCACAGCGTTGCCTCGGTGATTGCCGGTTTACGTGATGACGTCGGATGTATATGAGCGCAGGCGGCGGGATCTCTCTCCCTTTTACCGCCATCGGAGCGGAGTCTCTTTCTTCCTCGAGACCGCTTCACTGCGTAGCGCCGCTAACCAAACCAGCCTCCGGCTAGACAGCGAAGGTAAGAGACGGGAGTTGGAAATGGCTTCGGCGCTAACGCCCCAAACTTGGTCGTCGTCCCCGAAGTTGAATTTCAGTCCCACTGTATGAGCGAACGGTGGCAAGAGGGTGACAGCGCTGCTTTTGCTAATGCTAGTCAAGTCAGACAGTGGCAGCAGCCATTGAGACTGGCTCCACCATGATGTGTGTTAACGTTACACGCGATTTGGGAAAAAAACAATAAAACAGCGTTTATGTTCGTCCGCTTCCACCGGACTGTTTGACCAGTCATTGCATTCGCAGAGAGGACAAAACGCTGGCCAAGTCCGGCACTTGTCGGCGTTTTTCGACATTTGTTGACACGTGTCTCCTATCTTGTAATTTTGGACTTGACCTTATTTTTATTTTTGTGGAGGATGGGTGGGTGGAGATGGAGGGGGACGGGGGACTGTTCACGAGACTGAGCTTTACTGATAACGGCACGCGGCGTTTGGTTGAATTGGATAGTTGGTTCTATTACATAAGGGGAAGCTGGTTAAAACGTGGTGCTGGAGCGTTGACACCACTTCCTAACTGGCCCATATTTTCTAGTTACAGCACCGTGTCTGTCGAAGCTGTTCCTCCCACTTGCTCTCCCCGAGTAGTGCGCATCGAGCTAGCAGCACGCAAGCTAGCTTTAACTAGCAGCGCACACACAAGAGCTCTTTGATACTAGACTGAGGCAGGCCGGCTAAAGTTGGTCTGTACACTAGCCGGAGTCCGGCTTGTTTTATGTGGGTAAAATGATTGAACGTTTCAACAGGTTGGCTGCCAAATGAAGCCGAAATGTGGTTTCAGCAGGCAGGCATCCACCCGGGGCTTTTTGTTAGTCATGAATGGGTCGACATGACTTCAGCATGCAACACGTGGTCGCTGGGCAGGGATAGAAGAAATGGCTATCTTGAGTAAGGGTCTGTCTTTGGGCCAGTTTGATGTTTTTAGGAGAATGTAATCAATTAGCTGCTCCGTGTTGCAATTAGTCTTCTCTAGGGAAGACGTAGATGGGTTTAAGTTGTCTTTTTTTCTTTTTCTTTTTTAATGGCAATTACACACCAAACAAGGTGGGAGCAGCTTAAATCTCATTTTTTTTGTTCAAATGAATCGCCACATATAGCTCTGGAAGCGCTGATGTTGTTATCACTTTTCACAATGAAAAAACAAGTTGAGGTATTTTAGGGACTTAAACAATGAGGCATGCTGTTGATATTGACGCAGGTTGGCCTGGACAATTTGATAGAAAATGCTCCAGGCTGGTATTATCCTGAGCGTAATATACCCAAGTCTTTTTTTCGTGCATTATAAGCCAACTACCCCAACTAAAAACACTGTCATCTCATTCTGCACAGTGGAAGTTTTTTTTTTTTTTTGTCCTAAGAGCTTTCTCCAGTACTTATCAATAATTTGGAGAAATAGAGAGGTGGTAGGGATGGTGGGTGTCATCCTAGAGTAACAAAGCACATGTGCTTTTATTATTCCTAGACACTTTCAGATTTATTCATTTGTCAGTGTAAACTTAAAAAGTGAAAGCCTAAAAAACGTTTCTTGCTATTCCAAAAGTGGCAGACTGCAGATTTCATTTGAGAAATGGGATGTAATTAAAGTCACAAACCAGCCAACAAGGCAGGCTTCTCCCTAAATCAGTTATCCTCTGCAAGAGGGAAGAAACACATTGATCTGTCATGTGACTTTTCCAAGCTAAAAGTGTCACATCTGCTCTGCAGCTGAATAATCTTGGCGTATCGGCTGAATATAGCCCACCTGAGATAAACAGTTATGATATGCTGCTTTGTTGAAATAATTTCCTTGCTCGGTTGAAAGACCTACATAGATTTTTGGTTTCGATTCTAATTTGTCAAAAGTTAAGTGTAATAGATTATAAGCTCCTGGGCTTTAGTTCTTGAAGCCCTGCAGCTGCTAGTGTTACAGGCTAACAAGGGACAGATTTGCCCCTGGGATGACAGGTGAATGTAGTTAATGAGCTGATGAGTTGGGACAGCAGCAAGAACATGGCAGTCAGGAAAAGGATTATGGACCTTTTACCATCATCTGCACTCTGCTGAAATGCCGTCGTGTCATTCATGTGTTGCTAGGTCAGTGATGATTCATATAAAATGTGTCTTTTAACGTTGTCATGATAAAGTAGTGGTACTCAAAGTCCATTAGACTTTTAAAAAATTGAATAATTGTTTTTTTTTTTTTTCTTAATGGGGAAAAAATACTTTGGCTCATGTGTTCCTCCATGGCACTCAGCTGCCTCTTCAGTGAATCTCGGGTCCATCCTTTATGGGTTTTAGCAGTTCTTTTCCTGTTCCATGGGACATAATTGCATGCAAGTCGCATCCTAGAGCTGGTGGAGAACTGGTTCCTGTAGTGCTAAGCCAAACTGTACCAGGCCACAGGAGTAGAAAAGGGACTGCTGTCAAGCAGCTAAACTCCTAGCTGGTGGAGTTGGAATATGTCTGTAGGGAGAGGCAACTGAATTGCATCAAGGACCCGCCACCCTAATCCGTCTCTCAGGGGAAGGAGGCCTTGGCTGAGTGGCAAGGGGGTAGGTGACTAACAGCCAGGGTTGATCCCATGTAGACTGGGATGGGACTCTTAAAATAAGCATGTGATGGATTTAGACAAATCCTGAGTGTTTAATAAAAATTCTTTGGAAAAAGAAGTTAATTATTTATTTACTTAATTATTTGGGGATGGGCGTGTTTGTAGAGATTAGTAAAGTTTATTTGAATATCGATCATAGCAGGTAATAGTAGCCACAGTGCTAAACAGACTGCTGTACTGATCGGCAAAGGACTAATGAGGGAAAAATGACATTGATATGCACTAAAGTCATTTTCAGTCTTTTGTTTTTAATCAGTGTGTGAATGCCTCATAAGGCTCTGCTCTGCTTTGATCTTTCACGAGATGCTGTCAGTGCTGTGTTGACTGCAGCCTAGGGTTCCTTTTATATGCATTTTTCATGCATTTCCTCTGGAGTGGAGGGTAGTGCTGTGTGTGCACTATTTTCAGGAGTAGCATTACTTATACAGCCAGTTTAGTTTCATTTGCATCAAAATGGTGAGGCTACAGTTTTACATTTTTAAAATTATACAATAAAAACTATATATATCACTTTAGTTCTTTTGTGGTAATAAGAAGGGAAGGGGACTTGATATGAAGTAACTCGAGTTTGTGGTTTATTATTAGCGTTCTCTAACAACATTGGGGGGGCGCTTATTACAGAAATTTGTTTCGATTTATTTTTTTACTGTGGAGGTGCTCAGTAACGTTCCAGTAGCTGTTTAACAACACAATGAAGGACTGTTAAATTTAAACCAGTATCTTTATATTAGCTTAGAAGTTGGTTGTAAACGGTGTTCAACAGAAATCTTAGTGTACTAATTAAAAACATGAATGCACATTAATATCCTCAATGCCCCTGCAGATACCTTTCCTTTCTGCAAGTTCTTAATATTAGTGGAAATGCCAGGCTTTTTGTTTTTAAGTATATTACATAAAATTGTTCAGTGGTGGTATTCACCCTTTAACTGCTTACTAGAAAAAGATGTGTAAAGGTAGAGATGAGGCTCAACAGACGGATGAACTAATGATAAGAGCCGTATTTTGGTTGTGGTCATTACTCCTGAACTTTCCACTGTGAGAACAGAAGTTGCATAACATAAAGTGTGCTATAGCTCAATCATGCGTAACCTCATGCATGTCTCTTTGGTGCCCTCTGGTACTTATACAAATTGCACTACACCTTTGTGCGTATGAAATTTCTGCCTACTGTCATTAAATGATTTACTCTGGCTCTTGCAGCCAGTTTTTAAACTGAAACTAGTCATTTTGAGCGGGTTGTGTTAATAAGTTGCCATCTCCTAACCTGGTTAGGATAGATGCAGCTTTGTGGTTAGGATAGTGCACCCCTCTGGTAACAATAACATTTCATCCAGGATTTCTAAGCTAACTGGTTCTGTTCTTTCTTTCTAGCATCACTTGAGACTCGGTTAATATGGCAGACATCGACAAGTAAGTACATTATGTGGTGTTGGTAACTAAAATTAAACATTTGGCCTCTCTGTCAACTCGTTTTTTTTTTTTTTTTTTTTCTAAGTTAAAGGTGACATTTTTTGTGCTTATAAGGTAAACCTTGAATATACCAAAAGCAGAACCATGGAGAGGTCCAGATTTGTTGCGGTAAAGCCTGACAAAGGGTTTGCTACAGGTGCTTCTGTTGGGACACCTGTCAAAGCATCCACACCCCAGCCTTTTATTCTAAAATTCCTGTGTCGTTGTTACAAAAGAGGCAGTGATTTGTAGTTGCGCACTCATTATGATATGAAATCGGACTTTTTAACATGAAGCCTACAGTAGTTGGACTTGTTTTTGGAGCCAGCTTCATGTGGTCATTGGAGGAACTGCAGTTTCTGTTACTGAGTTTTCAGATTCAGAAAGTGCCCCTCAGGTTAAATCCAAGGGTGCAGTGCAGTAGGAGCTCCTCCACACACCTCTCCAACAGCTAGGGTTACTTTTTTTTTCCCTTTAAATGCGTGTTTTACAGGCCACCTTTAAAACATGTATGGCTCTGTAACAATGGCCCAATCGGATGGAAGCTGTCTCTTTGACTCTTAAATTCTTCCACTCTTGGGCATTGATTTTTAACAACAGTCTGCAGCCTGATGGAAGGATGAGACTGGCTAGTGAAGCTGTGTTATGTTCGGTATTGAACTGTGATAGTGCTGCATCTTGAAGTTGGGCATCATGTTTCACTGCTTTGAGCAGCATCATGGGTAAAGGCAGACTCCAGTTTTGTTTACTAGTGAATTTTTAGAGCTGCACTGCATCACTGCTGGCCCTCACTCAGTATCAGGATGATCTTGGGCAAGGTGTGTCAGCATGGCAGTTGGCTCTTCATTGTTAGTCATGCTATTACTGCCACATGTGGCTGGCATAGTGGTCAGTGATCAGCCAAAAGATGCCAGGAGTAGTTTGGCCAATCTTAAATGTTCCTTCATAAGTACTGCTTTGTTTTGGCTAACATTTCCACCTTCTGTCCTTCTCCTCGAGCAGCAAAGATCAGGCTGAGATGGACCCAGCAGATATGGAGGATGTTGAGGAAGTGGAAGAGGAGGAGACGGGAGAAGATGAAAACAGCAAAGGTAAGGCAGTCTCAGTATACTTACAGTCTAGAGTTGAATTGTGCATATTCTGTGGTTTAGGTGAAATGTAGAAGTGGGGGAATGTGGGGTCACATGCGCGCCCCCCCCCCCCCCAAAAAAAAAAAAAAAAAAGCTATTTAGCCAGTGCCAAAGGAATATCAATAGCCAAGTGATAACATTGAGAAGATGGCAATTCAAACACTCAGTATCAGTGGGTGAACAAAGTGGCACATAAACTTGAATACAGCATAATAGACTTAACAGTTGAGAGCTGGGAGCACTGATCCGTTTTATTTTGGGATCTCGATGCTGTTTATGTATTCTTTGATCCTCAATGGTTCCGACGACTCCTCACATATTGGCCTACTCCCGGCTTATTGTGGCTAGATATAGATTGCTGCTTGGGCCTATCTTTTTATAGCTAGTTTGAGCAGTCTTTTAAAAGCCAGACTTGAAAGAAGACTGATTCTGGCTGCCTACGTCTGATCTGTCACAGCGGCCGCATTTTAAGGAAATCTGTACACAAGACCTAGAAGCTGGGGGAGGATTATAAATGCATGAGTAATACATGGTTGCAGCCTGCTGGCGTTAACATGCAGTGTAGACCCTCATTAAGAAATCTTTTGAGATTTCACACACGAGGGCTGTTGTGGAACACCTCTAACTTGGGAATCACAAGCTCTGAACATTTGAGATTTTTAACTGATGTTTGAGCTGAATGTAAATCTATTAATTACATGAAGCACCCCATGCCCTGCATATACTCCTCTGCTTTATTGTAGGGTTTCAGTAATGCTGTAGCTTCAGTTGCACAGGTACTGTGGTGTAGTACAGTTTGTCTGTAGTGTGTGGATGCACTATAGAACAGTTCCTGTGGTTGGTAGATTTGGTAATGATTAAAAACAAGTTTTTATTGCTGGTTGTGTATTAGCGGCACCTTGGTTGAAATTCAGTTACTACTACAGTTAGGGCTGTGCGATATGACCAAAATCTCATCTCCCGATATAAGACATCTATCGTCCCGATAACGATATAAATCACAAAAATGCAACATTTTCTGTAAATTCTGTGAATCTCGGGCAGCTCGACTTGCGGGAAGTGTTTCCAGCTGCGCGTCATGTAGCTGGAGTCGAGTGTTTTAACCGATGCATGAAACGATACATTTTTAGACACAAGTTGTAACGGACGCCGTTTTCTTTGTGAGTATTTATTACACGGTGTGCTACGGGGAGAAGCCTGTTTTAACGTTTGAGTCTAAGGTTTATTTTTTAGCACCTGGCGGCTCTTTTTTACTTATCCGTAAATAATCTGCTCTTTCACGTAATTCAGTTTATTTTGAAAAGTCTCAACAGGATCTTGAGGTTTATTGTGAAAGGTTTATGTGGAACATAAACAAGCGGACACGCGATGGTGTTACCGTTGTTGTTGCTAAAGAAAACGCATAAAAACAGGCGCTTGTCCGTCTGTAGTGTGGTTATATTAAATATAAGAGAAAGAGAGAACTTTAAGAAATTAATATAGCCACTGCAGTGACCATCAAAACCATGAAAAAACATTGCCATAAACAGTTTATTTTGTGACACACGAAACAAACGATAGCGTAAAATGAAACGATAGACGTTTTTATATCGTCATCCGATATATATCGTTATATTGAACAGCCCTAACTACAGTCGTTCCAGTAAGCTGAGCCGATAGACTTTGACTTGAGGTTTTGTTTTTTTTTGGTGTGTCAGTTTAACAACATGGGCAATTATAGTTGCTGAACTTGCCCCTGCATTTACATAACTTGAGGAATGTGCTACAACTGCTAGTTAACTTAATTCTGACAGTGCTGCAAATGGGGTTTAACATAATTCAAATCCCCCTCAGTGACCCAGTTTAAGTGTGTATAGCTTTAAAACCTCAAATGTAACAATTGAAGACTACAGGGGGATCAGTTTGTAAAGGTGTAGTGATGCTTCTCTAAAACAATCTAATGTGGTGGTTTACACACAGGTCAGTGCTTCAGTTTCAGCCAGACACACAAATCCACTTTCTTCAGGAAGGTTATCCAGGGTTAAACTATATCAAATAAAAACATGTAGCGCTGCCTGCTGTGGTGACCCCTTGTCACAAGGGGAGCAACATTTGTTTTGTCACTTCATAACAGCCCCCTTCTTGTGTTTTTGGTCTACTACAGAATTCTACATTAAAGCATCTGCTTAAGGAGCTGATTTTGTCTAAATTCAGTGAAGCTTATTTATTTATTTGACTCAGTGCAGCATCCCAGACATCTCACTGATTTTTGGCTTGTAACACAAGGAAAATGTCCAGGATGTGCCAGCAGAGAAAAGTGACTTCCAGTCTTTTTAATCTTCTCACCTGCCAGCAGCAATCTGACTGAGCTTTGATAGGTGTGAGCAATGTGTCGGACACTTGGGTTGTACCATCTGTCACCTGTCTGGCTGCACAAAGGAAGAGCACTCTTTGACTGCTGAGCATATATGTATATGCAACATTCATAATGCACATAACCAGACATCAACCTCTGTTTCCACACTTTAAAGCATACAACAAGCAAAGTACTTAAGAGCACTCCACCGAGCAGTGATGGAATGGTTACAAAAACAATCGTAAAATTGTTATTGTGCAGCTCCTGATTTGGGTTTCAATTATAAATCGGTATATTTGAGTGTAGTTTTAAGTGAATCCCACTCAACATCAGTTCTGAGATGATGTTCAAGTTCTGCTCATAGATTTCTTTTCACTGTATGTTTCTCTTCAGCTCGTCAGCTGACTGTCCAGATGATGCAGAATCCACAGATCCTGGCTGCGCTGCAGGAGAGGCTGGATGGTTTGAATGGCTCACCATCAGGGTACATGGAGAGGTGAGGGATGGCTCATTTGTCTTGCCTGAGCAGCACACAGGCAGCTCTGAATTGAGAATAATGTACAGACTTTGTTTTTGTTTTTATATTAAGGTTTTTATGCAAGAGTGGTATTCACTAAATTTTGTTCAGTAGATCCTGCTTTTTTTCTTTTTTTAAGTCTGGCTGTTGGCAACTGTTGCTGTGGGCTTTCCATCAGTTACAGCAATCACTTCCTTGCAAATAGACAATCAAAAACATCCACCTACAATCTACATGCTTTAGCATACTGATGAGTATCTGAAATGGTGACTACACCTTGTTGAGTAGAAATGCAAATGAGTTTGAAGTTGAGGTCAGCCACACCAGCGGTTAACATCAACGGTGCAGTCAAAACAAGCGAGTCATGAGTTGATGAGCATCTACCAGTGTGACACTACATGGCCCAAGAAATACAACCGGGTTTCAGTGTGAAGCAGGTGGGCTTCTTACATTGAAGTGGGAAGCCTCAGCCCCTGGCGAGGTCAGCTATTATCATCTCGGATGCAATGAAGGAAGAACGCATGTTGAGTTTCAAACTTCACTTTGTAAGGACAGCTGGTTTTAAATTGGGTATGCTGAGGCACATAAAGGTGAGATGTATGGTAATAGGAAAACCCATTTTAATGTGTTACAGACCACTTCCAGACTGTAGGCAGTGAAACATTAAACAGAAGTTCAAACAAGACAAAATTGTCTGTTCGTATTAAAATGCAAAATCCAAAGTCTAGCACTGCTTTCTCAGTGTAAGTGGCTGTGAGCACCTGGTGTCCTTCATAAAACAGCATACCAGAGAGCCTTTAAAATAAATGCATACAATGATGTTGTGGAAAAAGGACAGTGGGGCACTGCATTTCAGGGCATAGTACTGGCATTAGTTGTAAATAATGAGGGCTGCTTTAGTGGGCGAATAGCTGCACAATGACTTTATTTTGTGTAGTCACTTGAGTTAACATGGATCAATTTGTTGCCTGAGTCCAGGAAATGTAATCACAGCTGACGTGAGTCATAGTTAAAACGAAAATAATCCAAGTGGAGGAGATACTTTTAACAAAAACCACACTGAAGGATGCTTGCTGAAACGGCGACAGTTCAGTCAGTGGTTGGGGCTTCTGAGATGTTAGGTTGTGAGCGTCGCTGTGCGTCTTTGCTACGGTGCTGAGCCACCCACTGCTCCTCTCCTCAGCAAAACCATCAGCAAGCAGCTCTTTAATCAACATGTCAAGTGTTTGGCAGTCACCACCAAACTCAGCGGTTGCATCCCAGCACTTGGGACTCAAACACGCATTCCCCTGCCAGGCTAGTGCAGGCGTCTCTAATTTACCACACTGCAGAGAAACTTGACTCGGTGCAGTCTCTCTGCACTTCTGAGTCTGGTTAACTGTTCTGCGAGATCATTCAACAGATTCTAAAGATATAAGTAGGATGTTAAAGTTGCAGGGTGTCCAAATGGGACAGCAGAGATGTGCACCTTCAAATGCAGAAACATGGGGTCTGATGTGAAAGAACAAGCAGAAAGAGCAGATTTGCATTACAGGAGAATTTATTCCACCATCAGATAAATGCACTATATTGAAAGCTAGCTGAATGGAATCGGTAGCATCCTACAAAATAAGTCTACGATGAGTTGGAAATGAGAAGCATGGATGTGATGAAATGGTTTCATATTCATTTCAGTTTAAGTCTTAAAAATATAAACTGTCTGTCATTAAAAGCAAACATGGAAGTGACCTTGTAAGACATGAGGAGGAACCCCTCTCTCATCTACAGCAAGTACCAGGCTACAAGTTCCCCAAGTGTCCACCAAGTAAATCTGCAAAAAAAAAAAAAACGACGCTGATGTTAAATGAAGCAAATCTGAATAAAAGCGGTTCTCAGCATAGTTTTACTGTGTTTAAAATGCTTTCTTGGAAGGCCATCCTGACTCACTGTGGATCCTCTGGGGAGAGTATGTCTGTGCGCTTTGTTGCCATTCTCTAAAGCTCTCTGCAGATTAACTTCTGAAGAGGGGGCCACTATTTGCCTCACTTTTTCCCCCCTGTGACTTAAAATTTTTTGTAAGGGCTAGAAAACGAATGACAATCAAGTGGATATCCATTTTTTTTTCTTTTACTTGGAGTTTAAATATTACTTTTCAATAACCAGGATTGTCCTCATGTCTTCTGTTCATGTGTCCTCCCTCAGTTTACCAAAGGTCGTAAAGAGACGTGTCAATGCTCTCAAGAACCTGCAGGTCAAATGCGCCCACATTGAAGCGAAGTTCTACGAGGAAGTACATGAGCTGGAAAGAAAGTATGCTGCCCTCTACCAGCCCCTCTTCGACAAAGTATGTTTTTGGTCTTGTGTATACTATGTAAAGAAGTCATGGTTTGTCACCACAAAGTAAAACTTACTGCGTATTATGTGTTCCAGCGTGATGCAGCCACTCTTTAGTCACTCACAGTAAGACCAGAAGCCTAATTTTGTATGGCTCTTCCCTTTACAGCGACTTATGACATGAATGACAATTTAAAAACTGTCTTTTTAGAATGTATTTATTTATTTTTGTTTTTTGGAAGAACTGTTGAATCACAAATTCTGCTCTTCAGAAGAAACTCTCATAAGCCTACAGGTTGCATATACATTTACCTATATATTGATTAAATATAAGAATCTGCTGAGCACTTGATGAGGGCCAAAGCACTCGATTTGAACAAGACTTGCAGCTCTCACGTTGTAACTGGACATGAGTAGGTTTAGACCTGCATTGATACTGATGTGTTTGACGCTTTCCCCTTGAGCATCATTTGCCTCGAGTGCACACTTTCTTGAATCTGTGAAGCTACATCAGGATTTAGAAGCAGCTCAGGGAACTTAGAGCTTGCATAGAAAACGTATGGCTCTGGTCTGCTGTTTGAGCACACTCCATGTGTGTAAGTGTATCTATACTAACCATAGCTCTTTCATCATTCTTCCATCTGTGGTGGAGCCAAGAAAGCAGCTTTTCTCAGATATGCTGCAAACCTTTGATAATCTGGGACCAGAATTTTTCTGGAAAATGAAATGAGTTGTTTTCTCAACTATAAAAATAGTTCCTCTTAAATGTTAACTGATAGTCAAGTAAATGCTTTAAGCTGACTTGTGTTGAAAGGTTTGCTTTGTGTTGCATCAGAAGGTGATGAAAGAAGAGGTTGTAAAAAACCCCTTTCTGGATTTGGATCACACTGTTGTACTGCATGTAACATAAGTGTACAATCCTTCACCTTTGCAGTGAGGACTGCTTTCAAGCTGCTGTTCTGGGTGTTTCTGATGTCACTAATGCAGTGTTAAAGGCACCTTTTCCTGTAAATTAACACTGTTTGAAATGACTACTTTGCCATTAGTTCATGTTCTCATACAACTCACAGAATGCAGGATTTGTTTATTTTGTAAGAACTGATTTGCTGTGGTATAACTTGCAGTATAAAATAAATGCATGTGTAAATTTGTAATTCAGATGGTTCTCTCGTTTCCTCACAGAGAAGTGACATAGTGAAAGCAGCTTATGAGCCCACAGATGAGGAATGTGAATGGAAAGCGGATGAAGAGGAAGAGCTGACAGTACGTAAGCAGGGACAAATGACAAATACACCTGCATGCTTACTGTATAAATACTTGGCTTTCTGCATTTTTCTGCTTTCACATTTCGTACGTGGACCCAATTGTCTTCCCAAAGTGACAGCACAGCATCCAACCATCACTGATTTCAGACATCTGCTTTTCAAAGAGTGGATTAAATCTGTACTATGGTGCTGCTTGTGAAGCTAGGTTTTTTTTTTTTTTTTTTTTTTTTTTTTTTAAAACACCCCCTTTTGGTCATTATTGTTCAGTGCTGTGTGGTTGTATATGTGGACAGGGTGTAAAATATGTTTTGGTTTGTTTATTCACCAAACACACAAATATTTAGAAGAAAACTTCTTTTAACCAGGATGAGATGAAGGAGAAGGCCAAGTTGGAGGAAGAGAAGAAGGATGAGGAAAAAGAAGACCCCAAAGGCATTCCTGAATTCTGGTTAACGGTTTTCAAAAATGTGGACCTGCTCAGTGACATGCTGCAGGTATGTTTACACACACAGAAAATGGGTCACAGACAGCGACTACTTCTCTAATTCAATAATCAGGGTTTGCTTCCACCTCCTGGCCAATAGCTGTATAGGCTGGCTCGTGTGGTTTCTAACAGCTTTTCTGTGTTTGCTTCTAAACCACTATTCTTCCCTCCCCTCAGGAACATGATGAACCCATCCTTAAGCATTTACAAGACATTAAAGTAAAATTCTCAGATCCAGGACAGCCAATGGTAAGTGTGCTTCTCATACTTTAAATGGCTAAAACCAGTCTGACTGTTTGCTCATCAGCCTCTTGTGTTCACCAGAGCTTCACATTAGAGTTCCAGTTTGAGCCAAACGACTTCTTCACAAACACAGTGTTGACAAAAACCTACAAGATGAGGTCAGAGCCCGATGAGAACGACCCCTTCTCCTTCGATGGGCCAGAGATCATGAGCTGCACAGGGTGAGTGTCGGCGATTCTTTCTTCTTTTCAGGTTTTTGTTTTCTAAACAACTCTTGATGCACGTAATGAAATGCTGCCAAAGAGCTTATCGTTTCTTCAGTTTTACACCTCAGCTGTCACAGGCTGATGGAGTGGTGCTGTTGAGTGGGCAACGTGGCAGCTTGTGAACTGACATAGGACTTTGAAAGTCATACCATAGGTGCATCTACCAAATATCTGAGATGAGTCTGAACTCTGTGACCTCGAGGTCGCAATTTATAAATCAAATGTATACCAAACTCATATTAACTAGGAGGTTGTGGGTGAGCACTGGTGGCCACCAGTATTGTTCTCCAACCAGAGAGGCAGAGGATAATTGAAAGTACTTACTGGATAATTCGTACATCCCAGATGTTTTTTAGATTCGACACTTCAAATGCTGCCTCCTGACCTTGTTTCCATTGCTCCTTGTTTTTGACAACAGCTGCACGATTGACTGGACAAAGGGCAAGAACGTCACATTGAAAACAATCAAAAAGAAACAAAAGCACAAGGGCCGTGGCACGGTCAGGACGGTCACCAAAACGGTCCCCAACGACTCCTTTTTCAACTTCTTCACCCCACCAGAGGGTAAGAGTGACATGGCAGAAAAGTTGACCGTTGCTATACAGAGTTTGCTCCAGTCTGAGTTTGTTTGCATTGTTTCATTTTGATCTGTGCTTTCTTTGCAGTCCCAGAAAATGGCGAGTTGGTAAGTTGGTGCTTTTACACACTGTTTCACCTGGGATGTCTTTTGATATTAAGTTGAGCTTCTTTATATGAGACGCACACTTCCATTAACCTCAAACATCATGTAGTGACTTAAAAACATGATTTGGTGACCCAGATAAGTAACTACAGTCAAGGTTGCCAGAGGGGCTGGTCTCTGAATCTTAATATTGAGTAATACTACCAGCAAAGCCACTACAGTTTGGCAACAAACTGTTTTCTCAACATTTGATTTTGACAAAATTCAAATTTTATCACAAACTAACTCCAGCTGCATCTTGGCACATCTTAAAGGCAAACCTTAGTGACTGACAGGCCGGAGGATTTGTAATCAGTTTTGTACCCATTCTTCCCTCCAAGGAGGAAACGCACTTCAGATGCCATTTGTATAGAAATGCTGAATCAGGGGCACCTCTGGTTGCTTTCTCACTTTGTTCAGGAAATGCATGAATAAACTGTCTGATTTCAGGATGAGGATTCGGAAGCCATTCTGGCTGCTGACTTTGAAATTGGCCACTTCATCCGCGAACGTATCGTACCCCGAGCGGTGCTGTATTTCACAGGAGAGGCCATAGAGGATGATGACGATGATGTGAGTGTGGGCATTTGATATCTTGGGTGGGGTTACAAAGTGATTGAGTTGTAAGAATTAATTCAACTTAAATAAGCATTTTAATTTGGCATGATCCTGGCTCTTAACAAATGTTTTTCTTTTACAGTATGATGAAGAGGGAGAGGAGGCAGATGATGAGGTAAAACCACCAAAAAACTACCACAGGCCACTAAAGCTTACATTTTGGAAGTTGTAGACTGAAGTTGCCCTGTGCTGTGTGTTCAGGAAGGTGAAGAGGAGGCTGACGAGGAGAACGACCCCGACTATGATCCCAAGGTGAGAGAACATGTCTGTAAAGATCTCTGGTGCTGTGAGAAAAGACCTTACTCAGCAGTTCTCAACTTTGATGGCTCAGGATTTTCTTACTTAAGGCGATGGATAGCTTCACGAGTCACTGCGTTCAGAATCTTTCTGCATAATTTTCTGTCACCTGAGGATCCTGAGCTGCAGGTGGAGAACAGCTGATTTCAACATACAGAATACATACTGTCAACAAATGCATCTCATTTTACACCAGCTTTAATTTGCTTCAGCTTCTGTTCTGTTGTGACCTTGGTTTGGTCCTCTGGTTAAGACAGAAAATGCATCCAGTTGATATTTTGTCTTTTCAGCGCTCCATTTTGAGTTTGACTTTTACAAGTTGTTGAAATTTGAATGCTGCATGTTGTTGTTAAAGCTAAAGTAACACAGATACAGTATGCCAGAAACAAAAGGACACAAGGAAAAAGAAAATCCTTCAAGCTTGTACAGAATTTTAGCCAATAGGCTTTCTGCTATTTTTCTGCCACATTTGGACAAGATTTTACCTCATTTTATGGTAACTGCCCAGAAACGCATCAAAATCTGCCAGTAAGCAGTTTACTTCATCACCTAATAAACAAATTCATCTGGAAACCACGTCAATCTTAGTCTAAACCAGGGGTCGGCAACCCTAGGCACGGCACGCGAAGGGTTTACTGATGGCACGACCATAGCTGGACTGGCCAGATTTTTTTTGTAATGGTGTAAACAATGAAAGGTGGTGGATGCTGGTCGGTGTGTAAAAGTAACTCAGTTGTTTGGTGGTGGCATCGCGGAGCTTCCACAGATTCAGTAACATTAGCAAGTGGTGGAGGGCAGCAGGTGGATGAGGGAAAGGGGACGCAGAAGGAGGAGAGACCCGAGGCGGTGAACTGAACTTCAGGTAAGAAGTTATGACCTGCAGTCTATCTGGGTCAGATATAAACCAAGTTTAGGTGTAGTTTATTTTCGTTGTGCTGACTTTTTACCGTCAGTTACAACAACTCGTACTAGCTAGCATGACCGAGTTTCTATACAGCTGGGTGGGTGCTGTGATGTTACTGATAGTGAACTTTATTTTATTCATAAGGTTAGTTTGTAGAGTTGCCAACCGTCCCGTAAAAAGACGGAATCGTATCGTATTCAGAGAAAATATTATGCGTTTCGTATTGAGCTGAGAGGGGACGCAGTTTGTCCCGGACTTCAGCTACAATGAAAAAGACACAAAGCTGGATTTATTCTGTTGTTACGCTGCAGCTGCCTCTTCTTCTCTCATTCTCTCCCCTCCCTCTCCTGTTGCTACTTCAATCATGAAACTGATCAATGATCAGCTGATCGGCTTTTCTCTCGTTTATCGCCCACTTTGCGCCAGAAAGAAGAAACCAGCAGATGTCGCGCTAAACAACAGCAGCACGTTTAAGCTTGATCAGCTGTTGTTAGAATTTATTTAATATTAATTTCTAGTATCAGCTGATGTTTGCTGGAGCCACAGCTGTAAAAGCTGCTGGTCATGATATCGGTTCGGTTATCTGGTGAGAGGGAAACATGAAGATGAAACCAGGAGATGTTCTTACTGGATCATCAGAGCTGAACAGGTGATGGAGAAACAGGTTCACCTTTTAGGAGACATGAATGAGTTGAAGTGAAGTTATGAACTGTTTCTGAGAGACGAATAACACCAGGATCCTGACAGCTGGTAACTGTGCAGGGGTGGATCTAGCAAAGTTTTGCCAGGGGGGCCAGGTGGGGCATTAACGGGGAGAGGGGGGCACAAAGAAATACTTTCTTATTCTCATTTAAAATGTCTGGCTGTTATTAAATAATTATCTGAAGCTTACAACCAAAGTTTTTATCTGATGTAAAATGTATAGAAATCATACATATACCAACAAGATTGTACATCACAGTCACAACAGCATCTGTTTTCATTCAAAGGCTTTAATACCTGGGGGGCTGGTCTCTAGTCAAAATGCCCGGGCTGTTTTTTTTGTCCCAGTCCAGCCCTGGGCACGACACGCAGTGAATTAATCTGAGAAGGTGCATCAAAAAATAAATGGCTGGGCCAGCGGTGCACATCGCAAATTAGCTCGCATACACACATTAGTTGTGTCGCTTCTTAATGACGGTATCTTAGCTAACAACCCCAACTACCAGATTCAACTTGTAATTGGCTAAAAATAACTTAGAGGGACGTTGTTAGCTTTCCATATTCTGACACTTCAAAAGCTTCAGCAGCTGTCCGCTCAGCACAGCATCAGCACCACGGAGATACACGGATACATCCGTAGACTCGAGACACAATGCATTTTCGGGACTTTCAGGCGTTTGGACCAATGTTTTCTTTTCTGATCAAACCAGAAATCTTTAATGAGCAGCTAGATTTGTCTCGCATTAACTGGCTGAGTTAATGCAACATCGAAGCAGCTGGAATCCACAGCTGTGCGTGTTCATGGAGCTGCATGTTCACCTGCTGGACATCACTACCTGACAAGTTTAACTGTCTTCAGAACATTGCAGAGGCCTTATTGACAGTATTTGGCTCTACATATCTGTGTGAGCAGATTTACTCTCACATGAGTGTCCTCAGGTCTGAATGCTGGACACTCGGAGACCTGTGTCTCTGAGTGGGAGACCAGAGATCACATTAACATGTGTCTCTGTATTAACAAACATGCCATATTGGCTCAGTTTATTTTTCTTATCATTGTTGTGAGGAGACCATAAATAGCATTTGAATTTTCTGTTGTACAGTTCATTTGCTGTTATGGATAAAAAGTCTTTTTTTTATTGTCTAACTTCATATAGAGCGTTATTAAATTTATTGCTAATGCAATCATATGACACTGACTTCTGAGGAAATTTTAAATGACACTCGCCATCAGAAAGGTTGCCGACCCCTGGTCTAAACCTTAGACTGGATATAAAACATTAATTTAAGTCACAAATGACTGCAATATTAAAGTCATAAATCAAGTTAAAGTAGGTGCTTTTTTCCCCTCCTCACCCCATAGATACAATCAGACATTCCCCCTCACCCAGAGCTGCCGAGGCTGCCTACGTCCCCAGGATTCCAAATTTACTGTAACCTGAACACACCAGCTGTGTTTATTGTGACAGTCCAATTATTACTACTATGTATCTTTACTACATTATGGTTACTCAGCACAGCGGTGAGCCAGACCACTTTGTAAAGTATTGTGACTGAGAGCCAGGGGTCCTTCATCATCTGTCAGTAAACATTCACTGCATTAGAAATAAACTTGAAAATGCATGGAAGGTAAAGACAACATTACACAGTATTTATCAGTTTAACATTGCTTGAACCACCCGTCATGGTCAGCAGCTTTTAATGGGCCAGAAATTCTGTACCCATCTTTAACCATTTGAATAGAAGAGGGCATGCACACACCAAATGAAGTGCAAATCTGATGAGATTTGGCCTAGTCCCCCTGAGACAAAAAATAACAGGTTGTCTCCTGCGGGGCTTTTTGTTCACTGAGATTCTCTGCATCCTTCTTGATGAAGGTAATGCAGCTGAAAAAAACTGAGTAAACAAAAGCACTGGAAACGGCAGCAAGATGCATGAACGTCTGTGATCAATGGACTCAAAGTGTCCTTTTGTTGGTAGTCATATTTGTAAGGTTGGGTTTTTGAGGGGTTACCTGCATGACCTTGCGTGTTGACTGTTGGCCTGAGACTAGTAACTTTGAATTACACCAAACCGAAGAAGCTGTTGAGTTTGACACCACAGCATGTAAACAAGCATGAGCTCTGCTGCTGCTTTGCTCAACTAAAACATCTGACATTCTGTATTCTGCGAGTTTGGCTTTTTTTTTTTTTTTTTTCTCCTATTCATTGATGTGTCTTCATCACCTGTCACTTTGGCATATTTTGTCAGCTACTCTTTAAATTTTTCCTCACTAGGTTTAAGTGGTGACTGTAGAAAAATAACCCTATCCTGGTAGGTACAGCTCATTAATTGTCAGCTTTTCCACCATCACACCCCACCACCCTCCACCCCCACACCTTTTGATTTTGGGTTATGGCTTTTCCATCTTTGTCTCTCTCCACCCTTCCTCGGCTGCTGTGTTAACGCTATCCTGACTTACTAACTCACTGGTTTGGCTTTTTTATTTATTTTTTCATGAAGTTTAACCCATGTTAGAGCTCTGCATTTGCACCTGTATCATTTCTGTATGTTGAAGCGAGCCCAACCTTCTTTGTTTTGTCCCCACCATGTTGAACTCTTCCCATGCACAAACACAGGCTAGTTCATCAGGGTGATGATTTGTTTGGCAAAAATGTCCTTTTTGTTTATGTGTGAGTTCCCATTTAAATGTCATTGGTCTGTTCGTCCATGAACGTCCTTTGTTTTCCTTCATGACCTCTGTTCATCTACATGCCCCCAATACAGGGCTGCTGTAATGTCTTAATGTCTGGTTAAATGGCTCTCAAATGTCCCCAAAAGTGCTTTTAATTCTAAAGGGCCTGTTACAATCCATTAGAAACTGGAGTTCTGGTAGTATATGTAGAAAGAAGCTCAGATGCTGCAGCAGTGGTGTTGGTTACAGACAGGGCATTCGTTTTTTGAATGCGTACTTTGAATCGCTCATTAAAAGCCACATGTGTTGAACGGTGGCAGCAACGACCTCACTCTGTAGTAATGTGTGTGGCATCAGGCCATGAAGAGCAGCCTTGAACAGCTGCAGCGTGCCATCATCACCTCTGCAAGTGTGTAATGTCTACTCCAAGGACGTCCCACCCTGAGTGTGCCGGGGGCTTAATTATCCTCCGTGTGCTTTTTAAACCTTAATTTGCCCCAGTGTTTCATTTATTTGGCAGCTAATTGATTTGATCTAAAGTCCCTGAGTTTATGTTTAAAGTGTCGACATTTGTTATTTTGAAAGGGCTAATGAAAAATGGGCTCCTATGGCAGATGTTTGGGTCTCTCCCAAGTTTGTACTGTGGATACGGAGTCCCATTATTCAACTTTGCTGGTTTAAAAAAAAAAAAAAAAATACCCCAGCCATTAATTTAATTAACCAGTGGAGATTTTGAAGCTAAATTTTCAGTCACTGAATCTCTGGCAGTTAGCTGGTTTGATGTTGGTATATCAGCCTCTAATCAACAAGTTACACAGAAATGTCTGATTTCTTTTTTGTTTTAGTGAACAAACATTCTCATTATTTTGTCCTCCACAGGACTCATTATGAGATTATCTCACACAGTGATGGAGGCCTCGAAACTCCAGTATTTGTCTGCATTTGTTGAAGATTACTGAGCTGAGTTTCTTTCCTCACCATAAGTTAAACTGAGGACAGCAGATTGTTCTGCTGACACACCCCATCAAGAAGATCCACCAGCTCGTCTTAAAATGAGATCTATCATGTCTAATGTTTCAGAGAGATCTGCAAGTTGTCATTTCCTAAGGCACCAAGATACATTTCGGCGTTCTCAAACGGCAACATTTAAGTCTCAGAAAAATGAGCAAACTGTTTATCTCATGAGGAATTACCTTTACCTGTCGTTTCTGGTTGCTCAGAATGCATCAAGTAGATGAGTAGAAATGTGTTTACTGGATGAATGTGCTGATAAATGGAAAAGAATAATCCTTTAATCCTTTGGCACAGCTGACAATAAGAGAATCAAAGTGTATTCTATGATGTTGGAAACCCTTCTGAGATTTTTAGGCTCACACTGATTTCTGAAGTGCTTAGTAACATGCGAGTGCTGAAAGATGGTTAATGTCTGAGGGTGCTTTAAGAGTTGCATAAGATTGACATGCTCCTGGTAGATGCCAACTAATGTGCGTTAAAGCAGGAACTGTAATATTGTTGAAACTAGCATGTTAGGCTGGCATGTTGGGGATGCTAGCAGCTGATGGTTTTTGTGCAGTAGAGGCTGGTGGGTGGGGAAGTGGTCCTTACTCAGAAATGAGCGCACAGCCCCCTGAAGTTTCCTAGTCACGACTGTAGTAAAGTAAAAATGACAGGAACCTCCTAGCTGTGTAAAAGAAATACTTGCAATACCTACAGCTCACTGAGGGCACTATAAAACTCCAAGCCATACACATCGGGCTTTATTTTATCCATTTAAGCACTTTATCTCCCTCACACCTGTGGTCAGCTTAGCTTTCATCATGAGTGCTCTTACTCTTACACTCCAGAAGAAAAACTTGAAATGGCCATCTAAGGTTTGTCATTATTTTTGCCTCATGCTGATACAAAAAGACATATGGGGAAAGATTTATATGAAGCACTTAAAGGTCACAAGTTGCATATGATAATTAGAAAAACTGTTAGCTTAGCAGAGCCAGCCTACTGCTAAGCTAACCTGCTGCTGGAGCTTCCCACGGGAGTGCACTCGATCCTCTGAAAGTCATGTCACTTAGACTTTCAAATGGTCTCACCAGCACCCTAAAGAATCCCTGGCCTCATGTTTATTTGCATCAATACTGTTTAACGAAAAGTATTTTCATACTGCTGTCTGTCTAATGTGAATGTGTCAGTCATCACATCCTTGTCATTTCTGTTGCATTTAAAAATAGCTGAGGTGAGAAGTTTGAGTTTGTAGCTGCTTGAGTGTGGTGGAGTGGCGTGACTGCGTACGTGCCATTTGAATGAGTCTGTATGGAGCGGCCTTCATCTTAACACCCACCATCCTGTTTCTTACAGAAGGATGCAGCCCCCCCAGCTGAGTGCAAGCAGCAGTGAAGCCTGACCCGGCTGCCTCGAGGATCAACTGCACTGTAACGGCTTCTCAAAAGAAGAAATATATAAATTAAAAAAAAAAAAAAAAAAAATAGTTACTTACCGCCTTATAATGTTTTGTATTTTTCTTGGTAGAGAACTTGGAGAAAAAAAGGTTTCAAGATTTTTGTTACAAAAACTCATGGTAATATACTGGGAGCAGTGTGGCTCGATATACATAGTATTTTACTAGACCTGTTTTCCCCTCTCTTCCTTCTCTGTACAATAGTTAGACTGCAGGAAGATAACCTCCCTCAAAAAGCATGAACTTGTTTCTTCACTGCTAAACTAGTTTGGGTTCTTGTGAAGTCTTTTGTTGTATTTGCTCTTAGACAACAGCTGTGGTTTAGACTGGCATTGCGGCGACACCAATCTATATATCCTCTCCTCAAAGCTAAATTCCAGGTTGTCCCAGTGATTTATTTTAGCTTTTGTTTTCTAAACTCTTAGCGGGGACTTGAGCACTTAAAAGAGAACACACAAAGCACTGTAGCATTTCCAGACAGGACGGATGTGTTAGCTGCACCTGAGTGTCCAGTCCAGTTTATTCTGTGGGATCCACAGTTGCCACCCCCTCACCTGACTTTTCTTTTTTTTTTTTTTTTCCACTCCCCCACAATTTCTTTGGGAATTCCTGTGCCACCTGTGCTCAACTGCTTTCCGCTTAAACATTCCGGTAAACGGACTGGCTGGCCCCATTAGTGAACCTCTTAAAGAGTCTGCCATTCTTCCTCCGGACGGACTGTTAAAATGATATCAAAACTGACGTTTGCAGTGACTTCTTCGCTCCTATGGCTCTCTACAGCCGACTCTCGAACATTCCTTATCTTAAGAAAACTCTGGAAGGTGGGGTGAGACAGTTTGTCAGGATGGCGTAGTTTGGCGACACAGCCCCAATAACCTCACGTTTCAGGATCCTCGAAGGCTCGCAGTAGTGTGGCTGTCGTCTTTTTCTATAGCACTTTGTTACTTGTGTGGTGTACCAGTGGTGTCCTGTCCAATTATTCAATGTGAGCAGCCCTTTGACTCCTCCCACCCCATACCTGAGGGGATGTGAGAGGGGGTGCTGCTGTAGCCCCGCTCTGTAGAGTTCAAGTTGTGCTATTTGGTTTAAAGTGCATTACCGTTGTTGTCGAGGGAGGCACACTAGTCCCATTCAGGGAAGCTTTATAGGAACAGTGTTGGGCAGATGTAGCACAGTGGATGACAAGGGGAGGGGGTGGAGTGTCAAGATTGGGCTCACACCTCACTTTTTCCCTCTTCGGTTTGTTTACCCCCCTCATGTAACCAATTCATGTCTCATGTGAACCTGAGCCCAGTAGCTGAGGTCACGGTTCATTTTTATCACTGTGAAAGAAATGGGGGAGTGTGATAAGGCCATTGTGTTGGCTCATGACCCACCACCCTGCCCACCCAAACCTGCTTCCTTTGTTACCCAGAATGCCTTGGAAAAGCTTGTCGGAGCAATACTTAAAGCCAGGAGAGGAACTGAAATGAAACAGTAGCCTTGCTCCCCCAGTTCTTTAGCGTCCCCCCCCCCCCTTTCTCTCCCCTCGGTTGTGAGAACAGCCATCTGTTGGTTGTCATTGGGGCATCATCATGTCCACTGTGGAGATCCAGGGTACTTGGCATTTTGCAGGGAGTATCCAGATCATGTTCATTGGAAATGGACTGACTGGATTTCTGTGGGGGCGTCCTTCTGAGCAGCTGTTGTCAAGGCAAAATGCTATGCTACAAAATACTAATGTACTCAATAACTGTACGTGTATGTTCATGAATAAATTGGTTAAACATGTATGTGATGGCGACTTTTTTTTTTTTTTCTCTCCCCTCCCCATCAAGTTTTTGTTTGTAGAATATTTAAATCTGTCATTCACATCAACACAATGCTTTGCTTGTTATCACCCGGAAACTACAGCATGGTTGTTAGGTTGCCATCAAAGTAAATTTGCATGCCCTGGCACTTTTATTTTTAAACTTGTAGTTGCGCATCATAAAATATCACAAATGGTCCTGACAAAGTATTGTTTTAAAATAAGAGTTCCAATTTAAACTGTCCTATGCCAGTGAGTTGGCTTCATTTAGTGCCTTGAATATACCTGTTCTTTGGGAAAGTGACTTGTATTTCCTTCATTTATCCTGTTAAAGTCTCATTGACATGAAAAAATGTCTTTTGTCAAAACAGATTTGGCCAAGAGTGTCAGAAATTCTGAATAACAAATCACAGCAGTTTTATAAATGTAATTTAAGGGACCAAAAGAAGAACTGGACTGATTATAATGAAGCCATCATACTTGAAAAGCAGGTGATTTCTTTGTGTTATAAATAACCCACTCATTATGATTACCAACAAAACATACTGAATAAAAAAACACAAGCCCCAGAATTTACTTTTCAAACTACACTGGGAATGTGGCCTATGAAGTGCTTGTTCCAGCAGATGGCGCAGTTGTGCAACATTTGAAACCATGTCCCCCGGGGAGTGTGGTTTGTAATAGAAACTGAACATGAGCACACAAAACCCCACACAAGAACCAAAAGGTCAATTGAATGGAGAGTGAAGGGCAGCAGTAGTGATGCAAATGAAAACTGAATGCATGTAAAGCAGACTGCAGGTGCTTACTGTCACTGTGATTCACTTGGAGGGCAGTCAATCTGAATGACTCTGACTACAATAATTTGCCTGCGTTTCAGTCTAGGCGGTGTTACAGTGTTTATGCATGAAGGAGAAATCTCAGCTCTGCGCAGTGCAACTTAAAGCACCTCTGATGCGTCTGCACATACTGGCAGACTTCTTCCATACTAAACTGTAGTGGTGTGCGGATGGATACTGAAATATCGATTCTTCCGATACCAGCAATTTATGTTCTAGAATTGATTCTCATATTATAATATCGATATTTTAGTACTCTGGGGTAAATTTGTACTTTTTCCATTAAAATGAACGCAGTGGAAAGAAACTATATCATTCGGATCGTCTAATTTGGAAGGAACTACTTCCTCTTACGCCTTTCATAGTCATATGCGAAATACGGCTGTATAAATGTGTCGCAGCCCCTGGCGTGCACACTCACAACAATGGCTGAGCGCAAACAGTCATGTGTGGACGTGTTTTACCTCCACAAACAGCCAAGACGCGGTTTGTGATATATGTGGCAAGACAGTGAGGTGTTGTGGCAACACCACTGACCTTGTCAAACACCTCGGAGTGAATCATATCACAGAATATGACGAGCTTATGTTGAGGCGAACTGAAGAGGAGAGGGGCAGGTGCTGCTAGGGTGAGACAGACGTCTCTCGCGGACTTCATAGTGCTGCAGGCAGGCAACATGCTCAAATAGCTCACAACTTCAGGTTTCTTTTATTTCTATATGATTATTCTGCATTATTAAGCAATAAAAACAAGTTGTCTGATGTCCTCTAATCATTATGAAGCAATATGGTTATGTTATTATTACAATTACATAATACAATTATATATTGTATTATGAAATACAATGAAACATTAAGTTTTTGTACAGAGTATCGGTATCGGATCAGTATCGCCGATACCACCCTGAATTTTACTTGGTATCGGATCGGAAAGGAAATCAGTGGTATCGCACATCACTACTAAACTGAAAATACTGACGTTATCAGTACTCTGCTTTTTGCTCATCCCAGGAGGCTGGATGTTACTCAGGGGGGCGGTGCACCTCTTCAGACCCCTCCCGCCCCCAACCCACTTCTCTCTCTCTCTCTCTCTCTCACACACACACACACACATACACACACAACACACAAACACCGCAAGCAGACAGGCAGGCTGGCAGTCTTCTCACTACAGCCAGCGCTTCTTGGAGCCGCAGTCACAAGCAGCATCCCATGCCTTTCACCTGCTTGGGAGTAAAACACGCGTCCAGTCCGTGAAGCAGCCACGAAGGGCAGGAGCACCGAGGCGTCCGGGTAAACATGCTGGAAAACGGGAGGAAAGTGTTCAAGGAGGGTCTGCTGGAGAAACGGAGCGACGGGCTGCTGCAGCTCTGGAAGAAGAAACACTGCGTCCTGACCGAGGACGGCGTGCTGCTGCTGCCGCCCAAGCAACACGACCACCAGCAGCATCACGGCGGCGGCGGGGACGCGGGCAAAGTCAAGGAGCTCCACTTCGCCAACATGAAGACGGTGGACTGCGTGGAGCGGAAGGGTAAATACGTGTACTTCACGGTGGTCATGACGGAGGGGAAAGAGATCGACTTCAGGTGCCCGCAAGACGAGGGCTGGAACGCGGAGATCACTCTGCAGATGGTCCAGTACAAGAACCGGCAGGCGATCCTGGCCGTCAAGTCCACCCGGCAGAAGCAGCAGCTGCTCGTGGTGCAGATGCCCGGACAAAAGACCGTGCGCAGCTCTCCGAACGTAGCGTGACCTGCGGCGAGTCCCGCAGACACTGGTGCACGATTTGCGGTAAGACAGCTACAGGAGAAAGCGGTGGAGGGGGCTCCCCCGGGTCCGCGAACCACCCGGGGGTACCCTTTAAATTAAAAAGCGTTTATCTTCTGGATGTTTGAACCAAGAGCAGGGACGCGTGTTTTACTGTGAGTGGTCCAACTAATCCCACGAAACCAGGATTTATTTTGGTGAAACAAACAAACAAACAAAAAAAAGTTTAGGAGCCCCCCGCGCGCTTTAAGCCTCCTTGTACCCCCCCTCGTGGAGGTGAATTCGCTCGCAAGAAAAGAGACTTCGACGGCAGGTTTGACATTTTATAAAAGGGTTTCTCACCAAAACCTACCTTTCGCTCTGATAACCGTAAAATGAAATGATGCCCCTGACATAATCACTTACAGTTAAGTAATTCCGACAATTCACTTTATCCATACATAACCGAAAGACTCGTGTGCGATTTAAAACATTAGTCCATCTGTCTAAATCTAAATTAAAACTAACTTTAAACTGGTGTAAATATTCATGCACTAAAGTTTAAGTAAAGCTAAAGTGAAACATCGCGTGCCAAATTACGCGTAAATATGCGCAGACTTTGCAGCCCTCAGGCGTATTCGTGAAGGTGCGCGCGCACATGACGTGAAGCCCACAAATGCGTCTTAAAGTGTTCTGTAGGAGCAGCTGGACGGAGCACGTGCAGCTTTTGGTCCAGTCAAACACTCAAACCCAGCCTGAATCAACACAGATGTTTGTTTTTCCCAATTCACGGTGAAAAATAATCAGCATCAATTACAAATATGGCACAAACCCTCTTACTGAAGAGTCATTAGAGTGCATTATCTTTAGTTTAAACCCAAACTGCTATTAAAACATATTCACTGGTTTTGTAAGAGGAATAGATTTCAAAAGCGATCCTTCCCCCACAGTAAATGTCCATAGATCAGGATTTTGCTGTTCTGTGGTCTTAATTAAGTGCACTACAGAGGAGGAGACTGAGGACATTATTTGGAGATTATAGCATTTGCTGATGCTAATACTGTTAGACTATGTGACAGCAGAAAAACTGACTAAGGATAAAGTTTTCCCTCAGCAGAAATATGACTTTTTGTATATTTTGCTATTTGTGTGTATTTCTTTCTTTTCCATGCAAAAGCATAATGATATAAATAATGCATACACGCACAATAGCCTGACTAACTGATTGCATCTGCAGGTTAACTGGACACTCAGCTGGTGGATGAATCTGAACCTGAGGTGCATCTCCCCCTGCCGCTTCCCCACCGAGCCTCCATTCTCCAGGAGAACCCCTCTTCCATGCAGTGGTTTCCACAGACCTGCGCCTCGCCCTTTTTCAGTACAGAGACTTGTTTCACAAAAGACTCATGGACAAAAAGCATGTGAGAAAAAAGAGCTGTGTTCTACCATGCAATGGGTTTATCTCTTATTTATTAGAAGTGTATATATATATTTTCTATAAAAATGTTACGCTGTTGATAAATGGAAGAGGAAGGAGTGGCTTTGCGGTTCATAGCCTACAAGGCCATTGGAAATAAGCTTGCATATGTATTAGGATGGATATCGTAGGTTAGCCAAACCAGTTCACTATTAGTAGAATGTGTCATTGTCCATTGTTTTATTTTTCAACTGAACCAAAGACTCATTTCAAAACAATTTTTTCTCCTGTGCAGTGTTATAACTCACAATACTGAAGATCTGTAGGGAGTCTATAAGCTGATATACCTGCTCAGTATATACAAACATTATTTGCCGCTCTTCATTTGTATAGCGGCAGTATATGGGAGTGTTTTACGGTGTAAATCGATCATAATTTTGTTTTTGTTTTTGTTTTTTTGCTGCATTCATAGATACAGAAGTTGTCTGATATCTTTGCTTTATGTGAGTCTTAAAACTAAAGAAGATGCTAGCTTATCACACTTAGTTGGTTTTCAGTGGTTACAGAGCAGAGCTTAGTAACAGCAGAAGATTATTAGTGCAAAGTAAAGTGGGTGTGTGTGTGTGTTACAACACCAGTTTGCAGAATCTGAGCTGCAATCTGAGACAGGTTCAGTGGTTGTGTTAAATCTTTTCTGGCATGGCTGAAACACAGAGATGGAAAACTTAAAGAAACAGCAGACAGTCCCAATGTTCTCAGAGTTGTGTGGAATCAGAAATTGTAAAGCTTCTGTTTTTGAGTTTTACCGTCCTGTTAGGGGCCAAGCGAGTCTTTGCAGAGAGCTCATGTGGCTTTTAAGTTATATTAAGTTTCTTACCAACTTCTGAAATTTCAGGTTCATAGGAAATCCAAGTCCTTATTACTTGGCGTATTAAGTGACTTTACATAAGCATGATTGGGTTAAGAGTATTACTATAGTGATTGTAGTATATCTGTATGAACCCTACCTCCTCCTTCAGGGGCGGGCCGATCTGAACGAAACTTTGCACAGACATCGTCACTCATACAGAGATTATTGACATTTATACATTAAAAAAAAGACCTATTTTAAATGCCAGGTCTTTTGATTTTCATATTTATAGTCTCCCCAAATGCAATGTTACCTTCTCCGCTTGCAATTAGTTTCATGTGTCACGTTAAACCTACTTGGCCCGTGTACAACTTAATGGTCATCAGAATTTGATTCTTTCAGAAACTTTGTAACTGAAAGAATCAACTAGTAAAAACTAGTAAAGCGCTATACAAATACAGGCCATTTACCATTTTACCATTTGTTCAAATCACTGCTAAAGACGGAGAAATTGAAAAAAGTGCTGCAGGTCCAGATTTTGAGTTGTTCACTGTGATACTTACTATCAGTAAGTAATGTATCAACAAGCATTGTAGTTGTACAAATGTTTCTCTAATGTCCATGTTGCACAACAAAATATTGTGGCATTTAGACCTGATAGGTTTTGTTTTCCCAGTTAGCTGTATTTTGATAGGAGTTTGTGAATTTAAGCTAGCCAGCCATCCAAGTAAAGCTAAAGCACCGTCATTCGCTGTGCTAACAGACATTTATCATGACCACTGAGATTCTTTCTGTCTCTGTAGCAGCTCTGCCTCTGAGAAATGTTTGTAAAACCACAACACTCGTTTGCAAAGTTTTAATAGGCATGACATACTTTTCATGTGAAAGCAAAGAGACCGATAATACTTTGAAACGGTGTGGTACATGGCAACATTTACAGGGACATGCTGGGTAATGGGCTCAGAAATGTCCTTTATTGGTTTTCACGATGGAGGAATATCGTGCTGTCAGGAAACATTTTATCTCACTGTGGCTCATGTCGTTTCCTGTTAGCTGGCAGTTTCCCTCTGCTATCCCCACTTGCCAGCGTATCACCGGCAGACCAGCACATGTCTCCGTGTTGTTGTCATCTCCCACACAGGGTCACAGCTTTGCCCTTTATCTAATGCAACTGGTGTGATGCTTCTCTGACATTCCTTCCTGTTGCCATCATTACACACACAGTTATAGCTGTGCCCTTTGTAGCCACTGTTCAATTTCTTATTTCAACGTGAGATCTATTTTCATACCTCGATACAAGATACATTCCATTAAAAAAAACAAAAAAGCAAGAAAAAACAAAAAACAAAACCAAACTCAGTCTGTTGTCTCCTGTGCTTTCTTCTCCTGTAGCGGCAGATGAATGTCAGAGCCCTGCAGGGTCTTTTCCGTGACCTGTTTAACTAGCTGCTGCTCTGTCCGTCTCCAGCCTTTCAGTGCTTTACAACCCCTGAACCTCTCACCCCATGTTTCCTGCTCTAAAAGTAGAAACCACAGAGAGAATTGGGTTTCACTGGCAGTTGTCGTTGCTCAGATAAACTGAGCGTGTAATGTCAAAAGCGCACGTGGCTCCAGCTTCTCCTCTGTTCAAAGCAGAGTTAATTTCATTAAACATGGTGCATGTGACAGGCAGCACTTTCTCCAACACAGGAATGCTGGACTACTCTGTGTGAACCATGTCCTTCATTACCTGTTCTACTTAATGTTCTTATCAAACAGAGCAGAAGCTCTAAGGTGAAGGCTAAATATTTTTTTATTTCCTTCATGATCAGTGCTACAAGCTGTGACAACAGCAGTATGGTTGCGTAATTATCAGTAAGTTTGTGACATTAGCCCACTGATCATACCAGGACAATACTTAAGTTAAAAGGTTCTGTTGCTTCTGAGCCGAACTTGTACTTTTGTTGTTGTTTTTGGCAATTTACACATTATTCTGAACACCAACTTTGAACAAGAAGAGATAGAAAAGGGTAACAAACTCAGTGTTTGGCACTACTTATGGATACAGTTTTGAAAATACTCAGTTTGCTGAAGGAAAGAATAAAGTTTAACAAGTATCCAGAATGAGCTTTCTAGTTAAAGAGATCGCATTGTTAATTTCCATCCAGTAACACCTTAATTCCAGAGTTTTACTACTAACAATAAGTGCATCACAGTCGATGTTTTCTTTTTAACCTAACAAAAGTGGTTAGCTTCTGTGTTCATTTGTAGCTCTGTGTTCAGACTGTCCTACAAAGCAGAGAAAGGATCAACAAGGATACGATTACAGTTCTTGCTGTTGTTGGCGACCGTCCAACATGGCAGCCGGCCCCCCTGAACTAGCCGCGGCAGCTGCTCTTCAAACATTACTTAAGAAGCCTCTGTAGTTCCGTCTTGGCATGTAGGATGACCGCTAACTCATTCCTCACCGTCAGCGGCTCTCTTTGATCTGGAGTATGATGTGGGGGACTTGGTTTTCACGATGGAGGAATATCGTGCCACATATAGGTGCATGTGGCTGCGAGTGATTTAGGAAGAGCATCTAATCCAAACTTGTGGGGTCCCTTCGGGATACTCCGCTGCCATTGTTCTACCACCGGGCTACTCACAGGAAAGGACAATTTAAAAAAAAAAAAAAAAAAAAAAAAAAAAGGTTTCTTCTGTATCCAGCCTATTTATCAAGATGCTCACTCAATATCTCCAAACAAGAAGCTGATTCAAAACAAGACTATTTTGGGCGACTGGATTCTGGCTTATCCTTTATATGTCAAGTCCAGAAGTTAAAAGTTGACTGCGTATTACAGAGATATAAATTGAATGAGTATATCAGTGTCACATTTTAATACCTTCACCAGAGTTCTCTGTATTCTGTATTTTCCTACAGGTATCCCGCACAGACAAATATGGGAATAATGAATAATTTCAGTTGTGACAAAAGGGCACGAAACAGAACAAAATCACGCACATTGTACTGAAACTTGAAGCTCATCTTTGGTGCTGATGGAAGTTAATTCCACAGTGAGCGATTTCATAAGACCCTTTTGGATGAATAATACAAGTTTTAAGGTGTTGCACAAGCAATGCAATAAACAATGCAGCATAACAATTTAAGAATGAAGAGAGTAAGACACTAAATTAACTTGTTGACAGTCTTTATATATTAAAAAAAAGAACAGCTAATAGGATTTAAAGGTAGAAACTAAGCCAGCAAGTCTAAGATATTCAGGTCTATTTCCCAGACTTGAAGTTCACAGACAAATATATATATGTTTAAAGGTTGGTTTCATGTCCGACCACCTGCACAGGTTAAGATGGATGAAGACAGTGCAGGATTTTGTATGTTAAATTTGAATGGAGCCTACTTGTTTCAGGTGATGCTGTGATGAAGTTCAGCAGGCAGACATGCCTAGAAGTCTTTATCCCCTTCCCTTCTATAGTATAAACATGTAAAAAGAGCATAAACTCATCACTTAGTGTGTGTCTGTGTGTCCTTATCTGTTGCATTTAGTTTGTGTTGGATTTTCTGCCTACAACGCTTCAAGTCTTAAAAGTACATTCTTTACGAGATCCCTTCCAAAGCTGAGTCTTATATATTGCATTTGGTGCAGGTACACTCTGGTCCTGGATCTTTAAGCAGACCATTTGTATGTATGCCACAATACTGGCACTCAAATGGTGCATAAAAATTGTCAGGCCTTGTTGATTTTATAGTAGTGAATTCATGTGTCTATAAATTGCAGAATATTCCAGGTAACCAGCAACCTTCCCTGGATCCACTATTATATGATTAGGCTAAATGACTTTGTGAGAACTGCAGTACAAGAGTGCCTCGGGCAGTCGTTGATCCTCAGACTGCATATCACTCATGTACAGTAGCTTATACTCTTGTTGAGAAAGGAGATTTAATTTAACCTAAGCTATAGTTCAGGTTAGCTTAGTATAGCTTAGTATTCTAAATTGGTGTGACCACTTTAAGTTGTTACAAATTTGCTACATTGTCTGTGTTTTACTTTAGCAGACAGTTGGGGGTTGTCTGCTCCTGCCACCAACTCTGTAAGGAAACACAGTTCCAGGTGAGTAAAAGCTGTGGAGCTGTGTTTCTGACCACCAGATGAATTTACGTCTATTAGTAAACTTGTTTCCTCCATAATGTTCTTTAGCTATATTTGCTATTATCTTACTGGAAGTGGTGGCACTGGTTCCTGTCCACAAAAAGAGTAAGTGACTTGTCACACACTCTTCCGATTCTTTTAGAGGGTTGCCAATCAATATATGCCAGTCAGTGGTTTTCTTTACTCCCATTGGTTGTGGCTTCAATTGCAGCTCCTAGCTGAAGGTAGTTTGACTCAGTACCTGTTTAGTTTGTGTCGCGAACGATTATGTAACCTGTTTTTGCTACAAGTCACTGAGGCTACATTCACACGTACACGGGTATTTTTGAAAACTGAGATTTTCTCTTTTCGTTTTAAAAAAAAATATCCCGTCCACACGTGCAGTTTTGAAAAAATATCTCCATTCCCATGTAAATGCTAAAAACAAAATGTTGGCCAATCAGAAGTCTAGGAGCCTAGGAGGGAAAGAGTAAACAGGGTTTTGTACCCTCACAAAACCTTAAGTACTTCTGAAAAGTTGCCTAAGTGCCAGCTCACCTCCACCGCTGCCTCTTGTGCCCCGTCCAAAAATGAGGGGTCCTCGGTGATGAAAAAATGATTATGAATAGGCTCACAACGGAGGACTCTTTTTTTCATTCTTCTTCTTTTAAAAGGAGTCTTTTTTTGTTTTAGTTTCTGGGTTTTCTTGACTATGGGCGAAATCGCATTTCATTTGCAAATTGAGGAGTGTGGATTTGCATGCAGTCATCATGTTTGTTAGACTTTGACACCTTCATACTTTAATACATAGAGTATTTTTTTCCCTTTGATTGTTAGTTTTTAAGGATTTTTTTTCTTTATGCTCAGCAGTTATGAAAACGTGAGGTCAGCAGACCAGGCAACCTCTGATTATATATTTATGACCCACACATCCTGCCACTGGACCAGCAAACCAGTTTTCTTCCTCATGTAGTAACTATGCCCCGCCTTCATATAACATTTTGATTTTGCTAATGTGCCTCTGTTATCTAACGCACACAGCATACTTTAACTCACTGTTTATACAGTGTGCAGAAATATGGCATGATTTTTACAAGTGACAGCATTTCACAAGCAGCATTGTGCTTTTCTTCATAAGCAGTCTGAGAGTCAAATGCTCTAGTGCTTTACGCTTGCTCTGAACATTTCCTGGTTTGTTTTGCTTTTATTCTGATATTTGTTTGCTTGATCATAGAAAAAGGTTTGGTCCACAAGTGTTATTAACCACTGTCTAAAAGCCATAATCATCCTCAGCTGCCACTCTTATTGTGCTACATCAACGTCGTATCACAGCTCGTGTAGCAGCCGCTCAGATTGCTTCGTTATTCAAAGTGGCGAAGCAATAACAGGTACACAAAGAAAGGCCCATTATTCTGGGACATCTGGCGTCAGCCCGACTCCACGGCTTCGTCAGACGGGGAAACAGCTCATCAGCGGAGAGAACGGAGTGCAGACTGTTCACACAGTAGCTGTTTTATTTTCTCCCTGCTGTGTGGGTGGAAGATAGATAGGTGTAAGACTGCTATACGGTGCTTTGTTCATGCTGCACGTTACAATCAGAGCCAACTTGTTTGAGCTTTTGTCTGTATTTCTGATGGACTGCACACCAGCGAGTGCTCCACTCAAGTTGCTGGGTTTTTTTTTTGTTTAATCTAAGTTTCATTATTCTGTAGTCAGAACGCAAAATAAATACTGCCATATTTTAGACCTTCATTTGAACTATTGAGCATTTTTAAACCATTATGCTTTATGTGATTAGCTATTAGCCGGCTGTGCAGTGTGGTAAAGCCATATAAAGAATCCAGGAATACTGAACCATCTGTTCAGTAGTACATAAACTGTGTGTTTTATAATTTCTATGCAAATGACCCAAATGGAAAGAAAAAAATAATAATTATAATGAGCAAGGCAAGCTGGCTCTTTGAGAAAGTATTTCAGCTTGTCAGTTTGCCCATTTCATTCCATGTGTGTATGTGTGGGCACAGACTGGAGTTTCAGTTATGCAAACATGTCTCCAGGCAAAAGTGCCGTGGAATATAAAATCATCGCTGGGCTTCTCTGTGATTCATAGACACTGTGACGTGTTTGGGGTTTAGTTGGTTTTTATCAGATAGCTACAGCTTTATATTCGTTATAGCCTCTTTGCTTGAGTTATATCACAGATTTTCCTGTTAGAGAATGTTAGGTTAAGATAAAAGAGAAATAAGCAGCAACCTTTGGGGCTGAGAAGTGAAGCCAACATTGAAGTGTTTGAAATAGCTGTTGCTCTAGTGGCTACTTGAGGTTGGCTCCAAAAGCAATCAATCCCCGTTAAAATGTCGCACGGTTACAGCCTGATCCAAAACAAACAAACAGTTTTCGCATCTATGCATTATTTTAACATCCCATATACTGTACTAGCACTTCAGCTTTTGCAGTGTACTCTGTCCCTCATAATTACAGCAGTGAACAGCAACCTGGTCAACCTGTGCATCGTCAGAAAGCCATGGACAGAACACAGAGGCTTCACAAAGTTGCTAAACTGAAAACAAGCATGCACCATGGCCAAGATATATTTCTTCAATGCCCAAACTTCAAAATGTGACTTATCAAGGCAAGTTTCATCAAAGCAGAGGAAACAGCTGAGTCCAGCATTTTCAGACAAACTGCAGTTTTGCAATATTTGCCTTTTCAGTGCTGCCAGTTTGAGTTGTGATATTCAGGCTGTGAAAAATATGTGCGGCAACAAAATGAATATTTATTATTTTGCTTTTACATCTCAATACAGTGTTTCATTGATTGCTCCAAACTAGAACTGTGAGCTGGTTACAGATGAGGACAGAATCATTAGCCTGCCTCCCGTGTAAAATGTGAAATTAAATTAAATTAAATTAATTCATTTAAAAAAGTGCTGTTCAACAGAGCAGGACGTTTTGAGCTCTGCTTTTCCAAACATCTTGATTTTATTTCAGATGCTTATATTTTACTTTTATTTTATTTTGCAGAAAGAAACAAAATGATCCACCCCACAGGACGTCACAGGACTCTCCAGGTTGTCCTTGGCATACTTCAGCCTCCCCTGAAGGTGTCTCTTCTGGAGAAGTGGATTTTTTATTTGGTCTGCAACCTCGCAGTCCATTCCCGTGCAGGGTTTTGGTGAACATCTTTGTGACACTACAAAGTCACTCACTAGTGTCTTGGCAGTTATTCCGGGGTCTTTAGAGACATCTCTCACTAGTTTTCCTTCCAGAGTCTTTGAAGTCTTTCCTTTCCTACCTCTGCCAACTGTATGGCTTTCTTTGAATTTCAACTAGGAACACTTGAAGCCCTTTTCCACTAGTACCTACTCCTGCCGAGTACTAAAAACTACTACCTAATGGAAAACCCTAAAAACTGAGTCAAGTTGAGGCGAGCGAGCCAAGTAAGTGCTAGGACAACAATGGAGTAAATACATCTTTTAATTTTGCGGGTGTTTTTGGGTTGTTGTCATCAGCTTGATTCTCTTGTTGATTTGCTTTTTTGTAACTTGCATGTGATGGTGCCAAATATTTCTTTTGAAAATCAAAGTGTTTTGGAAATCCAGATGGTGTAAAGGAGTTATTATTTTTTAATATTTAACACCGTGCCTTCATCTCTGCTTTTATGTTTGCTACTCAAATACACCTTTTCTCTGTGTCGCAAAAAGGAACTCCCAAAAGTGACGCTGCTTTGCAACAGTTTAGTGGCCTTTCATGCCATCAATAAAAAAAGCATGAATTTTAGATTAGAATTGAATAATGACCTGGCACATTGAATAATTAAAGCCAGAAGGAAGTAGATTTTCTTTATCGACTCAGACAAATGTAATTTCTAAAATTCTACACAGTCAGGTAACCTTTAATGCACCTGTGGGTCTTTTTCTATTCAAACTCGTGCTGCTCTGTTTTCAAGCCTGTTTCTTTTATATTTGGACCAAAATGCATTTTCAGTCATTGGACCTTGTTAGATGGTTGACATGCCCTCTAAAAAAAATATAATACTGTGTCCTTAAATAGGAAAAGATGGTGTTTTTTTGCTCCAGCCCTGGGTGGTGTTGGTGTAATTCAAACTGTTCTTTACTCTGTGTATGTGTTGCGTCTGGAACGTCTGTAGATTTGGCTTTCCTACCTGTCTCTGCCCTTCAACCCTCTCTGTACTTGCTGGCTTTAGTCCTACATGACCTCCCACACACACAGCAGCACCTGTTGCCAAACCACCCAGCAGAGGCAGAGCTGGTCAGCTGGCTCAGCTCTCCTTTCTCAGTGATTAGAGAAGAAAGTTGGTGATAAGAGTAGAAATGTCACCTTGGTCCTTCTTCCTGCTAAAAAACTCCATAAAATCCTGAGTGAGGGTTTACAGACACAGAGATGTGTTGGCTGTAAAACCAAACTTTATGAGATCAAATTTTTTATGACCAACCGACCTTTGGGAGTTACAGAAATCACAGAACTTGCAGTTTAGCTTCAGCACAGATCTGTCTCATCAAAGCCATTTTGTAAGAGGGCTACAAAATCAGTATTTCAGTTTAGTGATTTGAAAAAGCAGATTCCAACCGGCTCCTGAATTAGGTTAATCAGTGTGGCCCTTATGCAATTAAGGGGAAAAAAGTACAAAATAATCACCCCAATCAAAATGTGAAGTAGGAAACTATCCACAGAAAGCAAAACTGTGATATGCGTGTAAGTGCTGCTGAGGCTATGGGCTGTGACTATAGGAACTGCAGTTTTTGTCACTGGTGCTGGCTTTATTTTTCGGCTCCTGGGCTGCTCCTTGGCCATGACTGAGTGGGTGTTAGGGGAAGGGAAAAAAACCGAGAAACATAGTGAGATATTTTTACTGACACATGTAGGTGATCTAAATTGTGCCAACACACTGACTTACCAGAGTCTCATGGTGATATTTATCAAATGAACTGAAGTTAACTAACCTGTTGACCTTCTCCCCACACATATTTAAATCCTTTGTAAGTGCTGCGTCATACAGACTGGTTTAAATAAAAGAGGGTTACAAAACTTTTCATCCCTAAATCTGCATGAATGAAGATTTATTAAACCATACTGATATGAAATCATGTCATTTCAGGACTATTGCAGTAATAAAGAAAATACAATCACTTGGTACATGTTTGGTCTTGTCTGTCTCTTCTTCTTTTGTTGGCTGCTTTTTTCACACAGGCAGGTTTTTGACATATTGAAATATAGAAAGTACAAAATGTTTGCAGATCTGAACAACAAAAAAACATCATAAGTAGACACACAGCACTGAGGAAGGGCAAAGGGCAAGGGGACACTCAGACAACATAAACACAAGGTAATAAGACTAGTGGAAAACAAGTTAAATTCAATACAAGGCACACAAGATCAGAGATGATCAAAATAAAACTAGCTTACACTGAGAGGAGAGGACTGGAGGAACATAGTGAAAAGGGCACAAATAACAGAGAGCAAGAGAAAAACATGATACACACAAAACCCAAAAGAAATCACAAACCCATAAAACTTTAAACTCGGGGTTCAAGACCCGGGGCCATGACACTCCCGCTCTTTTCCCTGAACCTGCCTCTGCTGGAGGTTTCATCCTGTTAAAAGGTAGTTTTTCCTTCCCACTGTTTCCCAGTGACTACTTATAGGGTTTTGACTGTTGAGGTTTACCTAAAGCACCTTGAGGTGACTGTTATTGCAAATGGCTGCTTATATAGCAGAACTGAATTGAACTGATAGAAGTAGAATGGAGTAGAGCTGAACAGCAAGTGTCATATTATAGAGTGTGCTCTTTTATTTTTAATAGTATAGCAAAACTCTCAAAATATGTTTTTTGCATTGTCTTTGTGTGTGTTTTGTCCAGTACTGTGCGTACATGGGTGAGAAGAATGAAGTAAATCCTTCTGAAAATTATAGTGTTTTTCTTCCCTTTTAGCTGAGTGGTAATGAAAACACGAGGTCTACAAAACAGGGATCAAATGTATTTATGTGACATTTATGTCCTCTAATGTAGGCAGGAGGCCAGTCGGGTGCACACCAACAGTCTGTTTGACAGGGAAACACACACACACACACACACACACACACACACACACACACACACACACACACACACACACACACACAGGTTATACCGTGTCTGCCTATGATAACAGCAGTCCAGCAGCTGAGCTGACTCAACCTTCCTTGCACCATCAAGGTCAGCGATAGGCCTGCAACAGCAGGCACAGCTGTGTCTCAGCCAATGACGTACCTCCTTTGTTTCTGTGAAAAGCACAGTTCCTTTTTTGCACGAGATAATGTTGTTGTTATACTGGGATTATCTTCTGCCAGTAGCCAAATGGCAGTTTCTGAATAATGTAAACTGAGACACCAAAGCACTTTGCAGGTAAATTAATCTGGGAATATATGTTGGCCAGAACCAGTTTGGCAACTAAAGATACAACGTTTTCATGATTACAACGGCAGGATTTATTTTTATAGATATTGGCAGCAGGTGTTAATCAAATAATCAAATACTTTTTGCGGTTCATGCATTTCCTAAATGCAAGAACCATGAAATTGCTCTAAACAAAAATGGAGACAAGTGAACAGACATATTTCTGTTTCAAACACTATAAGATCAGGTAAAGAAGGTGAAGCTGGCCCTATCAATGTCCTGCCTTCATTAAAATCCCTCTCAGTGCTTGAGATGCACTTTAATGCATTGGTTATATAGAATCTTATTCTAACACACAGCAGTTGGTATGATTTCCCTAATATGACTTTCATATCTTCACCTTGAACACTAATAGTGGCTCGTGGTAGATCTAAGGAGGAAATGTGCGAGTGCTGTGATGCTGTTTACTTCAGTGGGAGGAATTCCCACTCACAAAAAGTGCGCAAGATGTGAGCATCCAACCATGGGATTAAAAGACACTTTAATCTGCTTAACCCCCCTCATACCGTTATCTGTGCCAGTTTTAACAGATGTTAAAGGTGTGTGTGTGTGCGTTATGCTGCATGCTATGCTGTCATCAATAAATGCCACAACACTCCCATGTTATGAAGGAAAAACTCTAAGATGAGCACTGATGTTAGATACCAACTAGTCCAAGTAGACAGTGTGGTCGTCAGGCATCCATAACTGGGATTACTCTCATTCATATTATTTGATAAGTCTGGCATCAGCAGGTCTCATTCTTTGCAGCAGAGCAGTGAGCACAGAGCCAACATGCACCATCTTTCAGATCAGCCCGTCTTATGTGTGCCTCTGAGCCTCATTTTCTATTTGATTTAGCCCCGTTTTTAATGAATGCAACCAACCATCAAACTGAAATGACTTTTGACTGTCCTCATAATGGTGCACCGGTTAATTCGCCATCGTCTTTCGAGGGCTACTAGCTTGGCTGTGTTGCAGCGAGATTTCTGTTAATTTTCAAAACTGTCTGCGCATTCAGAAATATGTCACACATATCTAAGTTTTTTTTTTTTTTTTTTTTTTTTTTTTTAAATTCAGACATGTTTTTAAACTAGGCTAAAAAGTAGAAGGCTTGGGCAACATTACCTTAACTTTACTTCACAAACAACAACAAATCCTAAGTCAGAAAACAGTAGGTCACAACCAGTGTTGGGTTATTACAGGAAAAAAGTAATGTATTAGACCTTATCTGCTAGTTTTCTAGTGCAGTAAATTAGGAATTTGTTACACTACTTGTTACATTACTTTCTTGTTAATGGTAGCAGTTAGCAATATAAACCTATAGGCTACAGTCCCCCACACCAACACAATCCCTATCTTAATAAGGACACGTGTACAATCTTTTATTTTTCACACATTTTCACACAAAGCTGACACTAAATCAACACAATGACTCTGCTGTAGAAAAATGTACAGACCTGCATGATTCTGGGTTCTCATCTAGCTTTGCCTTAGCATGTGATCTATGCAGATGCTTGAAAAGAGCTGAAGTTGTAATAGCAGGTGTATGTTTTTTACATCCTGGACACAGTTTCACCATCGCATTCTTACCCTTTTGTGCAATAAAAATATCGCCACTCCACAAAGCTGTGACCGCTCCATCATTTTCCTCCATCTGCACATTAACTTAAATCAGCTGACTGTGGTGCGACAGGAAGAAAAAAAAAACATATTTGTTGATTTTTTTTTCTTTTTATCCACCTGGTGTGCGGATAACTGAAGAAACTTTGCAAGACAAGTAGTAAAGTACCTTTCAAATTGAATACAGTAATACATTACAATATAGCATGACTGAGAAACGTAATATGATTACAGATACCCATAGTTGTCCACCTTCATCAGTCTATAATCTACCTTATCAGTTAGTTTTCGTAAAGAAAGTGCGTGCACATGCACTGGCCAGGTCTGCATCATAATATGATAAACAGTCTGCTTCTACTTGAGTCTATCAGGTAACATTAGTATTTGCTACCGTGCGGTGGTGCTCCACTAACACGCTGAAAAAACTTTTTTGCAGCGATACATAGCCTGTTTGCAAGTGCTTCCTGAGATGTCACCTTGTTGGAAAGCAAATGTTCTTTTTGTACTGTGCTTGGAAGGTTTGTTAGTAAAGTTGGCAGCTAGAAATGTACTTTGGATACAAAAAGTGGTTCAGACCTGGATCTGTTTTATGAGGAAGTACAACTGGGAAAATTCTTCCACTGTCACCGTAAAGCTTTGTTAAATCTGTGGAGATTTTAACGTTAGCTTAAATCGCATCTTATTTTTTGTGACTCCTGGTGGGACTGTGAGTTTTTTGTTTTTCAAAGATGTAAACACAGAACAAGACACAGGAGATTATGTGTAATTTTAGGGTGTACCAACAGTAGCCGACTTGACATTTGCCAAATCTGTATGAATACCCAACCTTTTGTCCTTAAAAAGCAACAACAGACCCGACATTTTCCACTCAATCCTCTCCAATTACAGCTAATCTTTATTGCTTTTCCTGGCAGGAGGCCCCCCTGTGTGTTACATATCATCATGATAAACACAGACATTGTTCAGTCTCCAGGAATGCGAATAAGCGGTGACGCACACTGTGAATCAGCACCCAAGCTGATACAAAAGTAGTCTGACTGTGGCTTTTCACAGCACACAGGTAGGCTTGTAATGTGTGTATGTGTGTGTGTGTAATGAGACGGATGCTTTTGATACTACCTTGTGTATATTTCAAGGCTAAACAATGTGGTGAAAGAAAACAGCCCCAGGACAAAGTTTCCTTTTGTTCCAGTGACTGTTTGTTGTCTTTTGTTATGGATTCTCTAATAAAAAAATATGATGGTAATGAATACTGATATCTTCATATGAATAAGAATAAGCTGATACAACACAAACAGTACCTTACTGAAGTTGATGTAATCTTTTAAGTCTTAGAGTCTTATTAAAGCACTTTATAACATGGTATAGAGTTTTGTCACCAACTTATATTAATTGCACTTATTGCATTGAGTTGTATTGTTTGAGTGGGAATGTAAAATGTGAAGGAATGTTTTACAACAAATTCTATGTTTGAAATGTCAGCTTGTCCTGTTTACCAATAAATTTGAGCTACAGTCACTTTTAATTTAACCATCCACCACTGGAGATCACTCTGCTCCAGAAAAGAGGGAAGAGTTTGTTTTTTTATAGTTACAAAGCAGGAATTCATATATTCAGAATAATCAAGCACTTCTGTTGACATCTATATAAACAAATATTCCTTTTTGCCAATAATACTTTCTGAACTCATTACTCTGGCAACCTTGATGGTGCAGCTTACAACAACAATAATAATAATACAACTGTATTTATATAGCACTCTTCAAATAAACGCACTGAACTGTCCTTCCAAGTCTGCGACTGAGTTCACCTGCCTTGGTCTACATGACATAAACATGTCCCACAGGTAACATAAAAAGAAAACAGGTGAGTTTTGAGTACAGAGCCCTGAGGTACCCCACAGATCATCTTCATAGAAGATGGCAGTGACTGTCCAAATACTAAAAGACTGATCCTGTAAGTAAGAATAAAGCCACCTTAAAAGTCAACCAGAAATGGCTTTGCTTTAGTCCTATATTCAGTATTTTACCTTTTATATTAAATCTCGTTCATTGGGGTTTTTGTGTTTTCTTGATGTTTGGGTGTTCCAAATACTGAAACGTTTTGTAAAAATGGTTGCTTATAACCCATCCCTACATAAATCAGTAGTAGGAAATTAAGAGGTTTATTAGCCTGGTGCTAGCAACACCATGCCAATACATTTTAAATCCATGGCTTCCCCCTTCAGCTAACGTAATACATACTAAAGGTTTGGAGTAATGGCAAGAGTTTATGCACACATAAATAAAGATTATACATGAGTCTTCTTACAATATATAACCTAATAATATTTTCAGTGGGTATCAGTACCCGTTGACTAAGCCATACTAACTTAGTCATACTTTATATGACTAAGTCATATAAAAAACTGCTCAAGAAAAAAGTTGCTTTTGTATTTTTTGAAAGTTTACGTGTTGTTGCAAGTTCAGAACTGGTTGAAGCTCCCAGGCTGTCATCTGATAATGTGGAACAATAAAAGTCTTTCTTTCAAAGGCAAACAGAACGTCGTGGAAACAGATTCAACTCTTTGTTTGCTGTTGCATCTGATATCAGGCCTGTAATGCTGATATGGGTGATTGTTGTTCCAGCCTGGTAGAGTGTTTAATATTCAGACGACACTATCAGCATCCTGGTACTGAACACTGGCATCAAGCAGATTCATTTCTTCTTCATTTCATAACAGTGCAGATAAGCTTGTTGATTATCTTTTAAGAGTGCCACTGTATATACATATATATATATATGATGTAAATTACGTGTTACACCATTACATTTGCTCTAGATTTTGCCATCTGTTACAGATTAAATACACCTATATAGATTTATTTAGAAGAAAATTGAGGCTGTAACAGGTCAAATTATGATTTTTTTAACTTCTTCTGAGGGCTAAGTCTTCATAGGTGGTAATCCTAAACCGAACCCTATCGTATTTTGATAAAGTGGCAATAAATAAAAAGAATAAATAAATAAAATTAATGTTTCTCCCACTGAAACTACGTCCAGATGAACAGCATCAACTTTTGAGAAATAAAATTAAGTAAAAGAAGAGTTTTTGATGTGTGTCAGTTTGAATGATTATTTTCTTTGTTCCCAAGCTTGCTAAAATGGGTTTCCAACTGCACTCCGCTTGAGGTGGATGACCTATGTGTCGGCTGAATGCTGTTTGGGTTAACAAGTGGGCTTCACTCCCTTCACAAAGGGAGTGAAGGCAGACTTCAACAGAAATGGGATCAGTATGAAAACAACACGAAAGACCAAAAATACAGCATGAACAGTAGAGACAGTGGCTGCAGTGAACTGTTCATTGTTTTTAACACTCAGTTTCTCTTGATGTCCTTAAGTGTTATCAGACTGCTTCCACAAACATTTGTGAAAGAATTGTTTGCTCTCAGGAACTCAATGAATTCCAGTGTGGTACCACCTGTGCAAGTCCAGCTGTTAAATTTCCTCCCTAAGCTAAATATTCCACAGCACACCACCACTGGACTCTAGAGCAGTGGAGATGTGTTCTCTGCTTCTAAATCTGGAACGTTGATGGATGAGTCATTGTGCCATGTTCAAAATTTAGTGGAGGGGGAATTATGGTGTGGCTCTGGCTCTGCACCTTAGTTCCAGCGAAATAAGCTCTTAATGGTTCAGCATACCAAAACATTTTGGACATTCTCATGCTTCCAGTTTGGAGATGGCCCCTTCGTGTTCCATCATGACTGTGCACCAGTGCACAAAGCAAGGTCCATAAAGACACGGATGAGCAAGTTTGGTGTGGAAGAACTTGACTGGCCTGACTTCAACTTGTTAGAACACCTTTGGGATGAATTAGAGCAGATTGTGAGCCAGGCCTTCTTGTCCAACATCAGTGTCTGACCTTACAAAAGTAATTCTGGAAAAATAGCCACAACAAGTCACAAATGTACTTGAATTTCACTCCTACAAGATATATTTAGTGTGTCCTTTCCTTTAATGCTGCAGTGTACTTTGGGAGACTTCCAAAGTTCATGGTAATTCAAAGTACTTCAGGGCCTGTTGCAGATATGGAAGAATCCAGCTCAAGCCATTCGCTGAATGTCCCCCTAAACTAAGATCTCCATATGACAGAAAATTTCAGCAATCCAGGCAGTTCTTTCAGAGCAACAGGCAAATATGCCAGACTGCTGTCTATGGCTTTTAAAATGTCTCTGCAAAAAATCAAGATGGTGATGGCTTGCCAAACAGCAATCCACACACCAGCAGATGATCTGATGTCTGTGTCTTTACTCTTTACTCCATCTACACATCTCTGATCCATGTTCCTTTTTCTACCTTTCTTTTTATCCTTTAATCTTACACCCCCATTTTCTCTTCCTCAAAGTAATACCTGTTATTTTTCATCCTGTCATTGTTGCTCGTTTTATTTCTTGTCTGCTCAGCTCCCCTAACCTTCTTTCAAAACTGCTCTTTCCAATTGTTCATCATTTTCTCCTCATTTCCTCTCCTTTCCCTCCTCTCGTCTTCTCACCTTTCCTTGCCACCATTCGTTTTAATCTTTATTCCATCCTTATTCTTCTCCTTTGAAGACTTATCATCTTTTCTATCAGCCATTGCAGTTTTTCTCCTCCTACCCTCTTTTCGTCCTCTCCTATTTTCCAATTCTCTTCCTTCTTCCCTGTCGTCTCATTCCCTCCCATTTCCTGTTAGTTCACCTTTCATTTTCATTCCACATTCCTTCTCCTCACCCCTCCCCAGGCCGTCCTCCTGTACGCCGCTGTGTCGAAGGACAATGATCTCATTCACGCCCACCTTGGGAAAATGTTTGACGCTCCCGAGTGCTGACAGGTACTCGTGCAATGCCACTGGATGGCTGGGGGACCCTCACTGATGGGGAAAAATTGAGATGTGGGGGAGAGTCAGTATGTTGAGATGGATGATGTGTGGAAAGTGAAGAGTGCACAGAGAGTGAATCATGGGATAGAAAGATGGAGTGAAAAGGGACAGAGAGGCTTCTTTCAATGTCACCCTGTAATCCAACATACTTTATCGTTGCCTCTCCACCCCCACTTTATTTCTTTTCCTCTCTCTCTTTCACTTACATACCCCCTCTTCATATTCCCTCTCACAGACAGGTACATGCATTTTTCTCACAGCAATACTGTCACATTTACGAATGTTCACAGACTGCAGAGTGAGGTACGTGAGCGAAAAAGAGGCCGTCTGTGTGAAATTAAAGTAATTGTCACTGCGAGGGCTGCTGCCCGTGACGATTCAGCTATAGCTCAAGAGCAGCTGACCCGGAACTGCTTGATTTTACCAGTTTTAATCCAGAGTGTGTCTAATTGCACCGAACTGAAGAAGAAGCCTGTCTTTCTCACTCACCTCTTGTCCCTCTCTATATCTTTATATACCACTCTGCATTTATTATTATGAAGAAAAGCATCATTTCTATGTGTGAATTTATACATGTGTTTACTAAAAGTAGTTCAGTTATTATTAATCTCTGGCTCTCTTCCAGAGTGTGCCTTTTGTCCTGTCTCCCTCCCCTCATCTCCAAGCGGTCGTGGCAGATGGGCGCCCCTCCCTGAGCCTGGTTCTGTGGAGGTTTCTTCTTTTAAAAGACAGTTTTTCCTTCCCACTGTCACCAAGTGCTTGCACATAAGGGTTTGACTGATTGTTGGGGTTTCTTTCTAATATTTTAGCGTGTTTACCTTAACATTATAAAGGACCTCGAGGCAGCTGTTGTTGGGATCTGGTGCTATATAAATTAAACTGAACTGGATTGAAGTGAAATGTGTTTGGGGCGGGACCCAACTGAGTCCACAGTTTTCTTAGTTATCTTTAGTTTTGTCATCTTCAAGTTTGAGCTTTCCCATTTATTTTTTTACATTTTTCTCCAGCTTTCAAATTTTGTCCAAACTGCAACTAGTCTGCAATGAACCACTGTTGCAATGACAAATCAAAAGAAACCTGGACTCTTAAACTGTTTAACAGTTTCACCACTCAGTTGATCATCACATACTGGAAGCACCGAGCTATGAGAAACTTGAATTTTTGTAACTTTACCAAAAAATTATCTTCTAATTTCAAGCAAAACAAGAAGGAAGACAGGACGGAGCGAGGCTCCTGCAGTCAGCATTTAGAGAACTCGAGCACCACTTATTAACGCTGACACATGCAAGAGTCATCCTATAGTAAAACACTGAACCTGAACCAGTCTGTGGGAGTCATTCGTACATCTCCAAGTTCTTTCAGCAAAAATCCCATTTCATGCTGCTTTAAACTCAATTCTTCAGCAAGACATAGATGAATTTCAGCTCACATTTACATCCCTGAATTATTCTGAAACTCTCTAGCTGCAAGCTGATTTCTTTCCCCACCACATGCTGTAACCTTTTTGAAACAGTAATGACTCTAAATGGTTATGGCATTTTTCTCTGAAAATCTAAAACATTTGGGAGCCCTAGACACACTGACATGCAGTCAGTGCGCATATACCCCATGTATAATTCATCATCCTCTCTGAAGCCTTTTCTGCACATCGATCAACACAATGTTTCTGACTTTAAACTCATTCTGTTTAGGCTGCTGCATCAAACATTTCTGTTTTCAAGCGCACCCTGCTGCAAATACGCAAAAGTAACGTCTCATTGTCTGTAACTGAAGTGCTCTGTTTATTTCAGCATTCCTGTAGAACGGCGGGGGGGAAATGAAGACGCGGAAACAGGACAAGCGACAGTTACATCACAACTTCATATGTTGTGAAATTGTAAATGCAGCATGTGTGTGCTCTGGGCATGGCTGCTACACACTTGCGATGCAGGCAGTGTTTGGTAAATGAGCTCTCAGACAACGTGCACACTCCGACTGTGAGTGTGTGATCAAAATTAAACCAGCGTATTCTGAAACAGGGGCAAGCCATTCATTATTGATGATCCCATCCCTCTGAAGATGCCCTAAATAGGCTTGTGTGGTTGCATAACAAATGTGTAGCCTGTGAGGCACTGATGAGACTTCACTGCCGTCAGCAGCTTTTATGAATGAGAGCAACATGTCACACCTAGCTGCAACTCGATAAAAGTAAGGAGCCCCTTTTCTCCATTTAATTTGTTCATTTTGCTCTGTTAGCCAGTTAGCTCATGATTGCCTACCTCCTTTTTGCCTGTGTTAAAAACTAACATATGCTCTTTATGTTGCGCTCTTTTCCCTTCCTGCTTGCTGCTTTAATGCTTCTTCAAAGACTCTTTTTGAGTCTTTGAACAATGAAAAAAAAAAACAGGCTTTGCTTTCCTTTCAGCGAGAACTTACAACAAACCAGTGACTGACAGGCGGCTAAAATTTGAGCTTCGATTTTACGGCATATCTCCCCAAAACCCAGCTGCCTGCAGTGCAAGGATAAACGCAGAGGAGTGGGACCACTGCGATGACTGTTGTTGTGTTACAAAAGCTTTGGTGGCAAAGCTCGAAACCTTTATTTATGCCGTGAAATTCGACATAACAGGCTTACACTTTTCCAGCAGTGCCCTGGGTGTGTATCAAACTGCTCCCCACACTAATGCGATAGTTGGATATTCACTTTCTGGCAGAGAACAACAAACCACAGTCAGGTGTATGTTAACTTGGCTCACATCATGAGTGAGGAAAGATAGTCGCTATGCAAGTATATCAGAGTAGTATTCCTACCAGTACTAACACTGGTATGAATACTATCAGTATCTGGAACCAGTCTGTGCTGGTCTCACTTGTGCTGGTGTCGGTCCATCAGCCAGCTGGAAAGAAGAGCTGACATTTATTTTAATGTTGTTTTCCTGTTTCTCCCATTCACAGCGATCTGTGATGGGATTTCGGAGGACTTCACTGGACCAAGTTTTGTTTGCTGTCCAACCGGAAATGCATACGCAGACGGACACATTTTTGTGGGGGCATAAATGACACTTGAGCCTTACGGCATGTGGGTCATCTGCTCTGCCTGGTCAGTTTAACCAGCACTCAGAATGCATGTTTTAATTGCTCTTTTCAAGTCTTGAATTGAATACACAGAATTGTTAATTAGTTAAATTATGGTCCCTGTTACTGATCAGAAATCCTTTTAGATGACTGACAAATCTACTCTGAGCTTGCAGTACCCCTCAGTAAGAGCCATACATAAAAACAAGACTGTGAGATGGTGAGGCTTCAGTATGGAACCTTACTAATAAATTGTTGCCTATGTCCATCTTTTATATCTACGAGCAAAACACATACGAACAGTTGCAATGCTCAGCTTAACAGCAAAGTTGTAATGTGCAAGCTTGTGTTGCATCTCCCTCCAGAATTGTTTTTGGTTTTGCAAATGTAATTTAACTGATTTTTTTTCTTATCTTGATCATACGCAGTTCTACCCTACTCATATTTATTTAGTGGAAACATGTGACAGAAAAATGCGAGAGTATTGGGCTGCTACGCTCTAGTTTCCTAGCTGTAGACATGCAATGGTTGTCCGATACAAAACAAGCCTGACTGTGCCTGAAACATTTAAACCGCCCGTGTACTTTCTGCACTACATGCTGTTCCTGGATGTCTGGGTGGAAGGGAATGGCTTTTGTGTTATTACTGTTATTACTTCATAGTTTAATGTTCTAAAACCTCCAGAACCTTCTGATTATCCGGACATCAGCAGTAGACCCCACCACCACCACCACCAAAAAAAAAAAAAAATTTCTTTGTTGTTTCAGATAACACCAAGGATCCTCAGACCCTTTTTCACAGCTGCCTCGCAGTGTGGCATGGCCAACTATCGCTGTCCTTTACCCAGACAATCCACTCACTTGTACTTTTCCACAGCCATCGGTTTCTATGGCAACTAAAGGGGAGGAAGATGATGCTGGGGCTTGACAGAGCACTGTCAAGCAGACAGCACAGGAGCGGCTGGGATCGTTGAGAGGTAGGAGAATACCCACAGGGAGGACAGAAAGGAGGAAGAAAACAGGGAACTGGTTAGAGAAAGAGAGCTCAGGAGAAACAGAGCTGCATGATTCAAGCTTGTTCTAAGCTCTTTGCTGACCTTATGCAATATCAGTCAAATCTGACTCTCAGTTTTATATCATATAAATAGATCTAGTGCTCAGTGGAAGTGCAAACCTAGCAAAAAATCACAGTCTGCAGACATGTTAATATCAAAGTGCTGTGTCTTTTTGCACTTTCACTCGGCTAATTATCAAAGCGAGACAGAGAGGCTGAAAAGTACACAGCCCATCAGGTATCAAGGGTACAACTTTTTATAATTGCGTGCACAAAGTAGGAATTTGTTCCCTCAAATTAATAATCTGCAGTTTCCAATTAAATTACCAGGTCCTTCAAATGACTCATTTCCTCAAATGAATGGCATGAGGTTTTGATCGTAGTTGGTAGTAGCAGTTGGTGCTGGTCTGACAGAAAGGAGAACCCAGAGTGTTAGCAGGAGTCAAGCAGATGTTTTTTAATGTAAACTAAAACACTTCAGACATGTAAGAACCTTGGAGTGGAGCGATAAACAGAACACTTTGAAGGTCAGCAGTAGTGATAACTCATTCCCCCAACCCGTCTCATCAGGTGCAGCTGCTCAAAATAAACTTTCAACCAAGTTCAGCTAGAACTGGAACTTGCTTATCCAGCTGCTTATCATCACACTAAACTTCACCCTAGAAATTTTAATTCTGCATTATGTGGCGGTTATGGTGGTTATAAATCTAAAGTGCTCTATGAAAAAAAAATACATTTAAATGTTTATCTAAAGATGATGTTTTAGATCTGCGTAGTTACAATGTTCAGGACCTTTGCTCTGCTGAGCAGGACAACAGGACAGTGAACCCACACACAAAAGACTCAGGGTGATGGAAAGGCCCAGTCCAAGTCCAGACTGCAGCCTGATTGAAATGCTGTTGTTTGACCTCAGAGACCTATGCATAAATGGAGCTCACTGAACTGAAGCATAGGCCACTATTCTTCCACAGTAATGTAAGAGGCTGATAAGAGTCACATAGAAAATTCTTACTTTGTGTTACTGCAATAAAGGAGGTTCTCCAAGCTGCAGAATCATGCATTAGTTGTTGTTGCATTAGTCCTGTGAACAACTAATGATGCAATCATCATTAGTTGTTCACAGGACTTTTTCTGCAAATATCAGTGTGTGAGAGTGATTACACCTGCAACACTCACAAACTCCAAGTATCCCAAGATGAATATGATGAGAACACGGTACCAGCTAGACTTTACATGTCTCTTACATTGGTCCTTGGCTCAGATTGTGTTTTATTGCTCACCCCCAACTACAACACTGATGCATTTTGTTTCCTATTCTAGTGGTCAATTCTTTGAGCAGTGTCTCTAGTCTTCTTTTAATTACTTTTATTTCTTTCCCCCCCTGTCCTCAGTTTTCTCAGCTTCATATCTGCCCACTTGATAACAAGCTAGTTAAAATCAAACTGGGAGGGGGAGGGGAGGGGGGGGGGATCTCAGAGAGAGAGAGCTCTTTGCAAAGTGGGAAGCAGATTTATCAGTCAGCTTAGACCAAAACTTCTGGTCTCAGGTATGCTTAAAAATCTTTAAATTGATTAAAAATCCCAGTCTGCAATTAATACAATACAAAATACTACATAGAGTGCACTATACAGGTTATCGGATGTTCAAGATGGGCTTTACATCTTCCAACAACTGCTCACACTGTCAAGGCAATACACCAGACAATTACATCCACGCTCTTTGGTTCTGTCCACCAGTGCAGAAGTTTTGGCACGAGATATGTGAAGACTTATCAAAGTGTCTGAAATGTAAAATTCCAACCTCCCCTTTAGTATGCTTGTTGGGCAAATTGGATGAGGTCACTACAGAAACTAATACAGTCCACATGGTTTTTACTGCCCTATGCATCGCCAAGAAAACGGTCCTCATGAACTGGAAAAATAAAAATAATCTTAATTCTAGCCAATATAGAAACCTTCTAATAGATCACATTAGTCTCGATATAGCCTCTGCCACCACATTAGATCAATCCCTCTGGGCTCCTTTGATCGGCTCCATCACCTAGCGGGGGTAGGGGGTCGTGGTTTGGTCCCGCCTTAGCTACTGTGGTTGATGTGGAGTTGGGACGGGCTTAGGGCGCCTGGAGGACCCCTAGAGACGTTATCCCTGGAGGGCTTAACCAGGGGGTTGTGTTCATAACCTGGTTAGTGGCTCTGGTCGCTCTTAGAGGTTGTTCTCCTCGTGGCTGCGTGCAGCGGGGCTGGAGGATGGTCTGTACTGGTGGACGTAGGTTACTGGCCTGGTGACCTGGCTGCCCCTGAGTGGATCCGGGGCAGGCGTGGGGGTTTGGGGTTCGGGGGTGCTTCGCCGCCGTGCTGGGGCTCTGGCTGGGCCTTGGGGGCTTCAGTCCTCGTCGGTGTGTCACCGAGGTTGTGGGCGGGTGGGTGCACGGGGGCTCAGCCCTGACGCAGGGGGCCTCTTGTGCATCGGCCTAACTGGGGGGCTCTTCAACTGGCGGGGAGGTTGTTCCATCCTTGCAGGAGTCCACTCTGCAGGTGGGGGAGAGACATAGGAGAGGTGGAGAATAAACTTAACCTGGGTGTCTGTTGTCTTGTGTAGTCTGGGAGATGATTGAATGTTGGGGTGGGTACAGTTTCCTCTGCGGTGGGGTAGGGTGGGCTTCCCCGGGTCCTGTGGGGCTTGGCAGTGCTACCGTAGGCCCCAGTCTGGATGGACCTGGGCTCCCTTGCCTTGGTGGGTACCAGAGGACGGGGGTGCCTACTGGGGTCAGCGGGGGAGCTGGCCCTAGGGAGGGGCATCCTCCCCTCCCTCCTTTTCCTCCCCATCCCCGGCTACCTCCCTCTTCCCGCTCCACCACACTCACCCACACAGGTAGGGCCTTGGGGTGCGGGTGTGTCACCAGGGTGCAGGGGAGACATCCCCCCCTCTGTCCCCTTCTGGCCACCTGTGCCTCAATTTTATCTCACAACTTAGACATCCACATTACTCACACTCTCATAACACACACATATATATAGGGCCTTGAGGGTGGGCACGTTAACGGCGTCCAGTGGACGGTCTGTGTACTCAAACCTACCTCTGGCGCCGGTGCCCACCTCTCAATTTTAAATCCATGTAGACATTGAGGGTTCTCGGGAGGGGCCGTGCTAACACCTGCTGCTCTCTGGCAGCAGCACCATGCTCTCCCTTGTTTTAAATGCACTTTAGAACAACACGCAGCAACACTACACATGAGCGGGAGGAGGGAGGTATGGGGTCTTCACACACCCCCGTTCTCTGCTAGCCATCGGGGCGGGGGGGCTGGGAGGAGATGTTGGCTGTCCGATTGGCCTCCCTGCTGCTGCGGAGCCTGGGACGGTCTGCTTGCCTCCATCCCGGGGGGAAGGGTAACATCTCTTGGGTCTGGGTTCTGTTTCCCCCTCTGGGGGCGAGGGTACCTGGACCCGGGGTATAGAGTATGTTTGGGGAGTGTGATTGTGTGTACATGTCTATTTATGTCAATCCTTACGTTGGGTGAGTGCTGAGTGTTTGTATATGTGTGCATGAGGGTGGGAATGCATGTTTGTGTCTGTGTGTGCCTGTTTGTCTGTGTCTATATGTCAGGTCGGGTCTTAGACTCCACCTCTCTGGGAACTCCCAGGCCCTTCAAGGCCTATCTCCCCTCACCACACTCCCTGCCGGTGACTGATGCCCTCAGGGGTCGGTGCATTGGTGGTTCTTGGTGTCCGGGGCTGGGCGCTCAGGTATGTACCAGCTCACTCCCGGTGGCTACCTGGCGGGGCCTGGCGCCTGTTGCTCGGTCAGGCCTCCTCCGGGGTGTGGGGGGCCCTCGGGCCTCCGGCCTCTGGGCCTGCGGCTCGGTTCACTCTGGCACAGCTGGCTGCCAGTGCAGCCCCCTCTAGCTTCTGCTCGGTGGCTACTGGGTGACGCCTCGTCTGGGGATCCTCAGCCCTTCCCATGAGGGTAGCACGGATGCCCCTCCGGTGGTCCTCCTTGGGCTCTCGCACTCTGGGGCCTCTGGATGTCTGGGGCCTGGATCTCCTCCATGCCTGCTTCATGCCCTGGGGGACGGGGCTATGGCTCTCTACATCCTCTTGCAGACCATTACATGTGGAAACCATTTGAATACAAGCGCGCTGATCCACACAGGTGTGCACACGGGTGTTCACTGTTCGTAGACTTAAATCACACCTTTCTTGGCTGCTACTTCAAAGCACATTGTGCGCTGTCGGTCCTGCGTGCTGCACAACAACATTGAATATTTAGTATTTACTGCTGTTTACACTTAGCTAGATTAATGCGATGGTGTTGTGTTTAGTATGTTGCTTTGGTTTTTTTTGCTTGTTTTCTCTTCTTTTTCTCTCAACAGGTGATCCAGGAGATTTTTTTTTCCTCCCCCCCTTTCTCACTGTCCCTCTCCCCTTCTGTTTTTCTTTTCCTTCCTCTTTCTTTCTCCCTTTCCTATCCCTCACTCATGTCTGTCCCGTCTGTAACAACTGAAAATAAAATAAAATAAATAATAAAAACAAAGGTCGATCAAATGGACCAATACGGCAATACCACGATGATCCATTTGGCAAAATAAATCCATTGGGTATCCTTGTTGGTCTTCAGACAACAATTCTGACGGCTAAAGAACCAAATGGGACAGGCAAAAAAAAAAAAAAAAGAGAGAGAGAGCTCTGAAATGAACATCAGATTGGTGCAGTCTGTAAATTTCTGAAGTCGTTTTTGATCCTTTGTGCTGCCAACATATGCACAGAACAAACTTGCATCTGTTATGATCATAGATGTCTTAATGAGTTTCTTTATTGTAGTAAACACACCACTGTGTTTGTGTAACACAGTCGCTACAAACTGTTGAAATGAAAATTAAGCATATGAGTCACTGGGAAGCGTGACTTACCTGAGCACTGCTAACTCTGGCTGAGCTTATATTACATTGGAAGTGTATCAGTGGCTTTTCAAGCTTCTCTGCACCACAGAGAGAGCAGCTCTCAGAGGATTTTTATTTTTTTTTTGCTTCTACCTGCTCTCTAATTCAACAAATGCAGATCTGAATTTTTTTTTCTTTTTTTCTGTAGTCAAAAAGTTTGTCTCCTTTAAATTTGTCACCATTAAGAGAGCTGAACATATCCTCCTCTGTAGATGTATTGTGGAATATCAATTATGGCATTCCTGAGATTACGATGATGTGACAGAAGTCCACAAAAATGAAACTCTGACAGGATAGCCTGCATGTCATGGAAACAGTCACATTATGTAAAACGTTGAAGAAAACAAAAGCAGGATATTATAGAATAACATACAGATTTCTGTCGTACTTCATATTTGGAGAAGTACCAGCGGGCTAAAAATAGCTCCATAACAATTGTGGCATGGCCTACTGAAGAAGAGAATAATGACGCTACAGCTCTGAAAGAGAGCTTTTAGCTCATTTAACCTCCTAAGACCCGACCTCTTCCAGAGCATGCATTTTTAATTTCTCTTTGATCTTTGGGCATATTGGCATATGTTATTTTTATTTTACCTGATTTTTGTTTCTAAGAAAAATGAGAGCCACAAATGAGGATATTTGTTAGAATTTTGATAGAACAGTGGCAGCATAATGTCCTCGTAAGTGGATATCAGGCCCTTGTAGAGCAAAATTGAGTATTTTGGTCTAAATAACCCTAGGAGGTTTAAAGTTGCGACTCTAAAGAAATGCTACTGATATGGGTAGCACAGTCAGTAAGTTTAAAGGTTATACTAGCAGAACCACTAAGAGGTGCTCATTAGGGGTGGGCCGACTGAGCCAAAT